>NW_006300032.1:1628957-1649117 GCF_000327345.1 Myotis davidii | reverse complement strand
TTCCCTCTTTCCTTGATTCCTTTCCACTTCTAAAACCTGGTTCTCCATTTTTCTTGGACTCAGTAGGCTAGCTGTACAGTTCCTCTCTGTTTAAATATGCCAGAATCGGTTTCTATTGTATGCAACAAGGTTTCTGAAGCATACAGTACACAAAGTACAAATCACAGGGTTTTGTAGATGTACATTAAATGGTGATTTCTTTTCCTCCCGGTGGACGAGGTGGCCCTGATATTTTTGAAATCTTGATCAGCAGAAGCTGGAATGATTGAGACTGAGTCTTTTCCTTTTGAGATGAGTACATTTACTACTCTGTAAGGGAACAATGTATTTATATTAGGCAGAAACATTTATTTTAACATTGTAAAAGGTAGCAAGACTTTCTGCTTGCTAAAATGTTTTTTTTTGCGTGTTTTGCCCCCCAAATTTTGCATAGGACCCCATGAATGAATAATTGAGTTATGTAAACGTAAATCAAGGGTCCATGGTCAGATCTGCAGGTAGGTCGACAATGTTGCAGAATGCAGCTGGTGATGCAAACTGGACTGTGTTCTCAAGCCCAGGCCATGCCTTTTAGACTCTGCTTTGTGATATTTGGGGGTGGGAGGGGGAGTGTCTATCATTATTAATTTAAAGTCTGTTGCTGAAATTTCTTTTGTACAATCTTATGAAGCTGCATATACCCTTCCTCAAGTAGTTTATGGTGGTTAGATTTGTTTTTACATGGGATGCACTGAGTTGGAATAAACTGAAGGAAGGACATCCAAAAAGAATCTTGACCTCATGCTAGAGAAAAAAACAAAGAGAACAGAACTGGGTTTGTGGCAGTTCCATCTGGACTGCATTCTATATGTCATGTGAGTCAAGACATAATCCCGGTTGACTAACGCTGCACCATTACGTTTTGGCGGAGTCTGATGCAAGATCACACTCCTGTGACTGAGGGCCAGACTTTCCTGTGAAGGAGCCATTTCTTCTTCAGTCACCTTTGAGCAAGAGGAGACAATTTTAAGACCTTAGCCTTGAAGAAAGGTAAAAATCTTTCTCTCTCTGTTTGTCTTAAGTGCTCTGGACTCTTAGGCACAGTTATACTCAGACCATCCCTACGGTTGGAATAACCTGACCCTTCCTGTGTTCAGGCTGACTCGGAGCACCCTCCAAGGACCCTGAAGGCAGGTTGAGACTACACTGTGAGGGTAGTCACCTCCAGGTACCCTCCGCAGGATGGATAGGATACCTTTCCGCTGGATACCTTGCATAAGAGAAACCATAGCACGGTTTGGTTAAACACTGTGGCCTAAACTTAGCTGCACCATGAAGAGCTAAGAGAAGGATCTGTCTCCTAGGTTGGTTGGCTGCTAGCAATGCCATTGTTTATAGACTGTCGCTGCTCCTGTATCATGAACACATATCAGCAGAAAAGGGAGGAAAAGAGTGCCTTGACTGAGTGCTTGGGGCAGAGCAACCGCATGTAGGATCTGTTGCTGAGCCCTGTGAGAAAGAGCCCAGCGCTTTCAGAAACAACGTAAGGCAGTTTGATACGGGAAAGTTCATCATGGGAAGGTACATTTTGGGTATCAACAGGGCACAACCTTATTTTCTAAGACACCTGTGTGGCAGACAGCTCTAGTATTCATTTATTAGATTTTCCACAAACATAATGGGATTTCAAACTTTATAATATTTTTATCTAGAACAATACTAAGGAGTGTTTTTTTTTTAACTTGTTACTGGCATGAAAGAGAGTAAATTATGAGTAAAAGTCATGATTTTTACATTCTTTGGATGAAATCTGCTTTCATGTAATTATTTGTTTGTTATACCTCTCACTGAAATTATTACCCATATGAATGATTTAATAAAGAAACAACTATTTGAATACACATTTTTTTATAATTAGAATATTTATAGCATCCTAGCAACATTCCAAGTTTCATATTCTCTTTTAGTAGAATATATTATTCAAACTGTAAAAAGTAAGGATGGAGATTGCAGCCAGGGAGTTTGAAATTCTTTGTGAGAATAAAATAAGTGATAGAAGAAAAAAAATTAATACTGACATGAATCAGAATAAAATGCATCTGGGCCAGTTTTTATAAAATCACAATTCCTTTCTTCTAACATTAGAAATAAGCCATTTAATCAAGAGAATTTCAATGGCTGTTCTTTTGGACACAGAAAATTTATAGAGAAAATTTGAATTATCATAGTAAGGTTAGAGATGGAAAAGAAACAAAGTATAAATGATATAGGTTTAAATAAATTGAAGAAAATGGAAAACTAGATTACATAATGCAGTGATAATAGTAAAATCTCTTTTAGCTGAAATAATAAGTGAAAAATGTCAGGGAGAAAATAAATTTGGTAAGAATATATAGAGAAGAATGCAAAAACCTTCACAGAAAAAAAATTTCTCCTTCTAGCTATGACAGAGTAGCTTGTATTATATCAATTCCCTTCCTCTGAAAAGAACAATGAAAAAGATAGTAAAACGTATTAAAGTTTAAAAACAACAACCAGCTTTTGGAGGCACCAGAGAACAACGAAGGCTGGTAGAATTAATGCAGTGGTTCTCAACCTTCTGGCCCTTTAAATACAGTTCCTCATGTTGTGACCCAACCATAAAATTATTTTCGTTGCTACTTCATAACTGTAATGTTGCTACTGTTATGAATCATAATGTAAATATCTGATATGCAGGATGGTCTTAAGCGACCCCTGTGAAAGGGTCGTTCGACTGCCAAAGGGGTCGCGACCCACAGGTTGAGAACCGCTAGATTAATGGGATAAGATCCTGGAGACAAGGGCAATGCATTGATGTAAACCTGACATTCTTTTATTATTATTATTTTTAAATATATGGGTCTCTACTTTTTTAAAAAAATATATTTTTATTGATTGCAGAAAGGAAAGAGAGGGAAAGATAGATAGAAACATCAATGATGAGAGAGGATCATGGATTGGCTGCCTAGATCGAGCCTGCAACCCAAGTATGTGCCATGACTGGGAATGGAACCATGACCTCCTGGTCCTAGGTCAACGCTCAACCACTGAGCCATGCCAGCTGGGAAAACCTGCCATTCTTTATTGGTTGTCTTCTCAAGCCATTTTCTAGTATGTAAGTGGCACAGGTGAGAGGATAAGCAGAAAGAAAAGGCTCACAAACTGGGGGGGGGGCAGAAGTTGGGGCCCAGCATGGCTAAGGTAGCCAAGGTTTCAGTGGTCAAGACCTGGGAGAAAAGGGAATTGCAGAGAACTCAGCCTGATGTCCTACACTTTTTCCCTCTAAACGTATTTGATAACCTGCAATTTTCCCCCTATGGGTATTTGATAAGCTGCACAGGGTAAAAATATAAGCAGCAAAGGAGAAAGTAGAAGCTAAGATGTTAAACAGAACTTTAGGCAGTTTTATAGTGTTTAACAAAAGCTAAATTCAGACACTGCCAAAGATCTCTTGAATTTTAATCTCTGATTGGATCAAGGTGATCTATAATTTCTCTGTCTTAGGGAAGACAGAAAGGTCCTCTTTATAGGAAGGTATCTTCAGGAACCCTTTTAATTCATCATGCACAATGACTGGCATTTAATTTAAAAAAATCAACATTCATTCCAGGAGACGGGGGAAATGGCCAAAAACAAAAGCAAAAGCAATAAAAATGGACCCTTGAGTGATCTCCATATTGAAGTTATCAGACAGAGGCTTTCAAATAATTATGATTAATAGATTTAAGAAAATAAATTAAAAAGATAGAGAATGTTACCAGAGGATTGGAACCTACAAAAAAAACACGGTCCAATGGAAACTCTAGAGTTGATGAACACAAATATTAAGATCTCAGCAGATTAAACAGAGCAGAAGAGAGGACTGCTAAATTGCTGAATAGGAACTATGAAATTAAAAACATGATAAATACAAAAGAGAACAAGATATATGTGACTAATAGTAAGAAGTTGTAGCATATGTGCTATTGGATGGGCGGGGGGGAGATACACAATAATTGAAGTGATACTGGCTGTGAATTTTCTAAAGCTGAAGCAAGACATGAAGCCAAAGATTCAAGAATATAAAACCCAAGGCACATCTGGGCACATCCTAGTAAAATTGCTTAAAATCAAAGACAAAGAGAAACTATTAAAAGCATCCAGAAAACAAAACAAAATGATAAATGCTAGATGATGATGATATTTATAATGTGCTGTAAGAATGCAAGTGCCAACTTAAGAATTCTATGAGCACTGAAAATAATTTTCAAAAATCAGGGTGTAATAAAGACATTTTTCAGACACAAAATCTCAGAGTATTTGTTGCTACATTAAAAATTGATGTAGAGATGCCCTCAAATATTAATTTACTTAAATGAATAGACTGAAACAATGAACTCACAAAAGGCAGTTAACTTTTTTTTGGAGCTTAAGAAAGTGCAGCTTTGGTCAGGATTTTTTAGGTTACCTTTTTTCCTTTTCAAAGGGGACAATAGGAGAACAAATAAATCCTTTGAATGAGTACCTCACATTAATGAATTAATGACAATGTGAGCCATTTTTTTTAAAAAAATTATAGAATATGACAATCAATTATAACAGGAAATGATGTGCAAATTTAGAATAGGCTTAGTAATATACAACATACTAAAAAGGTAGGTAAAAAATCAAAAGCTTATCAGTTTAAAAATAAATGTCTACTTCTTTATAAATATTTTGCACTTATTTATCTTTCCTTTAAGTTTCTGCTCCCAAATAATTTCTGATAACCAAAGAGAATATTTATTGCTGGGTTGTCATGACCCACTAGTTTACTCCACTGCAGCCATACTCTCCTCTTCGCTATTACACCAACACTCCAACATTGTGCCTCATGGCTTTTGCACTTGCTGCTTACTCTGGCTTAAAAACTATTTTCCCTGATAGCTGTAGGGAGAGATCTTTACCTTCTTTATTTCTTTATACAAAAATTCTCAATTGCAAGTGCCTTCCTGTCACCCTTCTAAAATATCAATGCTCCCACCCCCCAGTTTCATACTTCCATCATTTGATTTGGTTTACTCTTTAAAACTTATCTAAAATACTGTATATTTTTGCTTATTTCCTTTTTTTTTGGTTCCACTAGGATGTTCCACAGGAATTTTGAAAGATTGAAAGATTCAGGATTGGGGTTGGGGTAGAGGGAAAATCAACATTCATTCCAGGGGACAGGGGGAAATGGCCAAAAACAAAAGCAAATGCAATAAAAACAGACCCTTGAGTGATCTCCATATTGCAGATCCCCTCCATCCTGAATCTTCAATCTTTCATTGAACAGTGAGTGTCTAGGACAGAGACTATTAAGGGTAATCACTGTTTTGATGTTGTTTCCCTAAATTACTTGATATCCTCTGAACCTTTCTTGATTTTCAAATATTAAGGTAGGATTTCTGTAAGAGATCAGGAATAATTTCAATAGTCTTTTCAGTAAGAAGCTTCATTTGGGTCAGTTGCTATGCTTTTCCTTCACTTAAAGATGTGGGACTTTTTTTCCCCCACTACTGATGTTTTTGGTCAACACCAGATGAAGTAGGGATTTGGACTGGTATGTAGTTAGGGACTTTTTGTTTGCAAGAAACATCTAGATATTTACCATAGCAATCCCAAGATATAGTGTTTGTTTACTTTTTTACTTCCATAGATAGCAATGACACATGTGGACTTGAGCTGGGGAGTGATGGCACAGTTACCAAGAATCATGAGGCACGTGGTTTGTCTCTCAGCATCTCTCTACAATGTGCTCCATTTTCCTCTCTAGGCTCGCTTAGAAACTTCCGCTGCTTACTCATAATTTCTGTTTCCTCTTCAGTTTGCAAGGGCCTTAGTCTACCTCAGGGCTTCCTTTCAACGTCTGCTCCCATCCCCCCACCCCCACCCCCCATTCTAACTGGTTCAGCCTCTGTATCTCAAAATCCGTTTACTGTAGTTTCCAATAGGAGATAGTTCATGGGTTGCTCTGGCTAGTGCCCACCCAATGTTCAGTCTGGTGCCTTCAGGGTTTGGAAAGGGTCCCATGAACCAAAATATGCTCTCAGGAGCTTTGAGCAGAGAAGGTAAAATGGAAGTCACCCCCAACCCCCACCCCGTGCCACCACCACCACCCATAGTCATCTCCAAACAAATGGGTTCTATTCAAATTGTTTAACTCTTACATCTCCCTCCACTTTTGGTCTCAGAAAGTACTCTGGGGCATTGACATTGCTGATGATTCCCATTTTTGATCAAGCTACCCTAGCACCCAATGTAAACATGCAGCCTTAATGCTGGAGCATAGCTTTGTTTTGGGAACCCCTTAACCCACATTTTTAGTATGTTGTCCTTCAGCTTTCTTCCGAGCTCAGGGACCGAGTCATGAGCAGTGTGAATACTAAATGGTGTATATTTATTTTTATACTGTGGCTAGCTCAGCACCACAGTTTACTAAATTGCCTTTCTTTGTATATCATTGCTTCTGGGGGGAAAGAAAAGTTTTTGAAAGTTGTTTTAATTTGAGTATAGAATTTTTTTAAGATTAGGGTTTATTTTGAAAAAAAATTCTGAGTATAGTTCAAATATGCCAATACTTTCCAGAGGCAGGAAATATTAAGAGACTTTTCTCCTCAATCAGATGGCAGAGAGAAAATTCTGTACATGCATATCCCCTCACACAGATGAAACATTGCTGGAGTCTTGTCTTCTGCTGCTGTAAAGAAACAGATGTGGAAAAGAAATATGTGGGAGCTGAGCCCCACTGATTTGAATATCTGACTATTAGTCACATGTCATTTTGATTCTGAGCATCAACTGTGACTGGAAGATAAAATTAGTTCCTTTTTTTCTATGCTTTTATGATCCTGTGTTTGATTCCTAATGTTCTGAAAAATGCTAATCTGTGTTTTTCACAGTACAAACCAAAATATATTTCCCTTAAGAAAACAACAGGATGAACCCAACTGTAGAAATTATATTTACTTTGTAAATCAAATTTGTTGCTAGCCTCTGCTTCTGTGGTCAGAGACCAAAACAATTTACTAACTGCAGGAGTCACTTCCTCATTCTTCAAGGGGTGTTGAGTGGTATGCCTGCTTATAACCACAATTTCCCTCAAATGCAAACACACAGAGTCACATAATTTGACATTTAATTGTCAAGTATTTTGTCGTAGTATAAAAACATTAATTGTTTTCTTAAGAAAACCCATACTCTAAGCTGCATGATTCTCCAAATCAGTAGTACCTCCATTTTATGAGGGAAATAAAATAAAGTCTCCTTAATTATGAAGAGCTAGGAAGAGATTTGCTCTGGCAGCCCTGGAATGGTGGCATCCCCCACACCTGTCAGTCCATGTCTCGTGGCTGGGAAATATTGCCTTTGCCCACTGGAGCCTTGGGCTCTTAGCTACTCTTTACAGTTTCTTCACCCACATGACTGTGGCCATTGTTCACCACTGCTTTCTCCTCTTCTTCCACCACTGTTGATCTATGACAAAGCCCCAGGTATTTGCCTGCAGTTTGCCTTTCTTTATCTTCCCAAGACTGCAGGCTGCATGAGGGCAGGAGAGGTGTCTATTATATTCCCCTTTGTATACCTAGCCCTACTGTAATAAATATTTGTTGACTAATGGTAGAACAACTAAGCATCACTTAGCAGCAAGCAGTCATGCACTTCCTGACTCTCTTTTATTAATGGAATTTATTGGGGTGACATCCTGTATAATAAAAGGCTAATATGCAAATCAACCTAATGTCGGAACAACCGGTTGCTATGACATTCACTGACCAACAGGGAGCAGACACTCAATGTGGGAGCTGCCCCCTGGTGGTCAATGCACTCCCACAGGGGGAGTGCCACTCAGCCAGAAGCCCTGCAGTGGTCTCATGGCTGGTGAGTGCCGCTGCAGTGGGGAGAGCCTCTCCTACCTCAGTGGTAGTGCTAAGGATGAGCAGGGGAGTGGGCCTGAGCCATCAGTTGGTCATCCCCCAAAGGCTCCGGGACTGCGAGAGGGTGCAGGCTGGGTTGAGGGGACCCTCTCCCCGCAGTGGATGATTTCGTGCATCAGGCCTCTAGTTGGTTAATAAAATTATATAGCTGCTTTAGGTTACAATTCTACAATACATAAACTATATGTGGTATTGTGTGTTCACCACCCCATGTCGACTCCTTCCATCACCATTTATTCTTCCTATACCCTCTTTGATCTCCCCCCAACCCCCTTCCTCTCTGGTAATCACCATGCTGTTGTCTATGTCTATGAATTTTACTTTACTAGTAATCCTTCACCTTTGAAAAACACACTTTATTCAAAATCAGTACCATATACACATGTAGTAAACTCGAATTCAGTTGTGTGACAGTGAGAACCTGAGAGCTATCTGCACACCATATCTATAGTTTTCTGTTCCATTGTTAGCTTTGTTTGAATGACCTGGTGGTTTAAACAGGTGTTCATTTCTGTACCACGTGTCTGTACCCCTCACCGTTTGAGCTGCAGCCATACTGGTCTTCAGTTCCTTCAATATGCCAGCCTCTTCTTTCCTCCAGTCCTTCTCTCCCATTTTTTTCCCTGCTAGGAATGCTCTCCCTCTTGCCCTCTTTGACTTGGCTAACTAGTAATGTTTTTTTCAGTCCATCAAAAATGTCCTTTTGTTGGAGCTGCTTTCCCTGATCCCTGATATAAGTTTTCTCCCTGTGTAATTCCTCCTAACGCTGTATTCTTGAATTTGCATAGCATTTCTTATTTTGCAATGATATATTTATCTGACCTTTTTGTTATGTCTGTCCAATACCTGTTTCCCTCATTTGGTTGTAAGTTCCATAACAATAGGGTTGAAAATTTCCTGCCTATCCACATAATGAATGCTCAATAAATATTTGTTGAAAGAATAAATAAATGACCATCTGAATAGAGTATCCCATTCCTTTCTCACTACTCCATATGTGTGGAAAGGGTTGAACTTCCCTGAGAGAGAGAAGGAATCCACTTTTTGAGATGGCAGTGTCTATAAAATATAAATCAAGCAATTAATAAGTTAGAGCAAAGTTTAGATGACCAATATCAAGATATGTATGGTATTTTATCTCAGGTTACCTCATTTGCTATTAATCACCACTAAGTAGAAGTTGTTTCCTCATCTGTTTTTTGGAAAAACCTTAAGCTGATGCCTTATGGTTAATGACCCTCCACAGTACTCTCCATTTCCATAGCTTTTGGCTTTAGTAGCAAAAAGTTCTCATACATATTTTTTTCAATTTTAACTGTATGTACATTAAGAAGGTACCATGTATTTAAAATATGTTTTTTTACTTACTTTCAAGTAAAATTTGAGGCCTCTTTATACTATTAAGACATTTCCAGATATCAGACAAAGCAACTAATATGAAGACAAAAAGAATGGTGAAATTTTAAGAGAAAAATGTTATTCAGAAATCTAATATTGTGTCATTAATGTAAATTTAATATATAAATATAAATATAATTTAACACAAACATATATATATATATATATCCCTAGCCGTTTTGGCTCAGTGGATATATTTCTTTTTTCAATGTTTATATATATATGGTCAAAAATGGCTTCCAACATTCCCTTTAGTTATTATAAAAGAAATACTGTTCAGTGAGAAAACAAGCAAACAGTATTCTTAACATTATATTCCAGGCAGGAGTTATGTCCCAGGAGAAATTCCTTTCATGGATCCAGAGGAGCAACTGAGAACATAGTGGGCAATGGGATCTTTAAATATTATTTTGTATAAGATATAAAAGGTCCAAGAATGATCATTCTTTATATCAACCTCTGACAAGCACTGAGAGGATATATTAAACTTTCTTAAAGGCTTTTCAGTGAGGAATTAAGATGATATAGTATGCATGTTGCTTTTTGATGAACTAACAAGAGAAAGGCAAATTTATTAAGAGGTCCTCCTTGAATATCACTTCTGATTATAGAACCCTAATGTAAAGGAAAAAAAGTTGTCACCCCCTCTGCCTCCCACCCAGCTTTCCACCCTGAGTGCCTTAGGTAGGGCAATATGTTAACCATTATTTTGGTTAGAATTACATTCAGAGAATTGTTTGCCAAACGTACCATTACCTGCAAGATAAACTGACCTGTTATGTGGAGTTTTCTTTATAATTGTCCATGTGGATTTAAAAAAAAGTCCCATGTATTTTAGTATAGTTCATCCTAAGCTGAATCTTCTGACCCTAAGTAGATAAGTTCAAGTGCTTTCTAACAGTCCTCTTAAAGTTTTATACAAATATTTGAAAAATGAAAGAGAATTCTTGTGGTCTGTAATTAAGTTAGTGGGTTTTTGGCTTTCTATCATCCTTTACCATTTGGTTAACAGGAATCTGTGGAGCCAAACTGGACATCACATTCCCTGATTCGTTCAGAGAGTATCAGCCACCCAATCAGAGTCAGGGCAGTGCAGTGATATTTACTGCCTCTGGGCTATCTTCCCAGCTAGACAAGAAGCCTCGCTGGATGGAGGTCCGGTTGCTTCGGCCTCTATCTCACCATAAGTGTGAAGCTGGGTAGAGAGTTGGCTTGATGACAGCTTTGGAGCTCTGAATCCAGGCAGGTTTGACGAAATATCTTCTTTGTTTAGGCCAATTTTGTTTAGGTCCAATTTTTTGTTGCATGCAACCAAACATATCTAACCAAGACATCTTCCTATTCAGATGGTTAGAATATTTCTATTGAACTAAGATCTAAATATTTTTTTACATATACACATATATATGCATGAATTGGGAGGATTAAAATATACTCAAGTTTAAAAACATAAAAATTAAAATCAGTTCTGTCAGAATGTTAATCTTGCCCATTCTCATTCTGCCAGAATGTTAAGAGACTGACTGGAAAAAAAAATTCAAAGACTGGTTTTTACACCAAGATCATATACATGAAAAAAAAAAAAACCAGTTAAAATGATTAATGCATGCCAACACGATTCTGACGTTAATTTGATGAGACTAAAAGGAGAATAAAGCAGTATTCTGTGGTCAGATGGTCATGTTTTTTTGCATTTTGCAGAAGACTGAGAACCTTAGACCTGACATCTGAAATCTATCCTACATTTTTTCTTTGATTAATCCTTGCCTGAGGATATTTTTTCCATTAATTTCTAGAGAGAGAAGGAAGGGCGGGGGGGGAGGGTGGGAGAGAAAGAGAGAGAGAGAGAGAGAGAGAGAGAGAGAGAGAGAGAAAGAGAGAGAGAGAAATATGAAAGAGACATATTGATTGGTTGTCTCCCACATGTGCCTCAACCAGGGCCTGAGATCGAACCTGCAATGCAAGTATATGCCCTTGACTGGAAATCGAACCTGAGACCCTTTGGTTGACAGTCTGACACTCTAACCACTGACCTAAATAGGCCCGGGCTCTACACTTTTCAAGTGAAAGAATGCACTGAAGAATGTGGTATTTGGATTGACAGCAGAATTATCTTTTGCATAGAAGATTGATTTCTCAGAGCCCATTCTGAGGAAATTATAGCTGAAATATTAAGGAGAGTACAGAATTGACAAGGATTGAGACTCATTACTTAGGATAGTTTCTAAAGATTCTATAGCAAAAAAATTTTCTTTGAGTCTCCACTCCTCTTGAGGTGATTGAGTAGACATAATCATCCCACTATAAATGTTTGTTCAAATAAATTATTGAACAGGAGAAATCCTTGGAACTATAGAGTGAGGAGATTGCTATAAGCCTATAAAGCTGAGTAAAATAGCTCAGTTGGTCAGAATTAGAATGTATGCTTTTGTCATGCTCTTATGAAAGTCATAGCACGGGCAACTATGTCCCTAAATTGACACTTATATTGATCCTATGGGCTGACCCAAGATTCTTTACTATAGTTTTTAAGTAAAATGTAGAATAAATATTTTAATTTTAAACATGACAATGTAAGTATAAAATTGATAGCTTTGTACACAATTTATAAATTATATACATAGCCATTTGTGCTTTTAAGTTGTTTTATTGTCTCTCAGATAAATGAAAGTTCCCTTTGAAAACTTGTCTCTAATAATGACTTAATTAAGATATAAAAGGAACATGTTGCATCTTGAGTGGTGGAAAAGCTAAAATGACAATTAGGATTTTTTTTATTGCATATATTTGAAGATTGAACTCTGACCTAGCATTTGATGTTCCTTTTGATAAAAAGGAGCTAATTTTCCCTAACCGGTTTGGCTCAGTGGATAGAGCGTTGGCCTGCGGACTGAAAGGTCCCAGGTTCGATTCCGGTCAAGGGCATGTACCTTGGTTGCGGGTGTATCCCCAGTGGGAGGTGTGCAGGAGGCAGCTGATCGATGTTTCTCTCTCATTGATGTTTCTAACTCTCTATCCCTCTCCCTTTCTCTCTGTAAAAAAATTAATAAAATATATTTTTTTAAAAAGGAGCTAATTTTAGGTCCTGCTTGATCAATGCCACCAGGGTGTGTTTCTAGGTCCCATGGCAGATTCATATCATTTTACTTTTAAGTTCTGCAGAGGGAGAATCACGTCTTCATAATTCTAGAGATTCACACGCACTCTTTCTCTGGTCCAGACTGGAGGTAGGTGGTGAGGAATGTAGCAAAACTAGCAACTTGATGTAGGCCCCACATGTTTTTCTCACATGTGACCTAACAATGGTACTGTGTGACCCAATTTGTGTCTGTGGACAACCGTAAAGCACCTTGATTTGGAAATATATACACCACATAGTCTTATTGTCATTATCTAATCACTAAAAACATATTTTATAAGGAAACTAGTAGTCTCACATTTCAGCCATTTTGTCAACCAAGTCTCTATCTGATGCAGTTCACTAATGAGATGAGAGGGATTTGTTTTTCATCATTAAGTTTATTATGTGAAACACTTATTTCACAGCCAATATTTACCTGTGGCTTTTTTAAAAAAATCCTCATCCTAGAATATGTTTTTTTAATGACTTTTTAGAGAGAGAGGAAAAAAGAGAGAGAAACATTGATGTGCAAGAGAAACATCAGTTGATTGCCTCCCCTATGCACTCCTACCAGGGATAGAACCCGCAACCTAGGTATGTTTCCTGATTAGGAATTGAACCCACAATATTTTGGTGTATGGGATGACACTCCAACCAACTCAGCCACCCAGCCAGGTCCCTGTGGCTTTTTTTTCCCTCCTGTCTTTACTAGTAATTCTCAGATCCAGACATGAAGGGCAAAGTGAATGGCACAGTTAAATGAACTGATTCTGCTTAAGCCCAAAGAGAAGAGTTCTATTTTAGAAAAATAATTTAACTCTAAATCTGTGTCTGAAGAAATGTCATGTAAAGGTTTTAGCTGTAAAACTGTACTAAGCACAGAGAGGTATTCCCTATGGTTTTGCGTGTGTTTGTCCTGAAAAGTTTCAATTTAATCGTAGAAAGGTTTGGGTCTTTTGAAAACAGCAAGAAAATCAGTTATCAGGCTTTCAATTTTCT
Source organism: Myotis davidii (assembly GCF_000327345.1). Taxonomy (NCBI): domain Eukaryota; kingdom Metazoa; phylum Chordata; class Mammalia; order Chiroptera; family Vespertilionidae; genus Myotis; species Myotis davidii. The sequence goes on along the minus strand of NW_006300032.1, from coordinate 1,635,662 downwards.
CTGGGCAATTTTCACCACTTCAGCATGCCCGAGAGAGAAAAGGCCGATAATTCTGTTATGCTGAAGAATTTGGCAAGCCGGCTAATGGTCTTACTAAAAGTAAAGAAATCCCTTCAGTGGCAAATGTAGGAAGGTATGTGTGAATCATTTGGAGCCATTATAGAGAAGGTTTTGTTCTTGAAGAGATCCATGGGGATTTTCTTGGGAAGAAAAGGTGTCTGAATATTCTTAAACCTTGGGCAGATTTATCAAGCTTGCTGTTTCATTCGACTCAACTTCCATCAAACAGACCTCTACCTAGACAACTTCATCTTCAAAAAATCAACACCAGAAATCATCTTATGTTTCTTTCACTGCTGCAGTGATGAAATCTGTCTCAAAAGAAAAATGTTTGTATTGATTTCATCATCTTGGAGACTGTAACCTATGGGTAAGGCTGTTATTTAGAAACATACTCTTAGAAAGTTGTTTTGGAGGGTTTTTTTGGGGGGGGAGAGGGGAGGTTTGGATGGAGGAAAGCTGGATGGTGAATGGAATGGTCTGAAAGTGTGAGTCAAGGTAAAACACAAGGCTAAATCAAAGTGAGATCATTGAACATCGGTGAATATAAAAAGAAATTGATGCAGATGATGTTTTATTAGTTGTGCACTTGAAACCTGTATGATTTTGGGAACTATTGCCACCCCAATACATCCAATTAAAAAATTTAAAAAAAAATTGAATCAGAACTACTCAAGAAAAAGTGAATTTAGTGCCCAGAAATACTCTTAATGGATGTTCCGTTCGTTTGTCTCCCAACAGTAGTTGGAGTAATAGTTTCCAAAGGGTGGGGCCATCAGCTCTGCAGGCATTTAGAACTCGTCTGAACAGAGCGCCTGCAAGCTCTTTCTGGGGAATCACACTGCGGACAGGCCCTGAGAAAGAGGCCTTAATACTCTTCGGACTCCCTCTGACTCCCACCTGATCACGTACAGGACGTTCAGAAATCCTGCTGCTTCCTTCCTGCCAATTTGAATGCAAATCCTCCTTGGCCAGAAAAATGATCATTAGGTATGGAAGCCTCTCCTGCTGTTGGCTCCTCAGGTTCACCACATATCACCTGGCGTTGTGCTAGGCATAACTTTAAATAAAAGGTACTAGCACTTACTAATGGCAAGCATTTATAGATGCCGTCTCATACTTCACGGTCACTATAATCTCCTATTTTACATAAGAGGCCATGATGCCCAGACACCAAGCTGATGAGTCAGATTTTAAACCTTGTGCTACCTGTTGAGAAAGAGAAAGAGAGCCTGGGTTTTAGATTCAAATAAACGCGTGTGAGTCTGGCTTAGATTCCCATTGATGTTCCAGAGCCTTCAACCAATTTGTCACATAACTCCCTTTATCCTTGCAATGAAAGTACTTCAAATTCTAGCTTGAGACCCTTGTCTAAGAGCTGGTACGATCCACTCCATCCACTCCATCTGAGACAATGCAGGAGACTGGTTTCTCCTCCTAGTAGGAATTGATACTTTTCCTAGTGGATGCAAATGTATTAATCCGTGACTTAAGTGTGCATAAAATATAGCTTTAACATTTTTAAATTTAATTAAATGTAATTTTCACCTAGTAATGGGTAATTTAATTTTAGTTTTGCTGATTCAGAATAGACCTGGTCAAATTTGGGATTTAAAAAAAGATTATTTCAGAGTAAACTCATTCAATTTAAGCTTCTTCCTCTAAATTTCACTTTTGCCCAAGTGATATCTAATTTTAGGGAGGTGTCATGGATTATATAACTCCAGGTTCTATGCTTTTTCTCCTTTTTCTGAGAAAGGAAGTAGCAAGGTATAAAGTGTTATAACAATAGCTAGTAATTGTCCAAGGTGTAAGACTATCTTATAGGATGTTAGCTTGCCGGAAATGTGCGTTTTTCAGTCAAATGCCAAAATTGTAGAGCATTAGCTCCAAGGAAGACCCTGAATCTGTGCCAGCAGAAGCCACTATAAATTTGGTTGTGGCAACTATAGCCTCAAGGCAAGGCAGGTCTTTGCTACTGGATAAAAAGAGGCTGTAATAAGCTATGGGCTTTTGGTGCTCTCCTTGTAATTAAAGCTATTAGAGAATCAAAATGTTGTTTAGAAGCTTCTCCGTACCAATCAAAAAGACAGTACACTCAACATTAAGAATTTGACTGCCCATTTGCTCTAAGATTACTCTAAGATGGACAATTTGGAAATATCTAGAGTTCATCCAAAGTGGCCACTGTGATTCCAAATTATTGCTGGTGAAATAGTGCCATTTTGTGAGATGTGTGCAAGAATTTAACAGTGATATTACATGGAAGAAGCAGGTATCTGGCTTGGCAGAAGTGCAGACTTGGCCTGAGACTCCCTCTGAAGAAATTATCGTGGTCAGTCTAATGTGTTGATTCTATTGCTCATGTCCCAAGCCCCAAGCCAGTGGTTGGTCATCTCTGACAACAGACGTGATAATCTGTGGCCCTCAGCAGACAGAATTTATGGACGTTTATCTCTCAAATTACCTCCCAAGTCAACACAGAAAAGAGAAAAAATAGACATTGGAAGGTTTTTGGATGGTAACTCAAAGTAAATTTCATCCAAGGGGGAATATTAACGTGCAAGATTTTTATTAACAGCTTTATCAAGGTATGATTGACATACAATAAAATGCACATAACTGAAGTATAAAATTGGATATCTATATACCCATGAACCAATCCACAATCAAGGTAATGAAAATATCCATCCCTCCAGAAGGTTCCTCACGCCCCTTGTACTACCTCTCTTTTGTTCCTTCATATTCTTCTCCACCTCTGAGTCTTCAAGTAACCTCTGATCATTTCCTATCACTATAGATTAGTAGATGTCTCCTAAAATGTTGATAAATGGAATATAGTGTGTATTCTTTGATTCTTTCACTCAACACAATTATTTTGAGATTCATCCATGTTGTTGTGTGTGCCGATAGCTCATTTGTTTTTATTGTTGATGTGTAGGTCATCATATGGGTATACCACAAGTTGTTGATCCACTCACATGTACATGAGCAGACATTGAAGTGCTTTCCAAGTGTTCGCTATTACAAATAAGCTGCTATACCCATTCATATACAAGTCTTCATGTAGACATATGCTTTGTTTTCCTTTGAGTAAATATCTAGGTGTAGTATAGCTGCAGCATATATTAGGCATATATTTAGCTTTTTAAGAAACGTTCAAGCTTTTTCCAAAGTGGTGGTACCATTTTATATTTTTATTAGCATTGTATAGCATTCTAATTCTTCCATTTCCTCACCAACACTTGTATAACCAATGTTTTAAATTTTAGTTACTTTGTTAGATGTGTGGTGGCATCTCATTGTGGTTTTAGTTGGCATTAATGACTAATGATATTGAATATCTCTTGTGCTTATTTACCATCTGTATATTTTCTCTGATGAAGTATTTGTTTAATCAAGTCTTCTGCTCATTTTTAATTGGGTTCTTATGGAAGTTCTTTATGTAATCTGAATACTAGTGTTTTTTCAGATATATAATTTACTTTGAGTCTGTGGCTTCTCATTCTCTTATTGTCTTCCAAAAAGAATTTCTGTACTTAAACAAGTATATTTTACTTTTGGGTTTCTATCTAAGAAATTTTTGCCCAACCTAAGATCACAAAAATATTGTCCTATATTTTCTTCTAGAAATTACATAGCTGTAAGATTTACATTTAGAGCTATGCTCTCATTTGAGATCATTTTTATATATGGTGAGATGTATGGATTGAAGTTCATATTTTTGCATATAGTATCCAATTATTTCAGCATCTATGTTGAAAAGATCCTTTTTCTTTTACACCTGTTTTGAAAATCAAATTTTCATATATTTGTAGGTCTACTTCTGGACTGTCTATTCTGTTCCATTAATGTATGTGTCTATCTTTATGCAATCACACACCATTTTGATTACTGTAACTATACTAAGTCTTAAAATATGGTTGTGAGAGTCCTCCAACTTCTTCTTCTTTTTTAAATAAAATTTGTTTGGTTATTCTAGTTCCTTTGTACTTCCTCTAAACTTCATATTTGAACTTTAAAATCAACTTGTTAATTTCTACAAAAATGCCTGCTGGGATTGTGATAGGGATTGCATTGCATCTATAAATCAATTGAGGAGATTGGCATCTTAACAATATTGAATTTTCCAAGTCAAGGACATGGTAATATTTCTTCATGTACTTAGGAGGTCTATTATATTTCTCAGCAATATTTTGTAGTTTTCATTGTATGTTTTCCCCATATTAGACTTATCCTTATTTTACATTTTTATACTATTGTAAATGGTATAGCTTTATAAATTTTCTGGTTGTTTGTTGCTAGTTTATAGAACCTCAACTGATTTTTGTGTATTGATCTTATATTCTGAATCTAGCTAAACATACTTATTAGTTCTAGTAGCTTTTTAATTGATCCCACATGATATTCTACATAGACAATCAGGTATCATATTTTTAAAAAATATATATCTTTATTGATTTCAGAGAGGAGGAGAGAGGGAGAGAGAGACGGAAACATCAATGAAGAGAGAGAATCATTGATTGGCTGCCTCCTTCATGCCCCCCGCTGAGGATTGAGCCTGCAACCTGGACATGTGCCCTGACCCAGGACCTCTTGGTTCATAGGTTGACTCTAAACCACTGAACCACACTGGCTGGGTATCAATTATATCATCTGTAAAGGGAGTTTTTCTCCTTCCTCTGCAATCTGGATGTCTTTATTTATTTTTCTTTTTACCTTTTGCACTGGCTGGGCCCTCTGGTAAAATGGTGGATAAAAGTGGTGAAGATAAATATCCTTGCCCTGTTCCTGACCTCAGGAGGGAAGCATTAATTTTTTATTATTAAGAATGATGTCAGTTATAGGTTTTTCACAGAGTCCCTTTCCCCTTAATACAGTTGAGAAAGTTCGCTTGCTGAGGATTTTTACCAAGAATGAAAATTGGATTTTGTTAAATAAATTTTTTCTGTATTCATTTAGGTTATTATGTGTCTTTTTCTTTTTAGTTTGTTGATATGGTGAATTACATTAATTAGTATTTGAATATTAAGCCAAATACCAGATTTTATGTTTCTGTTCCATTGCTTTCTGATTTGATCTTTTTTATTTCTTCTTTTGTTAATTGAATTTCACTTTCTAATACTATAAATTTCTCCTATGTACTGCTTTGGGCATAAATTTTGGCCACATATTTGAAAATAGTTTTTAATTTTTACTCAGTTTAGAATGCTCTGTAATTTTCTTCTTGATTTATTATTTGATTCATGGGTTATTTAGAAATGTATCATTTAATTTCCAAATATTTCAAGATTTTCTAGAGATCTTCCAGTCATTAATTTCTAATAATTCTATTATGGTCAGGGATCATCCTTTGTGTGACTTGAATTCTTTCAAATTTATTGAGACATATTTTTCATAATTCAGAATGTGGACTATCTTAATAAATATTTAATGTGTAATTAAAAAGAATGCTCATTCTCATTTTGTTAGGCGGAGTGATCCATAAATATTAAGTCAAGTTGGTTGATTATGTTGTTAATTCCCCTGTCTTTACAGATTTCTGTCTGTTTGTTCTATCAGCTATTAAGAGAAGAAAATTTAAATCTCCTACTATTGAGGATTTGTCTAATTCTCCTGAAATTCCACCAGTATTTGCTTCATGTTTTTTGTTATCAGGTACATGCATATTTAGTTTTTTGATTCCTTTGAATTTATTCCTTTAGCCTTAATAAATTTCTGGTAACCTTCTTTCTTTGAAGTCTACTGTGTCTGACACTAATGTAGTCACTCCAGCTTTCTTTTAATTAGGGTTGGCATGGCATTTTTTTTTTCTATCCTTTTACTTTACATATACTGAAAGCTATTTCTTCTATGCAGTATATAGTTGGAGCTGGTAGTTTTCATTTCCAGGGCTTCTCTTTATGTGGTGTACTTTGTGCTTGGCAAATAGATTTGATGACAGGATTTGAGAAAAGTGAAGCAAAGAATCCTCATGCGTGGTATTCAAATACAAGTTTTACACTGACTAGAGGAGTTGTCAAAGAAAGTTACAGAAACAGATCGTTAGGGATTGGTGACAGCCTTCTGGGAAGTATCCTCAAAACATACCTGCAACTGGGGAGAAGTGACCAGAAATTTTTTTAAGGGGGCTGGGAAAATCATGTTTCATTGGCATGTCATAGGGAGATTTGAGAACAGAAGAATGAGTACCAACCTAAAATGCTGGGTATGCATGGCCATGGGACCATGTTGTAATGATATCTGCCATAACGTGTAATTAACACTATCACTTTTAGATTGCGAATGCCTTCTACTAAACAAGGTGCATTTACTTGATTCATCACACTGTTTTGACCTTTAAGCTTCCTGTTTAAGACAAGATAGGTTGAGTTATACTGAAAATAAGTAATCACATGTTTTTTGCAGCTGAACACGATATTTATTTCTTGTCAATGAAAAAAGTCTACTGTGGGCTCAGGTGACTCTCCAGGGTCATTGCTATCCATTGCGTGGTGTGATCAAAGCATGATGCTGTAACCTGTACCCTCTGGAACATATGGCCTCCTCAGTTAAAGGTCCAGGGAGTGTTGCAGGTCACTCCTGCTCCAATTTTAGTGGACAGAATTAGTCACATGGCTCTAGTAGAACAAGCAAGGGAAGGAG
>NW_006300032.1:1609106-1628282 GCF_000327345.1 Myotis davidii | reverse complement strand
AGCTATTACATGTACTGCCTCTGCCTGACTAAGACCTCAACTTGGCTTCACTACCACACACTAGTCTTTCTGGCTCCAGGTTAAATCATTATTTGCTTCGTTTTCCTCTCCTATTAGACTACAAATTCTGTATTACTTATTCTGTCTTATTTCCTCAGCCCCTAACACATGCAGTTCCTAGTGTCTGGTAATTTCCTTGTTGATATTGTTTATAATTTCTGTTTTACTGGCTATAGAAACATTCAAAAGATGTGGACAGCCTGATTTCATAAGTGATGGATAAGAAGCTGGGAGACATTTACACACCTGTGGGATATAGTTGCTGCAATGATTATCCTAGTTTCGGACATTGGGGTGGTATCTCATTTATTCAAGGCACATCATACCTCCAGATAATATTGCTAATTTTTAGAAAGCTAGATTATCTTTAAATTTTCTTTATTTCTCCCCTGACTGTAAATGTCATATATATACATTATATAAAAACTGGAAAGTACATCAGACATAAAGACGTTTTCATTCCAGTGTTAAAAAAAAACACATTGTATTATCATTTTGACATATTTATTTTCAGACTTTTATGAATACACTAGAGGCCCGGTGCACAAAAATTCGTGCACTGGGGGGGCGGGGGGGCTTCAGCCCGGCCTGCCCCCTCTCACAGTCTGGGAGCCCTCAGGGGATGTCCTACTAAAGGAGTATGGCCTCCCTTTGTGGGAGGTGACCAGACCGATCAGGGAAAGGTGCTGCCCCCATCACCCTACCGCTGCTTTCGCTGCTGGGGGGCCACAGCTGCCTGCCCTTGGCCCTCGCAGCTGCCCCAGCTACATCCGGAAGGATGTCCAGCTATCCAGTCTAATTAGCAATATTACTCTTTTTTTTATTATAGTTGTTTTACACAGTTGAGATGGAATTGTAAAATGAATTTTATTCTGAATAGCAAGTTGATTTGTCACAGCATTCCCACTTTTCATTAGTCTGTTAAATCATCATTTTAAATGACTTCGTCATTTTCTTTGCATGTTTAAACCATAATTTACTGAATCATCCCCTAAAAGTGAACATTTAGATGGCTTCCAAAATCTTTTCACTACATAAAATGCTGCAATAAATATTGTATTGCACAAACATTTTTAATATTTTGAACAACTTTCTTAGATGAGGTTCATAGAAGAAATACCAATAAATTAAAAGCTAGGAATATTAATACAGTGTTAGGGGCAACTTTAAATTAGTCAAAAATTTTAAACAAACACTTAGGAATCATCCAGCCTGCTTACTATTTCCCCAATCAGAAGTATGGAGTAGGAATTCTAGGGGGCTTAAAATACTTACTCATTTTATGTAGCAGTCAAAAAAATATTTAAAAATAACTTTTGTATGATCAGCACTGTCTCGTTGCTGGGATAATAGGAAGATGCCCACATTTCCACATTTCCTTACAGAGCAGGCTCATAACATTCCAGAGAAATACATCTGAAGTCATCTGGAATCCTTCAAGTTACAAACTACTTTAACATATAGTTATACCCTGCAAATTTCTATATTTGCATTGGCTAAAGCACTGCTGAAATAGTTTGTTCAATCACTTTTGCTTCCTTTAATATTGAATAAATATGCCAGAATCATCCACAAAATAGGGTTGCTAGTCATTGCCAAATTCAACATTCTGCTCGCTACTATATTCAAAACTTAATTTTCCTGACTAATAATGATCAATTTTTAGCCCTGTGTACTTCCTCTTCAATTTTCCCAACACCTGCTGAGGACTTGCTTTGGGTTAAACAAAGAAATGATGTTTTTATTGCTCAATGTGAACTTTTGCTGATGAGAAGGCAGTCACAAAACCTGAACAAGATGCAGTGTTCCAGAGCCCAGGAACTCTGGCACCAGCTGAATGCCTATCTCAAGTGCCATCCTTAAACTTCAACTAATTCGAAATGACAATCTACTGTAGATGTCACGGACTTTCAGGAATATTGTGTGAATGCATAGCCATGAACATTAAATCCATACATTCCAAGGATCCTCTGTGATTTTTCAAAACGCATTAATAAATGGGACAGTTACAAGTCTCCCTTTGTCTCGAGGAGAAAGCTAAAACCAGTGAGGACATAATTGTCTTGGCCAAGGTCATATCATCCATAAGTGAGGCTGCTAGACTGAGACTCAGAATAGAACGCTTTAGAAACTGAACCTTCATTAGATACATAAGCAGATGGAATGGAGCTGAATAAGACATTATTCCTGAGAATCAATGAGATGTTATTATAGGTGGAAATAAGAGGAGACAAGAGAATAGGAAATCAAATCATCCTACAGAGTAATCCTTACAAAATAATGACCTCGATTCACTTGTGGAGGGAAGCGAAAGTGAACTGACATTTGTGCCATGTGCTGGCTGCACACAGATGGAGGAAATAGCAAGTTGATTTGAGTTGAAGGTGCATTGCAGGAGCTGGCAGCACAATTTCTTTTCCCATCAATTTCCACTCCTACCCCCACCTGCACCCCACAAGGAATCTTCCAAACTAGACATCCAAAATAAGTGTATCTCAGTTAAGAACAGAATGTTATGCTGCACAGCTGAATGGAAAAGGAAAGAGGTTTCTGATAGAATCTCATTTTTATCTCCCGGGGAATTGTTTAATTGTAAATAGTATACTAAATAGGAGTTAGAGATATTTGTTTTCTAGAATGTAATACATACATTGATCTTTTTAAATATGGGATAATTAATTGGATAAACTCTTTGTTTTTCTAATTCAAGGCTTATATTCAAATATTTTGCTTCTGAGTGATATATGCAATAGTACACATTCTGCTTGGCTAAGCTTAACTGACTTTTACTGAGTTCAAAATTAATTGTGCTACTAGAACTAAAAATATTAATTTTCTTATTACTAACACTAGAGGCCTAGTGCACAAATAATTTGTGCACTCGGGGGAAAGGGGAGTCCCTCAGCCCGACCTGTGCCCTCTCGCAGTCTGGGACCCCTCGGGAGATAACGACCTGCTGGCTTAGGCCTGCTCCCGGGTGGCAGAGGGCAGGCCCAATCCCTAGGTGCAGCCCCTGGTCGGGCTCAGAGCAGGGCCGATTGGGGAGTTGGGGCGCCGCCCCCTGTCATGCACAGTCTACCCCATCACAAACAGAGCAGGGCCCATGGGTGTGGGAGGTTGGGGCACTGCACCCTGTCACACACAGAGCAGGGCCGATCAGGGGGTTGGGGTGCTGCACCCTGTCACACACAGAGCCACAGGGCGATCAGGGGGTTGGGGAGCTCCCCCCTATGAGGCACAGAGCAGAGCTGATCAGGGGGTTGGGGCGCCTTCCCCTGTCACGAACAGAGTAGGGTGGATAGGGAGGTTGTGGCCCTGCCCCCTGTCACACACAGAGCCGCAGGGCGATTAGGGGGTTTGGGCGCTGCCCCCTGTCACGCTGATCCCGGTGCCAAGAGGCCTCACAGCTCCGCTGATTCCAGTGCTGGGAGGCATATTACCCTTTTACTATATAGGGTAGAGGCCTGGGGCATGGGTGGGGGCCAGCTGGTTTGCCCTGAAGGGTGTCCTGGATCAGGGTGGGGGTCCCCACTGGGGTGCCTGGCCAGCCTGCATGAGGGGATGATGGCTGTTTGCAGCTGGTCACACATCTTTCAGGGTGGGGGTCCCCACTGGGGTGCCTGGCCAGTCTGGGTGAGGGGCTGAGGGCTGTTTTCAGGCTGGGGGTGACTGAAGCTCCCAACCGCTCCTTTTTTTCTTTTTTCTTTTTTTATTCTGGGCCAGCTTTAGCTTTGAGGCTTGGCTTCAGCTCTTAGGCCTCTGCTGCTGAAAGTAGGTTTCTGGCCTTTGTTTCCAATGTTGCGATCTGCTGACTGAAGCCCGGCAGACTAAAGCAGGTTTCTGGGGTTTTGTTTAGCTTCTATATTTGTTACATAGTTGCTTAGAGTTGCAGGTCAGAGGCCTGCAGCGGCAGGCAGGGGAACATTGGAGTCCTCCGTCACTGAAGCAAGCAAGCCTCATGTTAGTTTCAAGCTGCCTGGCTGCCGGCCGCCATCTTGGCTGGCAGTTAATTTGCATATTGTCCTGATTAGCCAATGGGAAGGGTAGCGGTTGTATGCTAATTACCATGTTTCTCTTTTATTAGATAGGATAAACTGTAACTCTTAATTGGCAGCCTTCAGAGACAGAGTCCCATGAATATAGTATGAAAGATCTAAGAAATTATAAGGCTGCACTAGGAAGAAGATTTCATTTAAATCCCAGATGAATATAGTATGAAAGATCTAAGAAATTATAAAGCTGCACTAGGAAGATTTCATTTAAATCCCATATCTAACATGTGAAATCTCTGAACCTCAGTGTCTCCATCTGTGAAAGAGAAATACAATGATAGTTATCCTTCCTACCTCCCAGGATGATGTAAGGATGAAATAAGGTAAGGTTTAGATCCATGAAACACAGTAGTGATATAAGATATTGTCAGTGTTGGTACTATCATTATTAACCATAGGATAGCCGTCTTTCTCCATAGATTACTTATGAAGTGGGAATGTGGTCGGTACAAGTGAGTCATTCAGGGTGTGTGAGAGATTATATTCTGGCACCTGGGAAAGGAAAAAACTCTTTTCCCAAGAATTATCTCAAACTAAAGCAGAGTTCCTGGTAGCATCTTATATTTTTGTTTTGGTTGATTCTATATTTGGATGTGAAAATTAAGAGATGATAAAGTGGGTTAATGAATTAAAAACAAGTGGTAGTAGTATGTGGTTTGGCCTCAAGTGAATATTATGGTCTATCCCAGTTCATATATATTTCTTCCTATCCATTCATTCACTCATTCATTCATTAATTCATTCATTCAATAAGTGTTTGTGAATCATATCCTATGTGCCATTTTTGGTTTCCTTTTAGTCTTCTTCAATTGAGCACACTACTGAGCCATATGAAGATGACTGCTTAGGTTGTATGTCTTGAATGAGACTATGAGCTCCTTAAGGGTAAGGGATTATACTTTTACTGTGTCCTCTGTTATAATACTTCTCAGTGTGCTAGGAACATTTAAGGAGCCATTAAATAGTTATTGAATTTTTCTTAAAGGGCCACATAATATTTTATGGTTTGATGATTTTAGAAAAATGTTGCAGGTTGGGTTTTTCAGAGGGTGGCCTCTGAGATGGAGATTGGCATGCTGGGAGTTGATTGGGGTGTGCTACTAGAAACAATGCCTATGGAAGAAAGAGGAAGGCAGTGAGTAGGACCCAAGAAGATGAGCTGTGAGTCGATCTGGATAAACTCTGAGGCCAGGATGGCCTTTCAGAGTTGTCTTGAGTTGGGCTGAGGGAGCCAGGTCTCTATCTCAGACATTGACCAGTCATTGGAGGCAGACTGCTTGGGGAAAGGAATGTGACCTTGGACAAGGTGACATGGTTATTCTGGAAGAGTGTTGTCAGCTCTGGGCTGTCTTCTGGCAGCATTCCCAGAAATTGAGGGAATAAGCTCTTTGGCCCTGAAGGGGAATCACAGAGTCCATTGCTTATTGTAATTATCCAAGGAGGAAAGAAAGGAATATTAATACCGACACTTTAATACTTCATATTGTTCATGGAAAAGATCATTTTTAAATAACCCACTAATGTAGGCATAAAATATGAGTTCCCCTCAACCATATATTTCAATAAACAGTAAAAAACAATGAAGATGAAATTTGTGTTAGTATGTACTGTAAGGATAGTTTTATTTCACATGATTGAAACTAACTCAAATTAGTTCAGGAACAGGACATTTTCTTGTCTCATATAACCAAACTTTAGGAAAGGGAAAGTTGCAACTAGGCCTCAGGAGCTCAGACGATGGTAGATAGTTTTGTGGGTTTTTTTTTTTTTTGTCTCTGCTTCTCTCTTTATATTGTCTTTCTTTTCTCAGACCAGTTTCTTTCACACAGCTGGAAATATGGCTAAGCAGCTTCCAAGCTCATAGTTTTATCTCTAGAGAGGGATTAAAACTTGATTGTCAAGGTGAAAACTCCCCGTGGAAAGAGTTTTATTAGGTCAGGTGTTATTCATTGGGCCAATCAGCTGCAGGTAGAAAGATGAAGTATGATGATTAGTTCAACAAGTCTACCCAGGCAGCAATTATTGTTGTCAAGTAAGATGACGTGGGTTCGTATGTGGATACAGACTGGAATGGAGAAAGGAATTTTTTTGGAAGGGTAGGGAAGCAATGAGTGGAGAGAACAAAAGATGTCATATATTATAGTTTCTTATTTCCCCTGTTTCAGTCTTACGAGACTAATGTTCATTTTTGGCTTCAGTATATGGACCAGAGCATTTTATCATGGAAACAAACCATATAGCTATGAGTAATTTGTTCACAAATGTTAGGTTTTGTTCATTTTGCACTGAGATTAATCATCTGCCAACATGTACATGATTTTCTTGGTTCAGAGAAATTGTTTATTAATCATATTAACAGGGGAGTTTTTGAAGGGCTAGAAATGAAGACATAATGATATGTACTTTTTAAAAGGAAATTTATTTATATTAGCAAATGTCATTTATAGGAGACATTTTAACCTTTCTCAAGAAAACCTGCTCTGAGTGATTTATAATATAATTTTGTTGGCTATACATCTTTATTATGTGAAGGCTTATTTGAAAATATAAAAATTTTAAAAATAGTTTGCCTCAGTTCTAGCAAAAAAATCTATGCCTTGAAACAAAAATTTCAGAACGGGTCAGCTAAGTTTTTTAACTTTTCTAGTGATGAGATTGCTGGTCCAATATCTACCTAGTCCACCCCCAGGTGATTAGTTCAAGTCAATTGTGTTAATTCTATCCCATGGTAGAACCAATTCCAGTGGTTGGTTCAGAAAGGGGTATGTGACATAATACACGAGGGAAGGAGTGCCTCTGTGAAAATTTTTCTATCCCCTTTAACAAAAGAAGGCACAGAAAGAGACAACCTTTCTTTTGAACATCATTGGTTCCATACATCATATAAGCTCTGCTAATGTCACTGGTCACCAGTCCAAGATAAAGCCAACACTGAGGGTAGCCCAGTGGAACAATAAGAACCTGAGTCCCTATTGACATTATTAACTAGTAAATTAACCAGCCTCAGAGCCTTCCCATCCATTGACTTAGGATGGTTGATACGTCTCCTTATGGTTTAAGCCAAAATCAGGTCTCTGTTACTTGTAGCTACACATGTCTTAATAGACATAATTACAAAGTATAATAGAAGAGCTTATTACTAAATAATTGCAGTACTGAGTGATAAATACAAATAAATAAAAATATCTATAATATATAGGTTTGCCACAAAATAGGGAGTCATTTGAGACGGTCTTTCAGAGAAGAAGGATTTTGAAGGATATTTCAACAAGGATGTGAAAATGAGGAAGGCCTTCCAGGCAGAGGGAACACATATGCAAGATCATATGATCTTAAATTCACTCATGTTAGAGCAAATAAAGAAAAGTCTACAGACATATCACAGGAACTATGTACATCTAGCTACGATGGGTACTGAATTGGGGAATTAGAAAGCTGTCAAGGACAGCATTGTCTTCTCTTCATCTGTATTTGGGTCATATGGTTTCTTAGTATTCCTTGGTTCTGACCAGGTTTTCTACCCTTCTGCTGGCTTCTGCAAGCTAGTTCCTCTGGTCTTCAGTATGGCTTCAAAAGACTTTCTGAATTCAACTAAAAATTATTTCAGTTTAAACATCACTGTGATCTGACTATAATTTCTCTGTCTCTTGGTTGGAATTTTCCTCACCAGCCACTGTGCTAGCCTTCACATTGCCCATAGTCTAATCCATTGTGTCACTGGGAAACAAGGTCATTATGATATTAGCATGACTACCTATGAACCAATTCAGTTGGCCTGAGGAATAGGATCAAATCTGTATTTTCAAATAACTTTCTGAAACATGAAGCATGATGGTAGGGGTAAAATGGGAGGGAGACCAGATGGGAAGTTATTGCAGTCTAGGTAAGAAATAGTATCTGAACTAAGAAAATGAGAAGGGGATGGAAAGAAAAAAATAGATAATAATGGTGAATTAATTTATTCACACACAGACTCATCCACTTATTCAACAAATGTTTATTGAGCACCACTTACCATGTATCAATATTCTTCTAAGTACAATGAACAAAGTAGACAAAAATTTGTATCCTCATGGAGCATATGGGTCAAAGTAGGGACAGACATCAGAAATAACTCAAATAAGTAAGATATGTATTGTGTGAGATGGTGAAAGTGCTATTCAGTTACAATAGCTATTTATCAAATCAGCCCAAAACTTACCTTTATGATGCTCATGGATTCTGTGGGACAGGAATTCAGAAAGGGTACCATGACCCTGGTTTTTCTTTGCTCCATCATGTCTAAGGTCTGAGACCTCAGCTGGAAAAACTCAACAGCTAAAGACACCTCAATACCTGGGGACTGAAAGCACATGGTGGCATATTTACTCATGTAACCAAAACCCAAGGTCAGCTGAACACCACCTTGAAAGTCAAACTTCTGAGTCAGGTGTGGTGAAAAGGAAAGAGGTTTATTCAAGTGTCACTCACCTGAGAAGATCAGGACTCTTGTTGCAAAGCTCATCTCTCCACCTCAGTATAGGCAGAGGTTTTTATAAGGAAGGTGAAGGAAAGCAGAACAAAGAAATCAAGGGGAAAGGGTTGAAAAGTTCTTTATGTGAAGACCAGCACAGTCCATTCTGATAAGGACTTTGATACGGGTCAAGTGATGGTCTGGTGTGCATCATCCTGGTCTTCATCATCCTGGTTCGATGTCATCCTGGTTCTACATAACAAGGTCATCAGGTCTCCCAGAACTGGGATGATTGAAGGTTGGAGTCTTCATCTTCTGAAGTTAATTCCTAGGATTCTTATACAGACATGCTGTTTATCTACAAGCTACATATTAGAGTCAGCATTTACAGAAACAATGTCAAAATAATGGTGGAGTAGGTTATAATTCTTCACTGTTATACTCACATGGGATGTTGTTACTGGCTGAGAATTGGGAACGTCAGCTGGTGCTGCTGGTGGAAGCTCTACCTTGGCCTTTCCATGTGGCATTGCTTCCTCACAGCATAGCAGCCTCAGGGTGGTTGGACTTCTTATATTGCCCTTCATGGCTCCAAAGGTGAGTCCCAAGAAAACCAGAAGGAAGCTGCATGGTCTTTCCTGACTCAGCCTCCAAACTTATTCGGCAGATTTAAGGAAGAGACCTAGATGCCACCATTTGAAAGGATGAGTGTCTAAGACTTTACAGGCACATTTGAAAACCACCATTGTACTCTGGAGAAAAATTGAGCAGGTTTAAAGGGATAGGAATGGCATGGGGAAAGCAGGAGGTGGCTTTTCATTAGTGTGGTCATTGAAGAAGCAAGTTCTGACAAAGACCTGAGGAAGCTTCGGTATGGAAAACATATTTGAGGCAGAGGGACAGCAAAAGCAAAGGACTTATGGAATGTATTGACCAGTTAGATTGGTGAGTAAGGAGGAATAAATGTAGGAAATTTCTAGATCTCTGGCTTGAGTGTCTAGGTGAATGGTAGTTCCATCAACCAGGGATGGGAACAGAGTGGGCAGGGGAGAGAGGACAAATGCAAGCTTGGGTATGTTGTGCTTAAATACTTATCAGAAGTCATTGCATGTGTGTTGTGTGCGCGTGTGTGCGTGTGTGTGTGTGTGGCAGCAAGCAGTGCTTGGGGCTGGAGGTGGGGTTTTGGAATCTTTATGATCTGCACTCTACCAGAACCCTTAAGAAATTGATGGAATTGACTAGTGAGATGAGGTAAGAGGTCTGATGCACACCAATATTTAAAATAAGAACAGAGGACTGGCTTGAGAGATAGCAAAAACAGGACAGATGCATGATTTAAGGATCAGAGCAAGGCAGAAAAAAACGAGCAACCTTCTAATCTCTTTCTTACTGAGGCACAAATTCTTTCATTCAAAACTTACTCCTTTAGCTTAAATGTAGTACTCTCTTTAAAGTTTCTCTCTTAAGATATAAGTGTCCCCACCCTGGCCAGTTTAGCTCAGTTAGGTAGAGTGTTGTCCCATGCACCAAAATGTGGGAGGTTTGATTCCCAGTCAGAATGCGTGTGAACGGCAATGAATTGATGTCTCTCTCCTCTTCTCTTCTCTTCTCTTCTCTTCTCTTCTCTTCTCTTCTCTTCTCTTCTCTTCTCTTCTCTTCTTCTTCCTCTCAGTATAAAGTCAATTTTAAAAAAAGATATAAATGTCCCCAGCAGGCCTGAAAATTGAGCCAGTGGTATCTGACTGAATGGAAGACGGGATGCATACACTTCAAAACAGGAAGAGGATAAAAGGGAAAAATATTGGAGAGTTGCTCAAAAATACCTTTCGTCGGTTTCTTATTTCTCTTAGGGTGTAGAGAGTGATGGTGCATCGACAAAATGTGTTAAGGTGTTCTTGGCTTATCTTCAATTTAAGGGGCTATAATAGGTCACAGGACATATTTTGTTTCAGTAAAACAAATGGCAGGGGTGGGGTGGTGGGCAAGTTCTTTAAGCTTATAGCAATCTAGTCTTCTAGGTTACTAAGTGCAAATGCAAACTTACAGAACTTTAGCTCCACCTAGTGGCCATGTAGTGGAAGAAGCATTTTATTGTAATAGTCCTTTAGCTGTATTACTTTTACATGTCAGCCAATGTTATTTCTTGGGTGGTTATGTATTATAATATACAGTTCCCTCTGGATAACTATTATCAATTAATCTGTTAGTTTTTCACCTAACTAAATCACTGATACCCCAGACTTGAAGAATGTGCTGGTGTAAAACAAAAAGACTGTTGGGAAGTTGGGAAAAAGGAAATAAATGACATAGACTTGTGCCTCTTACCTGCTTGGCAACTCTGAAGTACCAACTTACAGTGTTTAACAGCTGCTAGCTTCCTCTACTTCAGCATTATATATAGGATTGTCTTTTTGAGAAAATAAGCAACAATAGGAGTGATGGTGATGATGATGATGATAATGATTGTGGCCCAGGAAGAGATGTTTGAAGAAAAGAGAACCCAAATATTTGCTGAGTGTTTGATATATATGAAGTTGGAAAGATGAAATTAATGTGTAAGAAAATAAAGTAGAACCTGAAATGAAGAACTGACCAAATTATTAATAGGATATATATATATTTAAACCACTGCATCAGCAAAAATGTTACTTCGTCTCTTGAAGTTTTGCAAATGGCATGTACTAGAAATATGTCATGGGGTGGTAATTTTTTTGTACTTGCTTATAGATTGAGGAATCTTAGTAGCCAACACTAGTGGTCATTATGGTAATGAAGGGGAGTATTTACAGAGCCGATTCCAGCCCTTGGAGAGTTGGCTTGGCTGGATCAGGTCTAGGGCTCATCTCCAGGCTCACAGTTGGCTTGGGAAAAGAACAAGAAATGGTGTACCGGTTTCGAAGGCGTTTTTATAATACTGCACTCCAACTTTCCAAGGGAAGAAAATAATGGGATTGGGTTTATGTTTCCTTCATGAGAACTTGAACACACAATTAATTAAACATACATCTTCATTTTACTGATGGAGAAACATGAGCCAACAGTGATTAAATTACCCAGCTATTTGGTTGCAGCGCTACACCTACAACCCATGGTTTTCACTCCTGATCTATATTCTTCTTACTGCCACTATTAAGGGAGAAGTTCTCCATTTCGGTAGAAGACCAAAGAAAGAGGATGTGGGCTTGCACCTATATCAAGGAAGTTTAGATAGATTGAGGAAGATTAAGTGTAAAGTAACTAAATACTACATTTCCTTTACTCTTTGATGTACATTTTTTTCCTCTTAAATCATCCTGAATCTTATAATCAATGTTAAGCCATAGTTGTTTCCAGGAACTGTGTCAAATTGTGGCATGGACATCCTTACGTGGGAGAATTGGGTTATTAAGATTCGCCTTTACTAGATTATAGAAGTCACAAAGCTAAGGCGTTGAACTTAATTCCTGATTAAAAAAAAACAACAACAACAACTATGTACTTTCCAGCAATTTGTAATTCAATTAAGGGGGAAAAAACCCAGAGTTACAATTTACATCACTATTATTCTTTCATTTGACTTGACGTGTTAACAGATGATGATGTTAAGAAGGGGTTAGGCAGACTCACTCCCAATGCTGCTCCTGCACTGTCAGGGGCCAAACTTAATTTGGAAAAATTTAAAAATAGCTTTAAAAAAAGTGTAGACCTAAATCTTGCAAATCTCAAAAGGCAGTGGTATGTAATTGGATGAGTAGATGCATGTCATATTTGTGTTGGTATACTTTATAATTTGCGTACATATAATACACATAATGTAGTGGATTCCCGCGCCCCCCCCCCCGAATTACCCTTACTAAATTGACCATCTTACAATCAGTAACATCTACAAATAGGACTAATTTGGTTTGGAAAGAACACTGTCTTAGAAGCGAGGTCTGGGAAACCACTCGGCCTCCGCTAGCTGTGTTGTGAGCAGTTTATTTCCTCTGTACATACCAGTTTCCTTACCTAAAATTGGAATATTGATATGTGACTTGCAAGGATGTTGTGAGGATTAAGTATGAGTATGTATCTAAAGTGCCTACCACATAGTAGATGCTCAGCAAACTCAGTCCAGCCCCAGGAGGCTGGAGTCAACAAAATGATGTATTAAGTAATGCTGCTGACTAAATTGCTCTGATTCAGTCCCATGTAGACGACACAGTGTTTCTCACCATTTTAAAATCTATGCCTCATTAGTCAAAATGATTTTTAAAAGTCTTCTACGTTATGTTTTATTGAAACAAGATGTATTTAAGCACTTTCTCAAATATATAATAGCATGGAGTACATTTTTTTCATACTGGCTTATCCTACCCTCTCTCATTCTGATCCACCCCGTAGAGGGGTGGCCCCACACAGCTCAGAATCAGTGACCTAAGACATGGTGTCAGACAGGGATCTATGAAATATTTAGATATTTACTTCAGGCTCGTATTAGGACCGTAGCAGTTCCATCTGTTTTCACTGACTGGCCCCATTGTCCACATTTTGCTGAACACATTGGGTGAAAGAAGAAATATGGAACTAGATCATCTTGCTTATCCTCCTTCATAGAGTTATCCAAAATAAACGTAATGGGACAGCATTTACAAGATTATCTAAGAATTTTTTATGCACAATATAAGTACTATGTGTTTGTCAGAATGGAGATATCAAGGGAAAAAAAAATAGATGGGTTACTAAGCTCTGTGGCCAGGTTACTTAAAGAAATCCAAGGCCACATTTTAGTCAGTCCCTAAGGCAGTGATGGCGAACCTATCACACATGTGTCAGAGGTGACACATGAACTCATTTTTTTGGTTGATTTTTCTTTGTTAAATGGCACTTAAATATATAAAATAAATATCAAAAATATAAGCCTTTGTTTTACGAGGGTTGCAAAGATCAAAAAAATTCTATATGTGACACGGCACCAGAGTTAAGTTAGGGTTTTGCAAAATGCTGACACGCCGAGCTCGAAAGGTTCGCCATCACTGCCCTAAGGAGACCCAAAGAGAAACAAAGGCTTCATGGCCCCAGTAGAATTTCCTTCGCTCCAGTCTGCTGTCCCTGACAGTGTTCATAAAACAGTGTCACCACCTGAAGTTAGCTGCCCTCTGATGAGTTTTTGTGAAATTTTGTTAGTTCGACTTTCGCTGAAGCCTAAATCTCGCTCCCCACCCTGATTTCAAGAATGGACCGGCAGTCTTCTTCTCCCACTCACTATTCACTTTTCAAAAGCCACTCGCCTATTTGCCTGTCTCCTGCCATGACCAGCACACTAACCTTGCCTTACCACAGGCTCCTTAGGAACTGGAATCCCCTTTCTGCTTCGTTCGGCAGCCCAAGATGTAATCGAGGGGCCACTCCTTGGGGAGGGTAGGAAGGGAAGGATTTTAGGGCTGCGCACCATAGCGATGCCACAGGAGAACTGCAGGAATCCCGTGAACTGTCCTCACCCCACATTGTGCTCTGCCTCGCTGATCTTTCAAATTAGTTCAGCCTAATGAAAACCAACAACATTTAAAGCAAGTAATAATGGTCACTGTACACCTCTCACCTGCCTTAGCTCACTCTGCATGCCCTGGTTTAGCCAAGCTGAGTTTTCAAAAAGCACTACCACTGAGTCCTGGGCCTGGGTCTCCGAACATCAGTGCTCATGCGCCTGAAAAGCCATGATTTGTTCACAGGAAGTACGGAATGTCATGGTTGATATTCTCTCTTTCCCAAGGATCATGGATTCAGTTCCTCAACAGAGCACAAACCTATTTCTCTTTTCTTGTCTTTTATTGTGCTATTAATAGCAAAATATTATAAAAATTTACGCCAGCAGCTCCTAGGATATTTTCAGTTCACTATGTAACATTACTTATGAGTTTAAATCCTCTTGTGAGGGGGGATTGTTTTTTTTTTAATTTAAGGTGTCTTAAAATTTTTCCAAAATAGAGATGGGCCTTATTTACTACAAGGCAAACTGAAATTATTTATAAACAGTACATTATTTGATAGAAAATGTCCTTATGTTTCCCTTTCTAATGTAAATTATAAGTATGGCTGCCAGGAAAAAAGAATCATTTCTCTCCTTGCTGGATAAAAATAGGTCAAGTAATTTAAGCCAGTCCATTGCAATTAAAATTCTGACATCGCCATTGTTCCTTCTGTTCTGGGGGGAAAAGACAAACAGAACACATGATAATAGGGGTTCATTGGCTAAGTCACCTGATGTGCTACCTATTGTTCTCTCGATTGAATCTGCCTGGGAGCTCCGATTGGCTGATGGCGGTACAGTACCAAAGTGATAAATACCGCTCGGAAGCTGTGTGTAACACCTCTTTCGTGCTGCACAACAGTTCCGCTGGAGAGGAGGAAGTTGCCAATGGCTTGGGTCCTAAATTCCTTGAATTCTAAATTTATTTATTTATTGGAGACAATGTTATCTGCCAAGTTTATTCTGAAGTAAATTCTACTGACTCAATTAGACAGTAACACTCATTCTCATTAAACATCCTGTGGCCCTTTTCACAAGATTAGAGCCCTTGGTGGTTTGGTCACATTCCAACACAGATAATACCTCCTGCATTCCTACATACTTCCCTCCACCTTTCCAGCCCCATGCCCTCAAATACATTATTATTTGTGCTTAGCCCAAATCAACAGTTCTGTTGTGAGAGTGCAGAGTGTCAACTTTAACGGACAGGCCAGAGCATTGCCGGTTATACTTTTAAAAAGAAAACCCTTAGCCAGTGCATGTTTTAAAATATGAGGCAAATCTCAATTATGCACCTTTAATCATAGGTTAAGGGATTTGGCGAGTAAAGTGCTCTCATTTTAATAAAGGGTGTTTATTTTGGAATTTTCTTTAATAAAAGATTTGTTGCTCAAATATATGCTGTTCACATCAAGAAAGAAAATGAAGTCTTAAGAAATGATAAAAAAAACAAAACAAACAAAAAAACACAACAACTGCCAAACATAAAACAACCCCCCTTGAGCAGCTTTCCTTTGACCTTCTAAATAAATTCCACAAGGGGGCGAAAACACCTAATGAACCGGGACTGCAAAGTTTATATTTCAAAACCGGCCACCCATAATAGATTAGTGGATTAATATTTTGGTCTAAAGGATCTGGCCTTTAATGTTGACATCAATTTATAGCTATCCCAGGAGCTTACAGTAGTAAAAGTCACGGAGACCATAAACTTCACAATAGATGTCAGCCTTCTGGTACCAGTGCCCTAGCCTAGCACCCCATAAACAGAGGTGATTAGGTAACTGCTCTTCAAAGAGCCATCCGTAGCTGTAACATCTTCATCAGCTCTAGCAAAGATACTGCCACCAGGATTTTAGCAGCCGCGGGGCAGAGGCACGCGTTTTTATTAACGCATATTTATTTTTCTGACATGTTTCTATGATGTTGCATTGTTGCTTATCATTGATCTCTTCTTGAAAATCAAGCGTGGGGTGTCTATTTGTGGGCACCGCTAGGAGAACAGAAGCACTCTTGTATCGTAGTAGAACTTTTTGAAAAACAGCCAAGGTACAGAGGTCAAATTTCCCCATATGCTCTAAGTAACTTAGTAGGAAGCAAGACCACAAAAGGTTTTGCAAATGTCTGCCAGAAGCCCAGTGATCTAGGTCGCTGTGCAGGTTTCATTAATCAGGGTGTTCAAACAAGGAGTTATTTTTCTCTGCCTAAGAGACCTGCAGATATATCACATAGAATCTGCTCAATTGTTGATCAAGAAAGAGTTTTAATGAAATAGAGATCATTCAAGTGAATGGGAGGGAGGAGGGGGGCGGGTTGTATTTGTACTGAAGAGAAATGGTGCTTTCAACCCAGCTCCTCTGTTTGAGTCCTCTGTTCTGGCAGAGATGGGCTCAGGATCTAATAATAGTTCCTTGAGCCCTGCATCTCCACATACGTGTCCGGGTTAGAGCAGCAGGAGGAATTTAGTGACAGAGCAGGTGTTGTGGCTTATTCCCTGGCAGAATACATGGTGAAGGGTGGTGGCAAGACAATTCTTTTGCTTCTTTCTTTTTGCAAAAGAACAATGCCTCCAATAGGTTTCCCTTTTTTTCCTGGCACAAGTGGAAAAGAACTAGAATTGCTGTATTAATATGTATGCAAACATATTTTTTCACTTGAGCCTCTGGAAAAAAAAGAAAAACTTAACGGTGAAAATGCTTAGGCAGGAAGACTTACTGCTGATTGCAGATTTAGTATTGACATATCTTAGCTGAAGAAAACTTCAGCTTTAACTATTAATGTGGGAAATCTGGATCAGCTTTTAAAAATGGGGTGGGGTTTTCAATGACAGTGTGTTTTCAGAGAAATTATTTAGAACATAATTTTTAATAGGAGTGTCAATTATAGTGGCGTGTGCGTCTTAATTTTAATGGTCTGTCTTGGCTATAGAATTATGGAATGAATGTAGGTGATCTGAATTATACTGGAGTCAGCCTTTATGCAAGACCCACTGTTTATTATTTAATACTTCTATATACCCTCCTCTCCTTTTTAATTACAAAATAGGCTTAAAGATTGGAATCTGTCTAAATGAAATTCCCTTTTAAAATAGTGAGACTTTTCTCCAATCTACATTTCTTTACTCCTCCAGTAGGTTAAATACAAAATACTTTTTTCCCCTCTCTCGTTAATGTAGGTGTGTTGCCCTTATAAGATAAGCTAGGAAAACAAAAAATTCTTTCTCCTGCCAACAGAGATAATGTGAGATTTTAACAATATTACTTTTTCATTTGATTATATAAGGTAAAACCTAACATCTACTTACTGAACTGTAGTTATATATTCTTGATAATCCATTTAGGTAAAATTAAAATGACCTTATCCTTATGTCCTTTGCACCCAATGCCTGTGACAGAAAAGGCTCAGTATTCTGGAAAACAGGGCATGCTTGAGAGGGAACATCTTGTAAAGACTGTAATTTGACCTTTGACTCAACCTATCTGAGTAAATTTTAAATATTATAGGAGAACAAATAGAAAGCCTCGAGGTATAATTCTGCTCCACCTTCCTCTTAGAACTATAAGCCAGTCAGAAGCTATTTCAGATATTAAGGTAGCGGTGTGTGTGCCTTTCCTTAGTACTTTCACTGAGAAGTAAGATTCATCACTACAGATAAAGATTTCTATATAATGCCATCCTCATCAATCTCCCAGAATATTACTCCCTTCTACCTCCTTTGAAGTAGTTGAATCAGGTATAGCCAGAAACACTTAAATTTTCCCTCTTCCATACTATGACAAAAATATCCGTAATGTTTAGTATAATAAACCTTTCTAACTCTAGAGTATACTTGAATTTGATGGCAATTAAGGGGGGGAAAAAAAGCTTTGACAACTTTGTAGCTTTTGATTAAAACCACACCAAGAGACATGTTTCAATGGTAACAACGAAGCATTATGCCAATTATGTTAAATCCTGCTCCTCGCTTAAGCTCATCATGACCTGTTTTAGTGTCCAGTGATTTACTCTTTGGAATGCTCACGCTCATCAATAAAGTGTTCCATTTACAGAGAAAAAAAGGAAATCCTCCAGAGGGAACAACCACCCCCAAATGACTTCTAGAAAACAAGTATTTCTTAACTTTTTATTGACATTGGCAAATTAAAATAGAATAAATTAACAAGTATTTTTTCAAAAAAATGTTTTGTACAAAAATACTGTCAAAATTTCCTAAAAAGCTTTCAACACAGTAGTATCTTTTCATGTACTGAATATAACTATTAGCACAGTGTCAAAAATGTTGAAGACAGAAACAAAATAAAAATCTGTGAAATGTTTGCCACTGACGACATTCCACACACCCTATTATTGTCTGTACATATGGGGGAGGGGGGGCAGCCAACTTGAAAGTGAACAGTATGACTTTTCCTGATCCAGAACGGCTTGGCCCACATCTGTTTAATCTTCCAGTTTAGCATATTTTAAAAATTAGTCTGTACTCAAATGCATAGTTAAAAAAATGAAGCGAGATGGCAGAGTTTGTGCATCTGCCCTTCAAAGTTCATGCAACCAACTAATGCAATTTTTCCTTTCACTCATAAATTTGAATGCAGTTCAGTCATTTGAAACCATCTACAAAATCCACAAGATTAAGCAGTTTGCCAAGATTAATATCTAACAGTTGAGCACTGGAGAAAGTGAGGAAATAAGGAGTAAAAACAAACAACAAAAAAGACCAAGTTAGCTAGATATTTCAACTACATAAGGGAGGTGAATGTCAAGGCTACAAAAACGAAACAAAAACAGGAAAAAAAAAAGTGGCAGCAATTTTTTAAACCAATTTGTACAAGTTTATAGTTTACTTTGTTTCCAAGTTCTCAAACCTTTCAAGATTTGAAAAGTGAGATACTGTGTCTAAGGGAATGTTTTTAATTCACACCGAAGAAGTTGGAGGGTTTGATTTCTTTCGCTGGGTTTCGATCGAGTCAACAGCTTACTCGACTGGGCTGCTGTTTGCACACGAAGTCCGTCATGAAATCAAATTCGTTTTGCCCCAGCCAGAGTTCAGGCAGCTCCTTGATGCGGTCCAAACCCATTTCTATCACTAAGGACATAAGCACTTCCTCGTCGATGAAATCAGTGTC
>NW_006300032.1:1591188-1608919 GCF_000327345.1 Myotis davidii | reverse complement strand
GCCAGGGGTGCTGCTCCCACCCGAGCCGGGGGTGGTGCTGCCGCCGCTGTGTTTGGGGTTGCAATCTCGGAAGTGCTGGTTTGTCCCGTTCATCTGGTGGCCTGCAGCAGAGTGCAAATCCGGCATGTAGTGGTTGTGGGGGTAGGGGTGATGGTTGAAATACTGGTTGTTGAGCTTCTGCAGCTGCATGCTGGCCGGCAGGGAGCCTCCCTGGCTGGCCACCGGGGGGCCCATGAACTGGGAGTTGTTAAACCTAGCGGCGGGGGCCAGTGCGCTCGGGGGGTGCCCTCCGTTCACAGTCCCAGGCCCCATGGCGTGCCTGATGCCGCTCGTGGTATTCATGTTGCCCGCGCCGTAGTGTATGTGCTCGCCCATTAGGGCGTTGAAGGCGTGTTGGGGCTGCTGCTGCTGCTGGTGGTGATGGGGGCTCGGGAACTGCCCCATGCCCATGCGGTGGGCAGGGTGGTGGTGCAGCCCATTGGTACCGTCGGGGAAGCGCCCGTGGTTCATGGCCATCATATGGTCTGCCATTTCCAGTCCTGCAAGTGAAAAGGGCAGAGGATAAGACCCGAGCCACACGTGTCGCCCACCAGAGCGCACCCCACTTTTTCTTGCCGCTGCCCCCCAAGACCCCCGGGCGCACGTTGGCTGCGAATTCCCATTCCCCAGGATCCCCCTAGTAGCTAGCGCACCGGGACTCGCCAACACCACGGACCTGCCACCCACAACAGAGCGGGGGGCTGCACAGACAGCCCCTTCCCCTGCGACCGGGCGGGAGGACCGGAGCCCACACCCCCCTCCGCTCTCCTAAGTCGCCTAATAAAGGAAGTGCCCCGTAGCCCTACCACGAACTTAAGGCTTTAAATCAGCCCTCCTCATCCTGTTGTTGCACATCCTGTTGTTATTCCCCAGCTCCGCCTCGCGCTCTTCCTCCCGGGCAAACCCAGCCCTCGGAGGACGGGGCTGGCAGGCGCCCTGGCCAGCTTCGCTGGGCGCGCTTACCTTCCGTCTTAGCGATTTCTGCTCCGAAGACCGAGGGAGGGATCGTCGGGTCCAGGACCGGCTCAGCAGCACATAGAGGGGGCCTTCCTGGCGTGCAGGGCGCTAGCTGTTGCGTTGTGGGCGCTGAGGTCTTGCAGCGGCCGCAGGGGTAGAATCCGAGCCGCTCTCCTTTATTTTCCCTCCGCTGCCCTCACAGCTCAGCAAGACTGCCCGGCAACCGCCAACAATGAGCTGTGTTTCTTAGGGCTTTGGCCACAGTTAATATAAGGATCTCAGGAAGGGCGGAGCGAGAGCCTCCCCGCCGGGAGGCAAAAAAAAGCGGATTCTGGAGCTCCGGGCACACCGGACCGGGTCGTGGAGCCGCGTCCCCGCGGCCAGCGGCACGTGCACAGACGTTGCCGCGGGCCAAGGTACTGCCCCGTTGCCCCCAGACTCTGCTCTCCTCCCTACCCGCAAATGTGGGGACGGCCCGGTCGCGCCGGGTCCAGGGAGAAAATCCTCCTTGGACTCCTAGCCCGTAGGTATCGCCTTCCCGGAGAGGAGCAAGGAAAACTCACCGCCCCCAGCCCACCGTACGGCCGGATCCCCCATCCCAACCCCTTCCACCGGGTTCACCCAGCGGTTTGGGCTACCTTCTACGGGACAAGGGGTTTCGCTTGCGTCCTAGCCCTCCATAGTGCCCTTCTGCCTCCCCGGTTTTGCAAAAGCTTCCTTGGATCGAGAGAATGGCTGTGTTTTTCTGAGTGGGGTTTTAAAGCCCGGGACAAATAACGCCCCCGCCCCCGAGCGCGCTTTCCTGGGCTGTGCCTTTGTGTTTTTGTAGGGGCAGCAGGTAAGCTGATCTAGATATTCTCCTTGTAGATGCATTTTTTCCTCACTCCTTTCAAGGACAGGAGCTGGGGGCGAGGAGCGGCACTGGCTGCAGGTGGACCGAGCGCGCTCGCTCGCGGCCCGGCCGGTCCCGTTCTTGCGATTGGGAATCCGGTCCGCGCTTTCAGGCCCACCCGGCGCTCCCCGTGTGCTTTAGCGAAGTTTGCTTTGCAGCTAGCTCTTGGTAGCTTTGGCATCCGAGCTGAGGCGTCTCTGCTCTGTAAACAAACTCAGCGATCCTCGTCCCCAGATCCACCTTTTTGCACATACACAGTTTCTTGCTTCTGCTATTGCCCTTGATCCGGGAGGGAGGTGGGGGTGTGTGCAAACTTGCACAGCCTCCCTCTGCACTCTGCCTGAGGGTTTGGGGTTGATTTAGAAGCGAACGGGTTTGTAATTAAGAAATTCGAAGGCTGCGGAAGGCTGCTGTTGCTGGAAAAGGAAAACTAATAAATAACATGGTAATCGTTTGGTAAATAAAGTTGTTCTGGAGGTGGACGCGTAGTTGCACGTCCCATATGGCACCGCGCGCGCACACGCACTCCTGGGACTCTTTGGTGGAGCAATGGGCGATTATAATAACCGTGCTTCCCACAACGTGACACAACTAGCCTGGTCTCCTGTTTGGCTCACTGACTTGCAAATAAAAGCCCTAACTCGGGTCTGGGCGACAACCTGGTCAGAGCTCTCTCTCTCTCTCTCTTGCTTTCTAATGTGGGGAAACCGAATTGTTTTCCCCAACCGCGAGGAGGCTGCTCCAAGCCTTCATATTGCTCTTTATGTGGTAACAGCGAGTTTAGCATGTAGCGCTCCGAATAAGGACTTCTCTGCAGAGTTGTTTCTTCATAACTCTATAGCCATTGAAGACTTCCTGCTGCCAAGAGCGAGTTCCCCGCCTCCCCCTCCCCCTCCCCCGTTTTTCCCTCCCTTCTCGTTTGACAAGACTTTGAGGCCTTATGTCTTGAGAACTGGAAATCCCGATACAGTTTCCCTTTCAGGAATTTGCAAATGAGACCGAGTACTGTTTATTTTCGATTACCCCTCCATCTTCTATGTGTATGTATATCACTGTTCCTCTTTTTCCTTCTCCAGGCTCTCCAACATGTACACCAGTGGATGCGATCATTTTTAAACCTCAAAGATATTTACTTTTTGGAGACTCGTGCACAGAACACATTGCATTGTTGGTTGCAACAAATCCCCTAATATCCTCTCCACCCACTGCCTTTGCCTATAGGTCTTGGACTTGAAGTTATAGAATCAGAGTCTTAGAAGAGACCTATAAAAAAAATAGACTCCAACCTCAAAAAACTAAAAATGGAACTCCCATTTGACCCAGTGATCCCACTACTAGGAATATATCCCAAGAAACCAGAAACACCAATCAGAAAGGATATATGCACCCCTATGTTCATAGCAGCACAATTCACCATAGCTAAGATTTGGAAACAGCCTAAGTGCCCATCAGCAGATGAGTGGATTAGAAAACTGTGGATAACTGGAAGACCTGGGAGTTGAATTCCAGGGACAATGACCCCATCCCACCTGCTCTCTTCTTCTAGAGATGACTTTGCTCACCTTTTGGAAGAATTCATGTTCTGTCGGACTCAAATTCATTGAGAAAAAAGCATTTAAGCCCTTCTAGGTTGTCAGATAGCAGGCTGGATCTTAAAAATTTCCAATGAGTGTGTGTGTGTGTGGTGGGGGAGGTTGGGGGTTAATGGGGGGGATGAGGACACATTTGTAATACCTTAACTACTACTACTAATAATAAAAAAAATAGACTCCAAAGTATTAGTCACCTCAGACTAAAACATTGCCAGATACCTTGCTTACTACCCCTTCCTCATACAGCCGTATCTTCAAGGACCAGCTCTTGAATGTCTAATCTGAAGAAATGTGCCCCTCCATCAGTTCTATTGCTTTCACTCAATATTGGGAAATGCCCTGAAAGGTCACCTCCTCCTGTCTCACCCCTTGAAGGGGAAAAAATTAGTTCTGGGACCTGCTGGTTAGACCATGGCATGCTTTGTTCATTTATTCATCCATCCAGTGAATGTTTCCCAAGTGCCAGGCAATTTTCCTAGTGCCTGGAGAGACATCTAAGATAGGAACCCATGGTCTAAAGAAGGAGATGAATGAACAGGCCTTGGACACACTGTGATCAGTGCCACAACAGCATTAAACACAAGGACTGCTGGGAGCACATAGGCAGGCCCCCTTTCCTCGTCTTCAGGGCCTTGGAAAGGCTTCCCAGTGACTAAGTTCAGGCCTGAGGATGTGTAGAATTTAGGCCACCCTAAGAGGGGGCAGAGATGAAATAGGTTGGAGAATAAACTGGGGCTGGATCCTGTGGGCTTTGGTCCTCAATTGAGAAATTTGGATTGTATCTTAAAGACAATGAGAAGCTTGTGAAGGCTTGTGAACCAGTAAGATGATCAAATTTTTGTTTTAGAGAGATCAGGACAACACTGTGGAGAATGGATTGAGAAAGTAAGACTGGGAACAGGGAGTCCAGTTAAGTCATCCAGGGGTTTATCCCGTGAACCTCGGTAATACCATCGTCAAGTAGTACTGCTTGATGGTTGTATTGGTTTCCAAGGGCTTTCATAACAAAGTACCCATAAACTGTGTTTATGCCACTCAGAACTTTACTTTCTCACATTTCTGGAGGCTAGAAGGCCAAAATCAAGGTGTTGGGAGGGTTGGTTCTGAAGGTTGTGAGTGAAAATCTGTTCTATGTCTCTCTCCTAGATTTGGTGGTTTGCTGATTATCTTTGGTATACCTTGGCTTATACATGCATCACCCCAATCTCTGCCTTTATATTTACATGATGTTCTTTTCTGTGTGATTGTATCTTTATGTCCAAATTTCCCCTTTCTTCTTCCTCCTCTCCTCCTCCAGTCATATTGGATTAGGGCCTATCCTAATGACTTCATTTTAATGTGATTACCTCTGTAAAGATCCTGTCTCTAAATAAGAAATAAGGTCACATTCTGATGTACTGGGAGTTAAGATTCCAACATCTTTTTTTGGAGGGACACACTTCACCCCATAACAGTGGTAGAGGAACTGAATAACACAAGACCCCTGCCATTATGGAAGAAAGATGCTGCCTGGAACTCTCTTCCCAGATTATCCTGCTGGCCCATGCTCTCATTTCTTCCTGTCCCTGCTCAGATGCACCTCAGTGAGGTCTTCCTGACTATCCTACTCACATAGCAAGATCCTTTGTTTTCTTAATGTTTATTTTCCTCCTTTATCCCTTCCTGACATGCTGCATGTTGGATTTCATTGTCTTCCTCAGTGAAATGGCGGTTCCAGGAGAGCAGAGATCTGATTCATTCAGTGTCTTAAACAAGTCCTGGTGTATTAGTCTTTGACTGATTAGATCAGTGGTTCTCAACCTTCTGGCCCTTTAAATACAGTTCCTCATGTTGTGACCCAACCATAAAATTTTTTTTGTTGCTACTTCATAACTGTAATTTTGCTACTGTTATGAATTGTAATGTAAATATCTGATATGCAGGATGGTCTTAGGCGACCCCTGTGAAAGGGTCATTCGACTGCCAAAGGGGTCGTGACCCACAGGTTGAGAACCGCTGGATTAGACCAATGAGTGAATGAATGAGTGGAATATAACAGAGGGGTCAAGGGAAGCCAAATGAACAGCTGATGGGGGAGTCAGGGAAGATTTTTCTGGAGAAGGTTACTTCCAGGGCTAGAGGAAGAAACCGCGAGGGGAAAGGAGAAGAGCAGCTGGCCACTGTTTGCCTTGTGGCCTCTCATGCACGTGGGGAAAACTGTGACCTATTTGGGAAGATGGCTCCCCTGTGGGTCAGTATTGCTGGCTGCTGACTTATGAAAAAAAGTCCTCATTGATGTAAATGTTTGATTGAAACACACCTTTGAGAAGTCAGCCTCCAGTTTCAGCTAATTCTTGAGTTGAGGAAGGCTGATATGAAAATATATGAAAGAGTTTATACACGTGTGATGGGTGGGGGCAGGGTGGGGTCTCGTTCTGAGTTTTGTGCTTTGCCCAAAGGACCACACGTAATCCTCACCCTAAGGATGACTTTCATTACTCCAGGAAGGAGAATTTTGAGTCTCAGAGGGTTTTAAACAAACAAACAAACCAACAAAACATATCCACTTTCTCAGAGGGATGAGTTAAAATGCGAGTGAAAGAAACCCTCACAGGCAGACACTGTTTGGGCCCCTCTTCCTCTTCCCTTCCTCCCAACATCTTGGCTCTCGGCCTTAGCCGGTGAGAAAACACTGCTGCCCATGGTGCCACCATTCACTCAGCCATCACAGGGAGTCAGTATTTGAGCATAAGGTGTGACAATGGTCCCTATTTCTGCCTTTTTCATATTCCCTCATCTCCCTCATCTGTGGGGTCTGTGATGAAAAGTCTGATATTTTACTGATCTGTGGAATCATCCAGGGTGGGAAATATTTGGTGGATTCATAGTTTCTGATCTAGAAACTGTGATGGCCTTTAGTGTCTCGGTGATAACATCTATAATAATAAAAGCATAATATGCTCATTAGACCAGATGTCCTTCCGGACGAACCTCTAGATGAAAGCCGGAGCTGCGAGGGAAGCCTGGGTCCCGGGTACTCGAGGGAAACTGGTGCTGGCAGCTGGGGGAAGGAAGGCCTACTCTTGCATGAATTTTGTGCAACTGTGTGTGTGTTAGGGCCATCGCTGGGATCATTCATCCCCAAGAGGTGTTGATTCTGGATGGGAGGAGAAACACGGAGATCAGCAAGCCTTTCTCAGCCTAGATTCACAGGGGTTGGCAAACTTTTTGACTCGAGGGCCACAATGGGTTCTTAAACTGGACCGGAGGGCTGGAACAAAAGCATGGATGGAGTGTTTGTGTGAACTAATATAAATTCAAAGTAAACATCATTACATAAAAGGGTATGGTCTTTCTTTTCAATAGTTTTATTCATTTCAAATGGGCCGGATCCGACCCACGGGTCCTAGTTTGCCCACAGTTGGGTTAATAAAACAATTGAAAGCCATATATGTAACATTGCATCATCTTCAAGTTGAATAAATTATGTTTCAATGTATGTGTATATGTCAAAATTATATATATACATACATACATATATATATCAGTTTTAAGCCTGTGAATTTGGTTATAATTAATAAAGTACATATTCATTTGAAATTAATACTAAACTAAATTACTGTTTTTATGCATTTTCTCATTTGGCAGAAATATAGTCATTACTGGAGGGGGTGTCAGTGAAATGTTTTATTAAAAGGGGGTCTTTAAACTTGATGAAGTTGATATTGTCTCACCCGAGATGCTGGCTAAACTGAAGATTCCAGGACATTGCCCCTGAAACTCCTGATTCAGCAGGTTGGGAGTGGAGCCTGAGCTTCTATGTGTAGTTTTAAAAGCTTCCCAGGTGGCTCTGATGTTTAGTCAGGTTTGTAAACCACCAGCCTAGTCCACGGGTGGGTGGCAACTGGGGTTACTCTCACAGGTGTCACTGGTGTAGCATGAGCCTGGTCCGTGCTCATAAAGCCCTGTTTCCCTGGATTGCTGCCTTCCCCACATCCCGTGATTGGAATTTGCCCATCTTTGAAGATCTAGCTCAGATGACGCCTCCTTTTGCACACCTTCCTGATCCCCCAGATGGAAAGAATTCTGGCTCCGTTGGTGCTCCCAGGGCATTTTGCTCAGATCTTCCTTTATGCCTTGTTCTGCCTTGCGGTGTGGGCATCTGTGCCCTCCTATAGCCTTCACCTCAATGATAGAGGCTCCTGGTGAGCCCCAAGGAGCTGCACAATGTTGTGTATGAACAGCTTGTATTAGCCTGCTGGGGTGCCGGAACAAAATACCACAGAGTGGGCGGCTTAAACAATAGACACTTATTTTCTCACAGTTCTGGAGGCGAGAACTAGGATCAAGACGTCAGGAGGATTGGTTCCTTTCGAGGCCTCTCTCCTTAGCTGTAGAAGGTGGCTGCCTTCTTGCCATCCAGCTCTTTCCTGTTTCTTCTGTGCTGAAGCCCTGGGTAGCTCTTTGTGACCCATCCATGTGGACTCCCTTTAATTTAATCTCCTCTTAAGACCATATATCTAAATGCAGTTGTATTCTGAAATACTGAGGGTTTAGGGCAGGGGTCCTCAAACTACGGCCCGCGGGCCACATGCAAATACAAATATTGTATTTGTCCCCGTTTTGTTTTCTTACTTCAAAATAAGATATGTGCAGTGTGCATAGGAATTTTTTCATAGTTTTTTTTTTAAACTATAGTTCAGTCCTCCAACGGTCTGAGGGACAGTGAACTGGCCCCCTGTTTAAAAAGTTTGTGGACCCCTGGTTTAGGGTTTCAACATGAATTTTGGGGAGCACAGTTCAGCTTGTGACACGCCTCATGTGTAGATTCTTTTTAGGTGTAGTAGTCCCTCTTTATCTCCAGTTCTACTTTCTGCAGTTTCAGTTATCCATGGTCAACTGCAGTCCAAAAATATTAAAATAGAAAATTCCAGAAATAAGCAATTTATTAGTGTTAAATTGTGTGTTGTTCTGAGTAGCATGATGAAATCTCATGATGTCCTGTTTGGAGGTAACACATTCCTTTGTCCAGCATCTCCACGTTGTATACGCTCCCCGCCCATTAGTCATTTAGTAGCTGGCTGGCTATCAGAGTGCTTGTGTTAGCGTAACCCTTGTTTTTACTCAATAACGGCCCCAACACACATGAGAAGCAATGCTGGCAAGTTGAATATTCTGAAGAGAAACCGTAAAGCTCTTCCTTTAAGTGAAAGTTCTTGACTTAATAAGGAAATAAGAAAAATCATTTCCTGAGGTTGCTAAAATCAATGGGAAGAATATGTCTTCTATCTGTGAAATTGTGAAGAAGGAAAAAGAAATCCATGTTTTGCTTTCACACCTCAAACTGCACAAGTTAGGGCCACAGTGGGTAATAAGTGTTTAGGTAGGATGTGAAAGGCAGCATAAAAATGCAAAAGAGTCATCAGGGTATAAAACATGGAAGGAAAGATGAACTCTGTTACTATGTGGCATGCTGAAGGGCATATGGATAAAGCAATGAAAGTGTACAGAGCAAAGAATCCACATGCTAACAAAATCAAAAGAAAAAGTATCTGTTCGTGTTCTGGCAGCAAAGTCAGATAGCATGTTGTTTATGAAATGGTTCTCCAATGCATCATAAAAAGGATGAGTACAGTAAGATATACTTATTGAGAGAGACCACATTCAAATAACGTTCATTACAATATATTGTTGTATGTTCTTATTTGTTACTAGTGGCTTGGTGCACAGATTCGTGTACATTGAAAGGAAATTAATTAGAAGAAATATTTTAATATCGCTATTCGCCCTTTCTCTGTAATAGAAATGTCAAACAAATTCACAATCGACAATGAGAGATCGAAAAAAATGTGTGTGATTGCCGCCAGCGAGAGCTTTATATGTATCGCACGTGCGGGAGTCAACTTAGCCTTTTATAGATATAGAATAAACCTTCTTAATTAGACCTGCTGTCTGAATTAGCTAAACTTTTCCCAGCCCAGTGAAGCAACTTCTGTTTCAGGTAATTGTCAGGAACACAGCAATAAATATCAACACGAAGCAGATTATTATTGTAGATCACACGGGGAGAACAAAGGGTAAAGTACTTAACTGCAGCAGTGTTTAACTATATACTACGCAATGAGAAAACCTGAAGTCATTTTCAAGGTCCACCATTTCTTACTTCTTTTCAGTTGGGTCAAGTTTCAAAAAGGATTCTACCGAGTCTCCTATCTACCTACTCTAGAACTTCTGTGAGGATCAAATGAGATGAGGCACAGGAAAATGCTTCACAGACATTTGGTTAAAGTGTAAAATGTTTGCATCTGGTTATAAAGCAAGTCGTGTTCGCAGGCTGAAGAAACTCCAAGGAGGCTAGCTGCTAGGGAGAGGAAGCCGGGTTTTGCTACATGACATCATTACCTGGCGCCCACAGTGACTGTTTCTGGGCTGGGCTGGGCGGTGGGCCGTATTTTGCACCATGAGTCTTGGCAGCATTGGCTGTGATTTGGTGGGCTGTCGATCCAGGGTGGTGGTGGGACCTGTGTCCCACTTGGGAGAAACTGAGTGTTGCTCTTTCAGTGCCAGGTCTGCAGTGCTATTTCTTTGTAAATGGCCAGTGCACATCATGTCACAGCAGCTCCTGCGTTGAGTGTCTGCCGCCTGGTGGTCAGTGTGCATCATAGCGACTGGTCAGACAGTTAGAGGGACACTTAGCATATTAGCCTTTTGTGTAATATATATATATATATTGTTAATCTCTTACTGTGCCTAAGATCTAAGTTAAACTTTATCATAGGTATGAATGTATAGGAAAACACAATATATATAGGGTTGGGTACTACCCATGATTTCAGACATTTACTGGGCGTCTTGATATGCATCCCCTGCTGATGGAGGGTACTGCAGTACTGGCATTTTATTAGTGTATAGCTTTAATAATACATTAGACAATATTCACATTGGTTATGAAGGTGTGGATGGGGTATGTTGGAAGGCAGAAGAAAAATTCAGTGACCTTAACTAATTAGAGAAATGCTCCATCTAAAACAGGCTTATATTCAATAGGAAAAATTGCAAAGGCCCCATGAGGACAATAACAAATTACATGGGTACTGGATGGGAAATTCTTGGCTAGATGTAATAAGTCCAGCCTCCCAAAAAACTGTGGGTCCAACTGAGCTATTATTGGTTGAATGAGAGACAGCAGTGGAATGCTGTCCTTAAAAAAGAAACAAATTGTAGTGTATTAGGAGTGAGAGTATCACATGGTAGAGCTGAAGTAATCCTTTTGCTACACTTGGCTCTTCTCAGAGATTGTGGTTGGTGTGTAACATTACATTTTAATAAAGTGTTACAGAAACTAAAGAAGGTTCATTTCAAAAAAGGAAATATGTTTTAAGGGGATGGGAAATGGGAATTATAATGGCTATTTAATCTGGAGAAGAAAAGGCTGACAGGTGACTTAATACATATGTTCTGGTGTACACACAGGGAAACTAATATGGTGGATCCTTTCCAGATGTTTTCCTTTTCCACTGAGACAAAGAAAAAAGGAAAGTGTTTTTAAAAAGAGAGCTTTAGATCTGTGGTTTTCAAATTGTGTCCTCCTGCAGACTTGGAGTGTTCTTATCTTGACTTTTATGTGCTTTATATGTTAAAGCTTTCTTATTTGAATTTGCTTTAAAAACCTTGTTCTTATGTTAGACAGTTGTGAAAAGGAAAGCTTTTGGTAATACAAAATAGAATTCTATTTCAGGGTGGGACTTTAAAAAGAGTCTTTATCCATACTCCCTCATTTCCTAGATGAGAAATTGGAGGTCCTGAGAGGTTAAGTGACTTGCTCATAAAGGACTTCCTAAACATCAGGATTTTAAAGCATTGGAGCAGATTATCAGAGGGAACTAAGTCTTTATGAAGACTTCAGTGAAATAGGATAGAGATGTGTTGAATGGTTTAGATCAGGATTTCCTAACTGGTGGACGGTTTGTAAAAGGCAGTAACAATATCTACATCAATTTCTACTTGTTAAAAAGGGAGAAATAAAATCATTTAAAAGTATTTTTGCAGGTCAAAATGGAAGTTTGAGAGTCTCTGAGTGCATGCGTGCAGAGTGAGCCTACTGGGCTTGTCATAGACATTCAACAACATTCCATGAGCAGACACTTGGCTCAGTTACCCTCTTGCTAAATACCTTCTTCAGAGGGTTAGGTGGTTTTTACTGTTTTATAACTGTCAGTATTTGAATTCTCATTTACATATGGATTTTTTTTTAAGATAGAAGACAAATGATCCTGAATAAAATAGATCAATGAGAAATGTAATCATGGTTATTATTTCGCAAATGACTTACTAGTAAGATGATTCTCACCCCACCCAGAGGATGCATTCATATAATGAAAATTCTTATATAGCACAAATACATAATCCTCTGTATGTATTTATAATAACTTTTATATAAACACTAGAGGCCCGGTGCATGACATTCGGCGGGGAGGGGGTCCCTCAGCCCAGCCTGTGCCCTCTCCTAGTCTGGGAGCCCTTGGAGGATATCTGACTGAAGGCTTAGGCCTGCTTCTGCAGGGATTGAGCCTAAGCCTGCAGTCAGACACCCTTAGCGCTGCCACGGAGGCGGGAGAGGCTCCCGCCACAGCCGATGCACTCACCATCTGTGAGCCTGGTTTCTGGCTGGGCAGTGCTCCCCCTGTGGGAGCACACTAACCACAAGGGGGCAGCTCCTGCATTAAGCGTCTACCCCCTGGTGGTCAGTGTGCGTCTTAGCGACTGGTCGCTCTGCTGTATGGTCAATTTGCATATTAGCCTTTTATTATACAGGATAATTGTGGAGGTGTGTTTGCAAATAATTGCTTGAAACTATTTCTTTTATCTCATTAATTACAAACAAAATACAACAATTATTTTTAAAACCCGACATTGGTTTTTAAGTACAAAGTATAAGAACTATAAACATCAAAAAAATGAAAGTATTTTTTGCCAATTTCTGATAGGTAGTAATATTTCAGTCTATGTTTAAATATGCGTTTAGTACAAAATCTAAAGAGAATATATTATCGATTTGAATTTGTCAATAAATGATGCTTTTTAAAAATAACTTATTCAAGAGAAGTCATACAACAGAAGTTCACTACATAAGAAAAGAGGAATTTATTTTTATATTTTTGTTTAATAAATGTTATTTAAAATTGGGTTAAAACAAACTTTGAGGGAATTGGAGTGGGGAGGAGGGGATTAATGGGGGAAAAAAGGAGGACATCTGTAATACTTTCAATAGTAAAGATAAATTTTAATAAATAAATGAAACTAAAAAATTGTATAGTTGTCTAAAATATAATATTTTTGTGACCTCCCTTTTTATGTGCCATACAAAAATTTTAAAAACAACCAAAAATGCCTAAGTATTTCTTGAAATAATAGTTAAGGGGACTCAGAGAACAGAAATATTGAAAAATTCTGATTTAAATGGACCCCTTTCAAAAGAAAAATTTCTCCAAGACCTCAAATGCTTACTTAAAAATTTTTATTGTATTTCTTAAGTATGTAAAAATAGAAAACTATTGACATTTTTATATCTATAACTCCTATACAACTGTATTACTATAACACATTTACATGGTAAATAAAGAATAAAACTAAAGAACCAAAAAAATGAAATTAACATTTACATGATGGGTTTTGTCAAAATTAAGTCATCTCTTGAAGTGTGAATCTAGCAACAAGGATCACAGCATACTTTTTCTAAGTTCAGTCTGATGCTATAGCTTGCCATGCAATGGAATTCTCTGTTTGAACCACTGTGGAAACTTGTATACAGTGTACCATGACTTTGTTTGGTTTTCACATGGTGTGAACATATTATATATTAAAGTCTGTTCTTTTCTTAATAGTTTTAAACATTTAGAGTAATGTGGCTTGGCATCATCATGATTGTAATCATAAATACAGATATTGAAAGATGGTCATTTGGATGAGTTACAATGTTTGTAATAATTTGTTAAAAATTGCAGCAAGCTTGGCCAGCATGGCTCAGTGGTTGAGCTTTGACCTTTGAACCAGGAGGTCACGGTTCGATTCTCGGTCAGGGCACATGCCCAGGTTAGTGGCTCGATCCCACGTGTGGGGCGTGCAGGAAGCAGCAAGTCAATGATTCTCTCTCTTCATTGATGTTCCTATCTCTCTTTCTCCCTCTCACTTCCTCTCTGAAATCAATAAAAATATATTTTAAAAATTAACAACAAAATGAAAACATTAAAATTAAAATGTCTTGAAGAAAGGGGAAAAAAAAGAGAAGCCAAAAGAATTATTTAAAGACTATGGAGGGTCCATGAACTCAAGTTGAATAAAAACTGGTTTTGGTGGTATCTGGTCTTCATTGTTGTAAATACTTTTGGATCATATCATTATTTTTTATAATAAATAATTTGAATCAATGGCTGAGGCAAGCATGGAGAGTTTAAACTACTGGAAAGTCTGAATGTTAGTCAATTCTTTTAAAAAATATGGGGTTCTTTCCTATATCAAATAAGTATATGACCCCCAAAGTTGTCTGCAAGTTCAATCCTTTTTTACTTGTTTGTTCTTTAGTTCCTTTTTTCATTCATTCAAAGTCCTGTGTAATCACTAGATAAGAATGACATGTACTAGTGTGACAATTATTTGTATTTTGAATAGTATTTTCTGGGGTGCTTGTAGGTGCTTCAGTTCTTTTGAGTATTTTAAACAAGCTTGTTTACACCACTAGCAGTAGTGAGGGAGGGAATCTACGATAATTTGACGTGCAGCCCAGCTTCTGGAATCAGTATGTAGGGGCACCAGAGAAACACTCTCAAAACTTTGGGATAAGATTATTTTTTGGAGTGAAATAAAGGCGCATAAACATGTATAAGATAAGGTCAGCAGTCTTCTTAGGCCTCCTGAGTACCTTGAGAGTTAGTGGCCACAAGAATTCCAGGCAGTAGAAGGGTATACTCCTGTTGTAAATAATAAACGCCTCTTCATCAGTCTCTTGTGGTTTGATGAGTGTGGGGGCCAGTTCAGCTCTGGATGGATGGACCGGTGAAGCTGGAGACCAGGCCTTGGCCTGTGGTGGCATCAAAGATCAGGCATGGGTGTGCTGACTGATCCTGCTGCCTCCCTCTCTTTCTATTACTTCTGTGCTAACCTACGGTGGGCCTGTTGAAATAATTTGAAATTCGGAATCATCAGATTCCTACTTACTAATACCTTATAATGCATTGCCATCCTAAAAAAACTTGAGTGTGGTTTTGCTCCAGACAGGTTAGGCCCCTGCATTACTGCCCCTATTGTATATAATGCCTGTGATGCTCCCTCATAGTCCTTCTCACAATGGGTAGTCACACATTTATTTTGTGACTCATTGACTACTGTCGCCAGAGTGGCAGGGACCACACTTCTATCTTATCTCCATGTCGCAGCATCATATCAGTGCAAAACACTACCTGACTTAGAGTCAGTGATCATGAAACGAACAGTTCTAATTCCTTTCACCTTTACAGTTAAGCAATTGAGATCAACTTTTAAGCTTCCTTTACAAAATAAAATTTGGAAATGTTTCCCAATCACCTGGTTTGCCACTTTGTAGACCCTCAAAATTTTTTTCTCTATTTAAGTGATAAATAATTTAGAAAGATCATTTATACAATTAGTTTGTTTTCAATTTCTTTTAGTCCTTTTTTCCTTTACCACCTTCTCAAGATTCAGAATTCTCCCCAGTAGTTTAAACGCTGGGCCACTGTTTTCTGTGTTCGTTATTGTCTTTGTGAATCCTTCATAATACATCGGCAGGAGGGAGACAACTCTGAAAATAGAAGTCAGTTCTGTACCGGGAGGCGGCGGCTCCTCACCCCCCTTTCTTTCCACGTGTCCGAGGATTTTATAGAAGCAGCCCGGCAGAAGATGAACCCACATGCAGTGTGTCCATGTGTTCCCACATTATTGGTGCCACAATGGAGCATAACAATGTTTTTTACAAATATTATTTTTAAAAATAATTACTCTTTTATTGAAATTGTTGAATAGTTTATATTAAAGTTAATTTGATTTAAAAATGAGGAGAGGAATCCATTTCAAAAAATATACTCATGTTGAAATCAAATAAGCCAGCCAAACCAAGTACAAACCAAGGAATTCTGCATAAAATACTAATTTAGAGATAAGTTCCAGAGCATCACAACAGCAACAAGTTGTCCTTTTTGTGATCTTTGTTACTAGAACAGGAGATTGAAAAAGCTAATACAGACATAAAAAAACATCCAGCGTTCAGTGGGCTAGGTGAATTCTGCTGAGAGCTTAGGTGATCGAGATGCAAGATCAGAATTCACAATGTAAAACTCATTCAGCCAGCTCTGAAAGAGAATGGTTTTCCTATATGTCACCCCCTTTCTCTTACTGCCACACCATAAACTCTTCCAGGTTGGGCACAACTTGTTTTTCTTTGTGTCCTAATACCTGTGAATTCATAACATGGTTTCCAAACTTATTTTCTTTCACTATACATGGCTAATAGAGGGTTATTAGTTCAAGGAAGAAGCAATTTTGATAAATAAAATTATTTTCAGGAAATAAAAATAAGCTCAGTAATAGATCAGAAACTGTTTTTATCTCTGTAAATATAGACTTAAAATTAAATGGAGTACAGAAACTATATTCTGATATACTAGTTGGATAAACAAAAAACTGGATTAATTTGTTTTACAGAACTTTTAAAAAGAATTTTTGTTACTAAGTATGCTTATATATTGCAGAAGTTACTAAGTATGGTTAGACATTATAGAAGTTCACTGAGGGTGGTTTGAGTCTGTGCCCTGATCTGTTATTCTGTCTACATCAACATTTGTAGGGTTTTTTGGACCCCGTCTTTGCCCCCAAAAGTGTATAACTGATTCATAACGGTAATTGATTCAACCTACTTGATGTAAGTGTGCT
Organism: Myotis davidii; assembly: GCF_000327345.1. Taxonomy (NCBI): domain Eukaryota; kingdom Metazoa; phylum Chordata; class Mammalia; order Chiroptera; family Vespertilionidae; genus Myotis; species Myotis davidii. The sequence goes on along the minus strand of NW_006300032.1, from coordinate 1,592,518 downwards.
CCCAAAAGTGAAAGGCCTACACAATTACAGCTAAAAAGTTTTCAATTGTCTTTAAACTCATCAAGGTACAAACATCATCAAAAATTTTTACCTAAATGTCCACTAATTGATAAATCTATTTAAAAATGGTGTGTGTGTGTGTGTGTGTGTGCGTGCGCGCGCGCGTGTGTATAAAATGGAATATTATTCAGCCATTAGAAAGAATGAAATCTTGCCACTTGCAAAAACATTGATGGATCTTGAGGGCATTATGCTCAGTGAAATAAGTCAAACAGAAAAAGACAAATACCATACAGTCTCACTCATATGTGGAATAAAATTTTTTTTAAAAAAAGCAAAACGAAAAATAAATAAAACAGGTGTATACAGAAAACAGATTCCTGGTTGCCAGAGGTAGGGGTTGGGGGTGGTGGAGGGTGGGTGAAATGGGTAAAGATGGTCAAAAGGTATGCATTTCCAGTTATAAAATAAATAAGTTATGGAGATGTAGCAAGGTTACTATAGTTAATGATGCTGGACTTTATATTTGAAAGTTGATAAGAGAGAAGATCTAAAACGTTCTCATCACACACACACACACATTATAACTATGTGTAGTGCTGGATGTTAACTAGACTTAGTGTGGTGATCATTTGCAATAAATACAAATATAAAATCGTTATGCTGTATATGTCAATTATATTTCAACAAAAAATACCTTTGGGGAGTTTACTAGTCATTGGTGCACAAGGTGTGATTATAAAATAATGGGAAGGCTTTCATAAGCCACAGGCAAACATGTGCCTGATCAGAGTCACACTGTGAATGCTGATGATGAAATTTTTGAGGTAGACTCATAAGAACATGGTATTATAGTAAGTTACATATGGGAAGGCCCATAAAAACCACCTAATCCAACCCGTTTCATTTAGAGAAGACAAATTCAGGTGAACGGTCTTGCCTAAGGACACAGGGAATCAAGGGCAAGCCAGGAAGGATTGCACAGGGTTACTTATATGAACTGTCTTGCAGTGTGCATGCCCTGTTGCATATGCCTTGCTGACAAGCCTGAAGGGATCAACTGTGCACCAGCTAGCACTTGAGAAAACCTGCACGTAGCTGAAGACTTCCCTCACTGCTCTCACAAACTGTCAGGGTTATTAGTTCTCTGGAGTCTCTAGAAAGCCAAGTCCCTATCTGAGCTTGAGCTGACGTGGGGTCCATTGGGTGACTGGGGGTGTACTCTGAGGCAGATGAAAGATCGGGATCCTCCGATTCAGACAAAGTTGCAGGACCAGTTCACTGATAACATCTTTATATTCTGCTCTCAGATTATTTCATGAGAACTGTT
>NW_006300032.1:1580626-1591101 GCF_000327345.1 Myotis davidii | reverse complement strand
GGGGGAGGAAGGGGGGAGACAAGCATGGTGCTTTACTAGTTGGAAATCAGGTTCATCCCTGAAATACTTGCAGACAAAATTACAGTTCTGACTTAGGTGAAGACTGCTCAATGGACAAGTGAAATCTGAAAAAGAAAAGGGCCTGATATGGATTATACCGGCAAGTTACCCAGGCATTTCTCTTCACCTATTGTGCCCCTTATCAGTGCGAAAGAGATCATTTGGTCAACTTTCTTTTCACTCCCCTGTTTGTTACAAGGTTCTTTTAACATAGAAGTCAGGTAAGGCACCACTGGAATTTCCAAGTGAAACTAGACATTAGGATTTACCCTCTGAAAGAGAGTGAAACTAGGAAATGACCACACATAATGTATGAGATTAGCTATCGAGAGAAATAACCCAAGGCCACAGAGCAACATAAATGATTAGACGCAACTATGAAAGCTGAAGTGTGATGAGTTGTCTAAAGGAAGAGGTGTCAACTGAAGGCAGATAGCCAGCATGGAATCTAGTTGGAATGGAATCTAATGAGCAAGAAATTGACTGTGTTTATCTGCCTTGGACAAAAAAGACACAGGCTTCGGTCCCTGGAGAAGTGTTCTTTACTGTGTGGGAGAGTTTGCTCAGTGGCTTTACCTTGATCATTCTTCTCTCTGCTCTGATTTCAAATCCACCAAGGGAATTTCTGATAAATAATTCAACTTGTAAGAATGAGGATAGGGTAATAAATGCTCGTTCTACTAGGTAGACGTGAGTATTTCAGCCACTTAAAAAGCATGTTCTTTTCCCATTAAATATTAGTAAGTCTAGGGATGAATATATACTTTATCTCAATTCTGGTTAGAATATGCCAGCCCTCGCTGGTTTGGCTCAGTGGATCAAGCATCGGCCTGTGGACTGAAGGGTCTTGGGTTTGATTCTGGTCAAGAGCAAGTGCCTTGGTTGCAGGCTCCTCCCCAACCTGGACCTTGGTTGGGATCTGGGCAGGAGGCAACTAAGTGAGGTGTTTCTCTTACATTGATATTTATCTCTGTCTTTCCCTCTCTCTGAAAATCAATGGAAAATTATCCTCAGATGAGGATTAAAAACAAACAAACACGATGTCAGACTACAGAGACTGCTCAGCGCTTTAAAAGTTGAGTTTCTGTACCTGAAAGTTAAGAGTCAATTCTGTAACATGGTGACTCCCACCCACATATTGCCACCTGATGACCAACTGGACCCCCTCTAGCACATAGAGAGGCAGCTCATTCTATGAAGACTACATCTTTGTTTCTTATATCCTTAATGTTCATTTATCTCAAGCCTGGGAGATTTCATCAGCAGTGCCTACCCCATTAGCCACCATACTAGCAATGCTCTACTGGAAGCTTTGAGACCCCTTACCGGTTTGCCAAGGTAGTGAGCTCAGCTTTCTAGTGCCTTCCAATACTTCTGAAGCCTAGAGGCCATAAGGGTGCTCCGGCTATTTAAAATGTTCAGTCGCTTTTACTTTTGACTTAAATGATTTCAACCAGTATTGATAACAGTGGGAACCTCAAGTAGATCAGCAGCTCTAATTGGCAATTATATATTATTTAATAATAGAAGAGTTCATTATAAATTTTTTTCTATTGACTAGGAATCCCCCCTTACACCCTTGCCCAAAATAGGCTCTAAGAGAGAGAGAGAAAAGAAAGAGGTTTTTGGTGGTGGCTTTTGCTATTATTAGCTGACACACTGAAGTCTCCTCCTTAGATCATGCTGAGCCTAATGACTTAGAAATAGAAAAGAAGTATGCCTTTGAGGGAGAAAGAATGAAAAGAGAGAAATTGTAAGTGCTGAGTGTCCGTTATAAGCGATACAGTATGTCATTTGCTTCCATATGTTGTCTTATTTAATTTTAATATCAACTCTGTTAAAAAAGGAGGAATTATTATCTGAGGCTCAGAGAGTTAGGTGACTGACTGAAGTCACTATCTGAGCTAGGGTTTCAAATGAAGTCTGCCTGATGCCAGAGTTGAAAGGCTTTCTATTATTGCTTATGACCTTTAAAAGTCAGTGGGGTGGAATACTAATGACTCCAGACCAAAGTTAAGTTTTGCAGGGCAAAATTCAGAAAAACCATCCAAGAGTCTTTAGCCTTTCATCCCTCTTTCTCCACTGGCAAAAGGCAGTGTGCAACATGGACTTTCTCCATCAGCATCAGCCTAGATCAGTGGTTCTCAATCTTCCTAATGCCGTGACCCTTTAATACAGTTCCTCATGTTGTGGTGACCCCCCAACCATAAAATTATTTTCGTTGCTATTTCATAACTATCATTTTGCTACTGTTATGAATCATAATGTAAATATCTGATATGCAGGATGTATTTTCATTGTTACAAATTGAACATAATTAAAGCATAGTGATTAATCACAAAAACAATATGTAATTATATATGTGTTTTCTGATGGTCTTAGGCGACTCCTGTGAAAGGGTTGTTCGACTTTCAAAGGAGTCACAACCCACAGGTTGAGAACCGCTGGCCTAGATGGAAAGGAGGAAGATACTCCCCTTCTTCCTCCTACCCTCCACTTTCCGTCTTCTGTTTGAATGAAAGAACAGCTTTTCAAAAGATACAGTAAGACAGAAAAACCTTAACACAAACCATGAAAGATGAACATCGAATGAGGAAAGACAATGGATAATGGTATCAGTAAACCCTGGGGGAAGCAAATTTTCTCAGAGCTTCCTGGTAACCAAGGCAAAAAGAGAAACGTTGTGTTCCACGGCTTTCATTGTCAAACAAGGAAAGGACTATTAGTTCCTTATGAAAAACAAGTGTTTTTGTTGTTGTTGTTACTCATAGCTCTGAAAGGAATTTATCATCTGAGTTATCCTAAAAGAGATATTGAATGACAAAAGTGAGAAAATACAAGAGAATAGTTTTATTTTTAAAAAATTAAACTAAGATAATTTTTTTTCCACTACAGATGCCTCTTTGACAGATAACTTTGGCAGATGAGTGAATTTTTATGTTCTGGATGTTGATTCAGATTGGCACAATAGCTTTTGATGTGTTGATTAAAGAAAGTCTTCCCTTGAGACTCTTCAAAAACCTCCTTCCATGGTATCATTCAGAATATTTCTCCTACAAATTTTTAAGTGTCCTGCTACTGATATAATTGTTTCTCTCCTTAGATTGAACCATTCATGAGCATTTCTCTGTCTGCTTTGTTTCTTGTCGCACATGTCAGAAATTGAAATTTTCTACAGACCACTTAATTTGGACTTGAATAATCCATTTCTTCTTTGTCACATTTGTTAGAATCATGACTATTTTTAGTTATTTTCCCAGTTTTTCCTGTTAATAACAGTTATGCAATAGCATTTCTGCTCTTTGAGAGCAGCTTCTGCATCCATCAATTTTGTGTACCTCTGACATCATACAGGTATATACTTTTCTTTTTATGTAAAGTAAACTTTACTGAAGTTTGCAGGAAGACCAAGGTGGGGCAATTATATTGTAACTGCACAATAAATTTACAGCTGATTTCTTTTTTTAAAATATATTTTATTGATTTTTTTACAGAGAGGAAGGGAGAGGGATAGAGAGTTAGAAACATCGATGAGAGAGAAACATCGACCAGCTGCCTCCTGCACACCTCCTATTGGGGATGTGCCTGCAACCAAGGTATATGCCCTTGACCGGAATCGAACCTGGGACCTTTCAGTCCACAGGCCGACGCTCTATCCGCCGAGCCAAACCGGTTTTGGCTACAGCTGATTTCTAATAAATTTTTTATGATTGTGATGAAAGTAACCTAAGCAAACACCTTACAGAAAAGTAAAATTATAGAAAAATTAACTTGCCATTATAGAAAAATACCTTTTGTTGAAAATACAAAAATATTTTTAAAAAATGAAATGGAACTCGCCAGTTGTTTTGTTTTTTTTTTAAGTTGACACTTTAGGAATTTTTTCTTCCAATACTTTACAGAAGGACTTTTCAAGGACTGCAGAGGAGGTTGGAGTGAAAATACACGACTCTCTCCAGCAGTGTTGCTTGCAAAGCCATGTACCTTGGACTTGCATTTGACTGGAATTGCTCTGTGGGTTTCTTCTTATTCCCTGGGCTGCGGGCAGCTGCCTTCACACAAGCTGGTAAGATGAGCCCAACACCAAATTATCACATCTGGGTGGTCTTCAGTGTGGGAAAGAACCTCAGCTGTTAGTTAACAGGCTGTGAAAAAACCATTTGGGCAAAACAAACTATCTTCAAATATGGCACTTTGCTTTTCGCTCTAAGTGTCCTTTCCTCTCACTGAATATTTTCTCATTTCCCCACCCCCTTGCCTGAGAGCTGTTGGGGCTTCCCCTTTCAAGGTATCTATTTGGTTCAAAATTTTTTTAATGGTCCATCCTTTGCGAGGGAGGGGAGGACTGATGGATGAGTTGTGTTCCTGGTGGGCAGAATTCGTTTTGCATCATCCCCTCAACATGCCTTAGCTTTGGTCATCGCCTTTTCCTGGTTTACATCACCCAGGCTTCCTATCTCCCTTGGCAGCCTGGTGTGAGTCTGAAGTCAGAGATTTCTGGCAAAAGGCAGTTTTCAATATGTACTTTTCTCAGAGCCCCGCTGCTGGAGGAGGATACCAAGCTGTGAAGACCCTGATCTGTTGGTGTTCTTGCTGGGCTGGAAGACTTGTCTTCTGCCAATGCCCAAGCGGGGACTGGGAAACTGTTTTTCAAGATGCTTGTGCATATCAAATAGGACTTCCCAGAGGCTTCTTCCAAGCTGCTTCTGCATTTCAAAGAGGGTTTACTTACCCCATTAGTTAAGTCGGCACGTTTAAGCGAAGAGGCTTTGTACAGGTGTGGAACTCTTTAGGAAGGACTTTCTATAGGTTCCCCTGTGTTGAGCAGACAAAGAAATTCCTGCATTGGTTGCTATGCTATTTCAAAAAATGCTTTGTTGCTCTAAGGAGAAAAACAGACACTTTAGAAAGAGAAGTTTTCCCAGAATATTGTAGACCCGGCGTGAGTGAATGAAGCTAATATTTTTCTTCCCTTAGCAGATCCATCTTGGCAATTACAGTTACATGTATCTGTTATCATTTAGCTTGTTAGTGCCATTAAGCTTGTTAGTGCCATTGTCATCGTCTCCTAGTTAGCCCTATGCCTCCAGTCTCCCATTTCTCCAGTCCCTCCCACACACTACAGCTAAAGTGCTCTTTCTAACATAAAAATCATATCCTGTTTCCTTAAAATTTTTTCAAGGACCCACAGTAGGCAATGCCACTTCTTTTTTTTAGCATGGCGGGGAAATCGTTCCTGGCCTGGCCCTGCCTTCCTGCCCAACTTCACTGTCCCATGGTTAGTATACTTTCTAAGAGCAGGAGAGGACCAACATTTACCAGCACTCATTACCAAGTACCAATGTTTTATCGTGCACTTTGATCCTCTTAATGACGCCAAGAAGTAGAGGTTTCCATTTTACATACGGGAAATAGAGTCATTTAACTCCTCTAAGTCTTCATCTTCTAAGTGGTAGAACCTCGAGTCCCTCTCAGGTAGCCTAATGGCAAAGTCTGTGGGTTTAACCACTATACAACACTGCCTCGTCTGCTGAATTGCCAGTTGTTTCTGATGTATAACTTCTCGTGTCCTGTTTCCACTCTCTGGAAAGGTCTATTCCATATGCTCACTGGCTGGCTCCTTCTCCACCATAAGGTCTGGGCTCAGTTGTTAACTCCTCTGGAAGCCTTCTCAGGCTCCCCAAGGCGGAGTTAGGAAATGGCATCTCGCCAGCCGTAGCTTCGGATTAGTGTGTGCAGTTAGCCCTTATGAAAGTGTGTAGGATTCTTTACATCTCTATTTTTCTGACTAGACTGTGAGTTTTTTGGAGAGAAGGGATTTCATCTTTGTATTCCTGATGTCTACTTCAGTGCCTCACAACACAGGACTAGCTGGTGCTCAATAAATTCTTGTCAAATGGAATGCATGTAAGAATGAATGGATGAGAGTTGGGGGAACATAATTCACACAAGGTTTTGTTATTCTTAATCACCCTTTGAAAGTCCATTCTCTGGTGCAAAAATTCCCTGTCAAAGGTTCCTACATTCCTCAGGGTCCTTGAGGATTGTAACGGACTCCTGGAGCTATTTTCAATATTCCAAAAAAGCTAATGAACACCATTACATTAACTGGAGGTAAGTCCATATAGGCTAAATAAAGTGTCAAATTTCTTTGCTTTGGGATAAAACTATATCAATTTGGTGTGGTAACAGAGATTTTCTCCTAATGATTAGAAACTCCAATTGGCAGGAAAGGCTATGTGTGATTAATAAAACAATAAGAAAATAAATTATCTGCTACTTCAATACTGCTTGTTTTGGGGGAGACATTTCTCAAAGATTGGAATCATAGGGCAAACTCCTGACAAAAGTAATCCTTATGGTCCAAATATGGGAAGGTCTCTGCCTTCATTAATGGACTCGTGTAGTCCACAGCCTTCTTATCTGCACCGAATCTGCTTCTCAGAAAGCTGAGGGAATTATATTATCACTGGGCACATGCAGCTTCTCCATTGAATATGTTTTTGAACATTTCCGTTGACATTTAATTGGATGTAAGAGTGATCTGGTTTCTTTATCTGTCATCCGTTGATCATCAAATTTAGTATAACTTATTGAGTTAAATTTATGTTCTTTTCATTTTATTGTTGCCATCTTCCAAAATAAAAGAAGGGAAAAAAATAAAAGATAAGAGAGCAAAGGAGACAAATGAGTTTTTCTTCCTTTCCTATGGCTTCTGGCCAGTCTGTTTTGGTTATGAAAACAGCCAGCTTCTTTTTTGAAATAAAATACAAATCCCCAATTTGTCAAAAATTTGTATTGACTTGGTCTGGAATACACCATTATTGTAAATTATTTCATCCCTGTTAGTGAAAGCAAAAAAGGTCCTTCATTAGTAGTTCTGGCTCTATCGCAAACCTTTCCATGATCTAATTTGGTCTTATGATTTATTATAAAATTTATAGTGTATAAACATTACCATAACCTTTGGAGTAGTAAACTCATCAAACCTTTTGTAATATCTCCTCCGTCCCTTGTATTGGTTGGCTGACACATCTTCTTAGATTGTGAATATTCTTCCATCTCTTGCTTACCATCTTTGTAGATAAGACTACTCTTTTTTTATTTTATTTTATTTCTGACTTCCAAAGTCATCATCATCAAGCCTCTTGAAAGTTAGCCATCAGGCTCTGATATCTGCAACACCAGGTTCCATTCCATCCGAAGCACAGCCATTATCTGTTAGTATCTCCTCCCTCTGGTCCATCGCCCACAGAGAAGCTGGAATTTTTTATTCAAAAGCCAAATTGGATCCCACTTGTCCCCTGATTAGAAATCTTCCAGGGCTCCTCATTGCTGACATCTCTCACTCCAAATTTCTTGATGCGGTGTTCAAGATCCTTGACAATTTGTCTTCAAGGCTAATTTTTTAGTGTCAATTGCCACCAAAGCCACTGAGTTCCTTCCCCCTCCAACCAACGTGGATGCTTGCCTTTCTCCAACATGGTGTGACCTTTCATGCCTTGAATGGTCTTGCATTCCTCTTTCATTCCCACTTATTCTCCAAAGCTCTGCTCCAATGTCATCACGTTGTGGGAGTGTTTACTCATTCTTATTTTATAGCAGATGTTGTCTTTTCATTTGTATTATAATTAGCTATGTCTATGTCTCATTCCTGTGAGCTCTTTGAGGGCAGGGGTTGAATTTTATTTATATTGTATCCCCAGGTCCAATGGCTTCCAATCACTGGAAGACCATAAAACTTACCAGTCAATTTGGGGCAGTTTTAAGAGTGCAAGTGGGCACTGTTAATAATTAAACCAGGGCCACAGGGATAAAGCAGATTTTCTTAGGCAATACTGGATCTATTCTCACCCTACCAAATCACTCCAAGCCTTTCAATGTCTCTGCTTTCACCTACTTTTCAGTTTTCTCTTTACCCAGTCTCCCTCCCTGCCACCCACTCAGTGTGGATGCTTCACTCTAGTCTAGCCTCACCAAACTGCCTTCAGTTCCATGATGGTTTCTGCTATTGCTATTCCTCTGCCACATCCACCTGGAAAACTCTTCTTCACTTCTTAAGATTCTCTTGTGCATAATTCCTGAGAGAAGCTTCCTCTGACTTCCCCAGACTAGATTAGGAGCTCATTCTGGGATGTATGCCAGCTAAAAGCACCCACGGCTTTGTATTACACCGATTTGCTAACTTTGTTATCTTGCTCAACTTGAGTAAGTTAGAGCTCAGTGAGGCAAGGGCTACATTTTACTCATCTCTGGTTTCTAATCACCCAATACTGTTTTAATAAATGTCACTTGAATTAAGTATAATTTTAGAATTGCCATAGCTTTTAGGTGGCAAACTCATTAAATTTTTTGTAACATCCCTCTTTATTGTTTAACACATATTTCTGGGATTGAAATTATTTTTCCATTTTAATAAATATTATATTGCTGCGATTTTATGATTTTATTTGAAATGTAACAGGTCTTTAGGTCTTTTGCACTATTTTAAAAAAAAATAGCTACTGGACCAATAATCCTCTAACTAGCATTCTTGCTTTGAAAAATTTTGGGAGCATGTCTAGAATCAATTTGTTTGAAGAATGTTAATTCCACATTATATATCTTGGAAAATTTGGGGGAAATTCCGTGTTTTATGTGACTCAGCAAAATGTATTTCTCCGTACCTTATAATTGTACCTCCTTGGCTTAATTTCAGCCAGCTTTCTGAAATCCTGTGCATTTGAGTGATTGAAGTTTCAGAAGGAGCCTTGGAAGTGGGATGGAAGAGGAGCAACCTGTTTCCTAGCAAAAGAACTTAGGAATCACATCCATGCACCTTTCTTGGGAAAAAATGCTCTTCTCTCATTTCAATGCCCCATGGCCAGAAAGTGACACCTTTGGTGTAGCCCGGGCCCAGAAAAGGGGTACTTAGACAGCGGATGAGTGGCTTGTCCCATTTCCATCTCAGGGCCCGTAGTTTCTCTCATCCATGGGAACACTCGTATGGATGAGAGAGGAGAATTACTGAAATCAGGCACAGTCTTTGGGCACCTAGCACTGTCTGTTGCACTCTAACCTGCCCACAACCATTGCATGAAACGGGAATGAAAGCATATTTGGCAATATTTGTAGTGAATTACATCCAGTTGAGATTTTTGAAGTTCATAGATCTTGGACAAAAAATGAGGCGAGTAGGAGAGAGAAGAAAACCTCTCAGAAGATAGCACCCAAAGAGAATGATTATTCACTTTGAAATAAACGTCTAGAACTTTAGTTTGTAATTGCTTTAATATAGCCCCTTAGATTCCTCAAGGTGTTGCTTCTGCTCCTACCCCTTGTACTGTTCTTTTTTTCCCCCAGTTTATTCAGGAAATACTTGAAAAGTGCTCCTTGTACCTAGGGCACCACCAGAGGCACCAGGAGAACAGAGGAGAGTCAGCCCCCCCCCGCCCCCCCCCGCACTGGGGAGCAACTGTCCTGTTTGTCCAGACACAGGGAGTGACTTCCTCCAGACAGGCCTGCCTCAGGGGGAGCGGTTCCTGTGCCGGTTATTCTGGCTGCCCTGGACGTGTTATGAGCTCCTTTCTCCAAATAACACTGATGATCCCACAAGGCCCAATTAGTTGGGAGATTAGTATGTCCTAGGTGCTGCGCTTAATACTGTACAAATATTCTTTCGTATAATCCTCCCATCAACCTGAGGTAAAGATTATTTTTAGACGAAGAAACCAAGGTTGAGAGAGGATAAATGACTCATGCAAAGCCACCCGGGTAGTCAGCATGCTGATGGCAGAGCTGGGATCGGTAGGGCTCTGCAGCCAGTTTCTCAGCCCTTACCCGCCTCAGTCGTGCATCGTCTCCTGTCTACCTTTAGCAGAAAATATTTGAAGCCTTCCCCATGCCCCTGCCCCTGAATGTATAACTTGTCCCTTATTGAACGTCTCAAACAAGGACCCGAGAGAGTGGAGACCCCTTTCTGAACACTCTGAGAGGATGATGTGCCAATGATCAAAAGACTTTGAGAGTGCTGTTACTCACTGGCCCATTCTGTTCCCAGGTCCCTACGCTCTCCCTTCTGCTGTCCTGCTATCATTGGCTTGATGGAGGCATTCCATTATACAACTGACTGCCCTGGTCAGCGTCCTAAAGAGAGCCCGAGAGAGTGGAGACCCCTTTCTGAACACTCTGAGAGGATGATGTGCCAATGATCAAAAGACTTTGAGAGTGCTGTTACTCACTGGCCCATTCTGTTCCCAGGTCCCTACGCTCTCCCTTCTGCTGTCCTGCTATCATTGGCTTGATGGAGGCATTCCATTATACAACTGACTGCCCTGGTCAGCGTCCTAAAGAGAGTCAAAAACATAGTCCCCCCCCCCCAAGGAAATTGGACAAACATACATGAGTGAATTATAGGGGATGGTAGTCAGCCTTCA
>NW_006300032.1:1561788-1580550 GCF_000327345.1 Myotis davidii | reverse complement strand
GAGAGAAAAAAACATAGGCCCCCCCCCCCCAAGGAAATTGGACAAACATACATGAGTGAATTATAGGGGATGGTAGTCAGCCTTCAACGGAAGAGTTAGTGTAGAAACAGACTTCTATTGTACAGTCTCAGATAGAAACAAAGTAATGTAGATTTTGGCAGGAAATTATTATTTTTGACTGATTCTCAAACCCACAGTTTATGCCAAAATTCATTTCCCTGCTCCCAATCTACTCCAATTGCTTTTACAAGAACTTTTGATACTCCGAATTATTTTGGAATTTTGGGGGATATTCTGTGTTATTATGTGCAACAAATTCCTAGGAAATTATTCCAAAGTGTAACACAAGCAAAGAACAAGTTTTACTTGGACGTCCAACAGCCTCCTCAACCAATGCACATCATAATGCTTGCTAGGTATTTTTCAAAGATCGGAACATCTAACCACCTAAAGTATGTAGATAACAAACAACTGAACAGGGCTTACAATCACGATATGTGCTCATCCCCAGACAATGCTTGACACTGAGATTTTTAAGAGTGTGCTATCAACAGGGGGCTTTTAGGTTCTGGGTCACAGGTCCAATTGCCATCCAAATTAGCGACTATCAGATTTGTCTTTGTAAAATGAGCCAGTGTTCTAACTTGAAATGAAGGGGGTGGGAGGAGAAGGGGGTCCTAATATAAGGCGACAGGATAAGATTTGACTTGGGTGGTGGGCACATGGTACAATATACAGATCTTGTAACAGAGAAACCCACACCTGAAACCTATATGTTCATGTTGACCAATATCACCCCCAACAAATTTAATTTTTAAAAAGGGGGAAAAGTCAGTATTTGATGCAAAAAAAAAAAAAAAGAAATTTAAGGTGTGGTTAGATATTTAAATATGGCCTCACTTCTGATACCTGTTGAAGGTTACAGAAGAAATCTATTTGTGAACATAAAATAGCAAGTTAAAAAAAGAGAAGTGTTTAAATTTCATTGAAAGAAACACAAATGCATACACATGCACACACACATTGGTTTTTTTTCTCTCTTATAAATTGTATGTGCAGTTAATAAATGTTTCCCTCAAATGAAAAAAGCAATTGGATAGTTTTTTATAATCTATCTAATTATCCAATGACGAAGTGTCTATCCAAATGACACTTTGTTCATTCCCATCACTGGGCTTCTGGTCAAAGCTTGGTCCCCAGTCTGGAATGCATACCATGCTCTTTCATCAACCTCCCAGGAACTCCCTACCTTTCAAGGCCGGATACTGTCCCACTTCTCACGGAGCTTGTCTGACTTCTCCTTGCCACAGCAATTTCTCCTTCCTAGGAACTCAGATCCTTTATGTTCTATCAAAGGCATTCCCTTGATACCATTCTGGAAACACAGTCTACCATTTTAGAAACTGTAATTCAATATTTTCTATATGTAAAGTACTGTGATGGTTTTATTAGGTTTTACGGTGTTAACATTTACTTTTCTCACTAAGAATTTATAAAATCTTGCTTTCCCCCCTAAATTGGTTTTTATTTTCTCATAAAATAATTTCTCCTTAGAAATATTTTTTTAAGATAGAAAGCAACTTTCTAGGTGAAAATCAAGCTTACTTTAAACATTCCTCTTAATCATTTCTTCATTCATTAAGCTAATATTCACGTAACCCCTACTATGAGCATAATATTTGCTCAATTGAGTGCTATAGGAGGATACAAAACAATTTAACAAATATTTTCAAAGAGCTTGCAGCCTACTGCAGACACACAGGAAATGTTACATGGTGATTCACCAGTACCTGGGATGTCACAAGGGCTGTGTATGACTATGTTTCAAGGGAATGCCTTTGATAAGACATAAAGGATCTGAGTTCCTAGGAAGGTGAAATTGCTGTGGCAAGGAGAAGTCAGCCAAGCTCCCTGAGAAGTGGGATAGGATCCGGCCATGAAGGTAGGGAGTTCCTGGGAGGTTGATGAAAGAGCATAGTATGCATTCCAGACTGGGGACCAAGCTTTGACCAGAAGCCCAGTGATGGGAATGAGCGAAGTGTCATTATAGGGAATCACGCTGCACCCCGCCCACCCCAGGGGTGGTATATAGTAGTTTCTTCGGAATTCAATGTTCCCTGCAAAGACCATCCCTGAAACAGCATAGCAAACAATCTGAACAGCACAGTGTCCGGACCTGGGAAGCATGCATGTGATAGGGCTTGAGTTGCCACGTAATCTTATATGGAGAAGTGAGGGTCCCAAAGCACGGTGAACATTTCTTCCCCTTTTCCCCCTCCCACCACTTTCCTTTTAAATAAATGGGTTAAAAAAAAAACCAGATAAAGAGGAAACACAAAGCATTTGTTTTTGTTTTTACTTTCACATGTGTAGTCTAATCTGTCTACACATAAAGTTATTTCTAAATTTGGAAAAACACCCATTCTTTGAACTTTTCCGTGAGGAGTGTCTGGTTTCAGTTGCAATGCACTTTGGCTTTCCACGACTTTTTTTTTTACAAGGAAGATTGTGTAATATCATCGAAACTGATTTCCTCCCGTCTTTCTTCCGTTCTCTACGCTTGAAAATGGTTAAGAACCTCAGTCAACCTTTACTAGGCCAAATAGCTTTATCATTATCATTGTTTCCTTTAAGGGCTATTTCTCAAACTTGTAATCAATAAGAAAACATTTATTTTTACTTAAATGCCTCTATAGCCCTGGCCAGGTAGCTCAGTTGGTTTAAAGAACCATCCTGATACGCCAAGGTTGTAGATTTGATCTCTGGTCAGGGCCCATACAAGAATCAACCAAGAATGCATTAATAAGTGGAACAACAAATCGATATATATATCAGTAAATTTAGAAAAAATGCTTAAATGCCTCTACATTCTCTATACCCCACTTTGAAAGGTGGAGCTAAAGGCAGTACAGAGTATTCTAGGACAGCTTGTATCTGTACTGAGCATCAAGAAAAGGCCGCCGGTTTTTCTTTTACTAAATCAATCACACTTTTAAGGCTAAAGCAGGAACACCGATAGTTTGTGTTGATTATGACCTCTAGCTAGTTTTACTTAGCACTTCACTAAATTAGTCCTGCAATTGTGTGGTTTTGCTTCCCATGTGAATTACACTATAGAACCTCGATCTGTTTATACCCACCTGCTTCTCCAACTCATCAAGATCATTTGCACTTCTGTCCAGTTTTCCAAAGTGGAATGTACCACACCCAGTTTGAGGTCATAACCATATTCTCTACAATCATCTAAATCACCACTAAAAATAGCATCAGGTTAAGACCAATCATGCTGGAATCCCATGAGATATGCATCTCTGGGCTGACACTGGACCATTAATAATTACTTACTGAGAAAGCCCTTCTACTTATGAATCTGCCTAATGAGAAGATGATTTCAGGTTGTAATTCTTTAATTGCCCAATGACAAGGAAGACAAAATGTAAAGCTGTGTAATAGAAATATTTCATATTTTTGCCTTCTGCTTGGTTTTACAACACTTGTCATGCTTCTGAGGAATAGCATTTGACTAATTGTGATAGGCTTTTTAAACACAATTGCCTTGATTTTATCCCACGACTTTGTGTGTGTGTGTGTGTGTGTGTGTGTGCGTGTGTGTGTATGAATAAGACTGTAATATATTTCTAGATCTGAATGTTATGGTGTTGAGTCTAATATTTTTGAGTTTCCTGATTTCTTGTTTTTAAAATACAAACATGCATTTCTCTCTTTTGATCCATAGACACCTCACCTCAAGTTTGCAAAGATAATTGCTAGTGATTCTGTGATGATTTCATTGAAATGCCATACCATGGTGTTTGCCAGTAATTGTTTATTCATTCTGCCATCTGAGCTTGCAGGTCATGCATTAGCATATGCATTTTTATATTATAATGATATTCAATTTATTGAGTGGAGTCATCATCTGAAGCACTGTAAAAACACAAGGACAAAAGCAGTGCCTACCTCATATGTCACTTCACTGGGATCGACGTGACAATTAAGGAATAAAAACATAGAGGAAGGAGAGGTCAATCATACTGCCAAGACATGCTGGCTGGCAGCTAGCTGAATTTCTCTTTGGCACAACCCTTGGACTGCAGCCACTTTGATTTAGAGGAGGCCCATTGTAGGAAAAGCTTTCCTGGAATG
The DNA here is from genome assembly GCF_000327345.1 of Myotis davidii. Classification (NCBI taxonomy): domain Eukaryota; kingdom Metazoa; phylum Chordata; class Mammalia; order Chiroptera; family Vespertilionidae; genus Myotis; species Myotis davidii. The sequence goes on along the minus strand of NW_006300032.1, from coordinate 1,576,404 downwards.
TGAGGATTTGGAGACGAGGTCTGGAAAAGAAAAGGGAGCTAGCTAGTTGGAGGGCGAACATAGATGGATTCGTATTAAAACCAATGGATTGTTCGCATCCTCTGTTCAAAAGGATTTCTGTGTATGAAGGGTATGTAGAGGAAGGGAGATTATTTAAAGGAGTCAACCCTTGTTTTACCTGGCTGCCAAATAAAAGAACCTTCTAGACACATAAAATTGGTTGCACAACTCACAGCATCTTGGTTATGATAAGGGCTGTTCCCAGAGGCAGGGGTTCCTGGTGCTTGAATTCTAAAAGGTTGTTTTCTACAAGCCACCCACTTTGTTGGGTGTTGTCACTCAAATGTTGATTGTGGTTAATGGGCACAGAGGTGGGAATGGAAATGATTCCCTGTGGGAAGGCTGGCTGGATTTCTAGTTGACCGTCTGCATACTGTTAGCCATTGTGCATACCCCAGAGGCCATGCCTGGCCCTGCGATCTTCCCTCACCCCTTCTTGCTGTAGTTATCTCAACCCTGTGGCTAAGAACAAGCCTGACATGGTGTTTTCTTTTCTTACAGCCTGGGCTGGGATCCTCACCACTGGGATCATTCTTGGGGTGAGTCAGTAAAAGAGTAGCGGCCACCTCCAGGGCCAGAGGAGTGAGTGATGCAGTGTACTCTATTTCTTTCCTATTAGCGTATAGGACTAGTTTATTGTATGTCCTAGCAACCAAAAGCCTGGCCTTGAGGACACGAAACTCCAGGTGGCTAACCTGCAAAGTGGAGCATGTGGGGACTGGAGGGAAGATGAAAAGAGTATGGCATAATGAAGGTTGGGTTAGAATGCTGTGATGCCCAGGAAAACAGTCCTGCTTATTATTGGACCATCCACAGAGGGTGTACATGGTGCCAATGATGTGCACATTGGACAGGGGAGGCTGCAGGGAGGTACGAGAACTTCACCCATCACTGCTTTCTTCTTGTCTTTTCTCCTTTTATTCTCCTACATGCCCACTACTAAGCCTTTAATCATGACAATATTAAGTGTCAAAGCATTCTGCTTTGTACCAAAGATCTCTAAATGAGGCTACTGTTTATTGTATTCTTTGTTGGGTGAAAGGTAAAAAAAAAAAAAAGTGCTTATATTTTCTTTTTAATCCAGTTCATTCAGGTTTTAATACAGGGCAGAGCAGAACAGAATGAAGAGTATTATACATTAATATTCTCAGTTTCTTAAAGATATTGAGGGGATATAGCTTTATGCTCTCACCATAAGTTAAAAGTAGACCTCCCAAAGCATCTTTGGATATCTTTCTTAAGTTTTTCGTAGTATTGAAGCCTTTTGGCCATTGATGCATGGTGAGGTTGAAGCCTGGCTGCTATAGAGATAATTTCCAAAGCTTGGTTGCTGAATTACGGATCCTACTTACCTAACAGGCACACAGTAGCAGCTTCCATAATAGGGTAATATATTCCATGGAGGGTGCCAGGGAGGGCAAAGGGAACATGTTATCCTGTGGTAGATCACCCACCTCTTTGATACCGGCTAGAGACAGAAGTTGAAACTTGCCACTGATTTCATAAGCGAGTCCTTCCATACTATTTGTCTAATTACAGTTTTTTACGTAGAGTGATCATTAGCTTCTGGGTGGAAAGTCTGGCATTTTGTTTGAATAGACTCTTGCTAATGTTCAGTCCCACGATATACTTACCCTGCTTCCAAATCGAGTCCTTAGGTGTGGTCTCAGTTTCTGATGCACAGTGAAGACATATGCTGAAGGGGAATTCCCTGCCATCCGCCTGAGGACGTCCGGTCAGGTGTGTTAATGCACAGACTGCAAGTGAAGGCACCAGCGGGACACGTGGGACTGGGATGCCCAATGTGACGCTGGAAGGGACCATCTCTAATTACTCAGAGCCACTCTCCACGCTGCCTGGGTACTGGGAAGCTTTGCTTGCAGATTCGTGCTTACCTTTGGTTTATCGCTGAACAGGCCTCTGCCCACTTATTTCTAGAGAAGCTGTAGGTGGCGGTTTCTGACTTTTAATACCTACGTATCATACCTCACTTGCCCATCAATGTCAAGGCTTGTGGAGTAAAGTTTCAAAATATTAATTGAGTTTCCTTTAGAAGTGCCTTTGAACCCAATTTAACCATAGTTTTTGACTTTTAAAAATAAGTTATCGATTTAGTGTACCAGGAAGAAGTGTCTTTGGAAAGCCCGGAACAGGGCTTCCTATCCATGTCTCTCTGGGCAAATATATAAAATCTTTCTGAGCCTCGGTTTACTGTGGGAGTGAATACACTACTTCTTCTTAAAGGCTGTTGAGAGCAGTCAATGAAGTCATGTATGTAAAGAGACTGACCCTGTAACTGGGTTTTATCAGTCACACATCAAGTTGTGCTGTGTCCAAGCTGGCTTCTATTGGTGTGAGCCAATCCTTAAAATTTCAGGAAGGCCAGGTGCTGGTTAACATCATTTTGGTAGCTTGCAATCAGCAATGGAAGAACAAATCGGATAGTTTCTTCTTTCTGGTTGTTAAAACCCTTTGTGGTCCAATTTTATTTTTGGAATTCAAACAGTCTGGTCCAAATTAATTGACGGGATTGAATGTTGAACCGGTTTGCGGTGTCTCAGCCTCGACATTGGACCTGCTCCTAGCGCCTGGTCTGTCGAGTCAGCCTCCATGTTGGACCGAAAAGGTTAAACATTTAAGAGCATGCCCTTGACAACAAGTGTTAATCCCCATTCATCACAACTCCAAATTATATTTTAAACCTGCCAGCCTTTGCAACCAGTCCACATAGACAGTGATCCTATAAGAGGATGTAAGGTAATCACAGTAAACTTCAGTCATTTTCCATATTGCAGTACGGATGCAGGCAGGCTCATCGAAGCTGTCCTCCCCATCCCATAGGACTGAAGAATGTTCTACTTTTTAAGGCTTTATGTTCACTTTTTATAGTTTTTTCTTCTGTTATATCAGGCGAGCCGGCATATATGTCATAGCTCCTCTGCACATTATTTGCTACTCTTATTAAGTTATTAGCTTAAAAGCCAACTGTTAAAAAAAATGTGTAAAGTAAAAGTAAACTGGCACCCTATTAAAAAATGTTCAAAGGATCTGAATTGCATTTCTCTGAGGAAGATATACAAATGGCCAATAAGTGAGCACTGGAAAATATGTTCAGTATCTTTCATCATCAGGAAAATAGAAATCAAAAGCATAATGAGATAGCATGTCGCCCCCATTGCAATGGCCACAGTGAAAAAGGCCAATAATAACATGTGTTGTGAGGATGTGGAGAAATTAGAACCCTCATACACTTTTTGGGAATGCAAAATGGTACAGCTACTTTGGAAAACAGTCTAGTAGTTTTTCAAATGATTAAACGTCCATACCATATGACCAGTACATGGAGCCTACAAATACTGAGGGGACAGCAGTTCGACTCTACGTATATGTCCAAGAAAAATGAAAACATATGTCCACACAGAAACTTATACTGGAATGTTTACAGCAGCATTAATTCATAATAGTCAAAAAGTGGAAACAACCTAAATGTTCATCAACTGACAAATGGATAAGTAAACTGTGGTATATCCATACAATAGAATATTATTTGGCCATGCAAATGAATGAAGTGCTGATACATTCTATAATATGGATAAACCTTAAAAACATTATGCTAAGTGAAAGAAGCCAGTCACAAAGACCATATATTATATGATTCCATTTATAAGAAAACCCAGAACGGAGAAATCTATGGACACAGAAAGTAGATAGTGACTGCTCAGGGCTGGGGTATGGAGGGCAACAGGGAAATAGGAGAGTGATAGCTAAATGCTATGGGGTTTCTTTCTGAGGTGATGAAAATGTTGTAAAATGTATAGTGGTGATGGCTGTGCATACAGGTGAATGTACAAAAAAACACTGAACTGTACACTTTAAATGGATGAATTACATACTATATGACTTGTATCTCCATAAAGCTGTTAACATTAAAAAAACACACACATAATCATGAACATTTGACGATTATGATAAAAGTAAGAAAATATCCTTATTCTATTAATACATTAACTTTTTTAAAAAAGCAAGCTGGCTTTGAGAGACAACTTGAAGGGCTCAGGGAAGTGCATGGACTTTTGACATCCATTTGGCGTTTAGGAACCCTTTTGTTTTTGTTGTTATATTTTGGAGAGTTACTGTCTTAAATAAGTAATGTCCATCTGCCTGAATGAGTTGTTTACCATACAAGAGCTTTAGTTGACCTTTTAAATGACCAATAAATACTGAGGGGACTGAATAAGGCTCTCTCTGTTCAGTTGTGTGTATTAAATACACACAGTTAAATATTGCTAGTCATAATATTTTTGGATGACAGTGGTGGTGATATTGTAGTTCAGAAAAGATAGTTTAATCTCTGGCCTCTGAAGAGACAGAGGGATGGGAATGGCAACATTATTATCCACCCATCATCATTGGTAGAGCAAAGATAAATGGCCAGTACATGGAGCCTACAATTAGCCAACTATTCAACAGCCGTGTGTGTGTGTGTGTGTGTGCGTGTGTGTGTGTGTGTGTGTGTGTGTATCCTTTTGAAAAGAAGCTTGTAAGATATTTTGGTGCAAAGAGTATAGAAGTGAAGATACGTATGTAAACATCATGCCCATAACTTTCCATTTAATATTATGCTCTTGTGTTATGCCAACACCCAGAAAATTGTTCTGCTTTTCATACTTTGAAAATGTGAAATGTTATCTTATGCCCTCTTTTAGAAAGAGCTATGTATTTGAAGAGAAAAATAGCTGTCATTTGAAATTGTTTTATTAGGCATTCAAATGCCTGTCTGGAAAAAAAATCATTCCTTAAGGGTAAGCCGATCCCTTACAGAATGATTGCACTCCACTTGCAAGATTATATATATATATATATATACTGTGAGTCTTCCATGGTGAGATTCAGTTTTTCACTTCTATTAATGCTATTTTTTACATTAATATTTGGGTTGTTCTTGCTCAAGTTTTATTGCTAGTCATTCTTACTTTATTTTTGTTTACCACAGTGCTTAGGGATTAGGTTCAGGAAGAAAAATAAACCAGGAAAAGTACTTCTGAAGTTCCACACCACATCAATTGCCTCAATATTGTAAATACAGGCTAAGAAATACTAAGGCTCCAATAGCTCAGCCGCAATCTTCTGGTGAGATCTAAATGCCGCGGGAAGGAAATTAGCCAATAACCACCTCCCACCCCTCTTCATGGTCCTCTGCCCTCCGTGCACCTGCCCAATTGTGCAAACCTTAGCTTAAGTGTGAGGATGTCATTTTCTGAACTAGCAGTGGGTCAATTATAAAGTCCTCAGGCATTGTGGGGGAGCATTTCTTTCCGACCTCCATCAGCAGATCCTTGATCCCTAGAAGCCTGGAGACTGATTACCTCTTGGTAACCACAGTTGCCAATCTCAGTTAAACATTTGAAGAGAGGGAGATGGCAGAGGGGTAGTTAGTCTTGCTCCCCTTGATGGTCAGATTCATGGATAAATTATCTCCTGGGGGAAGAAGGAGATAGGAGAGTGTCCAATGATTTGTGTATCTGGGAGCTTACAGGGTCAGTGAATGCAATGACTTCACTGTTGGGACTACCTGGCACTTGTAGTTGTTGGATGTGATCCACAATGTAAACATGAAATCTTTGTGCATTTTTTGGGCTGGAAAGAAGAGATAAAAAATTTGTAAGTAATATTTTACTGAAAGACTTATATGCATGCATATAAGCATAACCAATGGACATAAGACACTGGGGGGTAGGGGAGGCCAGGGGATTGTCAAAGGTGGGGGAAAAAAGGACACATATGTAATACCTTTTGTAATACTTTAAGCAATAAAAAAATTGTAATATTTTAAATAAAATTTATGAAACTTTATGATATGTACCTGTTATTTCCATCTTAGAACAAATGAAAAATGGACTAATGGGTAGGAAGACAGACTGAGTGTTATCAGCTCCTAGCATCTCAAATCCTTCCCCTCTCTCTAAAATCAGCAAGTCCTCTCCTCGGGTGAGAATTAAAATTTAAAAGACAATTTAGTTTATCTTTGATGCCATTTAAAGACAGTTTCTAGCCTGTCTATCATATAAGTTCAAAAATATTAATATAGGCTTTTATCTTTATGAAAACCTATATTCATTTATGTTCATCTTTCCTTTATTCAAATTATTAACTAATTTTAAAGACTTCCCATATGCAATTGTGCCTATCTTTCCCACTGCTTCTAATAACTTTCCTGGTGTTATTAGATGTTTCTTTGTATTTTTTACCATCTTTCTTTGGAAATAAGGTGATTTTAACTGAATGTAGAACAAGTGTGTGCCAATGACATCTGTAATTGCTTTGGAATATATTCTCTCTCATTCTTACTGCAATTTAACAGTGTATGTGCTTTCTTTCTTTTTTTAAAAAACTGCTGAGCATCCTGCATACATCTTCATTAAGATGTCTTCCATGACCCTAAATCTTTTTCCTGTGAGTTTAGAACTCATTCAGAACTCACCCAAGTGGATGACTAATTTAAATTGCTATTTCCAACATGCATTACTTTGCACTTGTCTGCTCTGAGTTTCATCTGCCACTGTTTTGCCCAATTACTGAGTTTGGATTCTGTATTTCTCACATCCATCTGCACAGACTTAGGGAACCAATACAGTTTTGTTTACTCAGCAAATTTCAGCAACTCATTATTTAGTCCATTCTCAAGGGTGTTAATAAATATCCTGGAGGACACTACTCTTGTACTGATTGCTGACACCCTACTATTAACTCTAGTCTATGCTGAGAGCTGGTCATTTATTCTTTCATTCCCCCTCTCTGAGCTCACTTTTAACCCATGATTGACAGCCCTTTACCTCTTTCCCAGTGGTTGGCAAGTTTCCTTAATAGTCTCTTGTGTAGGCCTTCATCAAAAGCCCTTTGAGAGTCTAAATAAGTTGCATCCTCTAGTCTTCCTTTATCCACTATTTTGTTGCCCATAAATTTCTGCATTAAACATATCAAAGGCACATAAACAAAAAAACAACTTTCAAATGTTCTAAAAGTCTCTTTTCCCCTTTTTGGATATCTAGTGCTGCTTTTTTTTTTCTTTCCCTTAATATTAATTCTCTTTTTGTATCATCTTCACTGAACCTCTGCAAACCAAAGATGTGTTCCCCACCTCATGTTAATACTGTGACATATCCAACAAGATTCTGAGCTACTTTCTGACATAAATAAATTCCACTCATTGGTCCTGTCTGCACTATGAAACATGCCTTGCTAACTTACTCCACTCATTCACCAGCTTGTCAGAAATTCCAAGAAAGTAAGTTTTCTCTTTGGCAGTTAACAATCCAATATTTTTATTTCAGGGGCATGACACCTTGTAAGGACATTTTGCTGTAAAGATATTTATTTGAGTCATCTTCACTGTACTTCAATAATTCCTCACTTTACAGAAAATTGTTTTTCTGGAATTTAAAAAAAGGAAATTTAAAAATGTGTACTAAGTAATCCAGCAAAAGCTCTTTTTTAAAAAAATTAATTTTAGGTTTATTTATGTATTCATTTGATTATTATATTTCTGACCAACTAAACTGTAAAGACCACCAGAGCAAGGATGTTGACTGCTTTTAGTCACCCTTGCTCCTCATCTTGATGAGGAGGTTGATGGAGCTGGTGCTGTGTGGCATTTTCCATTTATAGACCTTTTGAGCCTCACAACAACCATATGAGCTCTGTAAGCAAGAATTATTATTATTATTATTATTATTATTATTATTATTATTATTATTAAATGTAGAGTAAACTAACACATAAGAGATACATTATTGGCTCAAGGCCACTGGGCACATTAATGCCCCTGGTCTCCTACCCAAGGTTTCAGATCCTTCATCCAAAGTCCCCTCTATGCTGCCATGGTGAGTTCTTCTGTTCCTTTGAGTTGAATGTGTAAAAGATTAAAGCCATTTTAAAAATTACTTGTAGCTCCTCATATTCTATTATTTCAAAGTCTTTTCAGGAGACGTGTAGTTCTAAATGTGGAGGAGACATATCCTTGCCCTCTTACATCATCTACCTGCCAAATCTTACCCTTTAGAAATGAAGGACATTTTCATTTTGAATTAATATTAAGATTACATAAAAAAAATTTGCTCTCTGAGGTAAGCTTTTCTTCCGTGTTTCTATAAACCATTTATACTTTTATCATTTTTTTGCCTAAAAAAAAAGTCTCCCACATTTAAATTCTCACAGCTTGGGAACCCTGCCGAGAATACATAATAACTGCCTGTAACACTTAAAATAAAAACAAATTTACTAAGGATGGTGGAATGACAACAAAGAGCAGGAAAAATATAAGTACATGGAAAATAGTCTCTCCTACGCATATATTTCAGCACTGAGTGTTTTTATTGAAAATACCTGCTTCTGGTTGTCCTGCTTACCTTCTCTTCATCTGGATTGTTTTGGGGGGAGGGGAGGAGAGTTAAAAATCTAAAGATCTGAGGAAAGAGAGATGAGTCTTTAGAACTGTGATTTGATTTCTTGGGTTGCGAGGGGAGTATTTGGTGAAGTAATACTGAATCTGAGCAGAACGCTGACTGGCAGGTAGCGGTTAGAACAAGCCTTCTCAGCTTTGGTACTATTGACATTTGGGGCTGGGTCCTTATTTGTGGAATTGAGGTCTGTCCTGTGTATTGTAAGATGTTTGGCAGCATTCTTGGTCCCTATGCATTAGTTGCCAGTTGTGACAATCAACAATACCTTCAGACATTGTCCAGAGTCTCTGGGTTTAGAACCCCGACTTAGAGGCCAGGTGCTTGGGAATGTGCCGTGGGACTCCGGTAGGGGCTTTGGCAAACCTCCCACTTCCTCCCGTGGGCAGTCTCTCCCCATCCAGGGCAGACTGGCCTTGATCCCTGGAAATAAATTCACCTCCAACGAGGCCTGCTAGCTTACCCAGCCTTTGTTTATGGTCTTTGTCTAGTGAATCTGAAAGACCCATTTATTCTCTTTTGCCCGAACTAGCTAGACTTGACAAAAACACTTTGAGAACATTCCTATTGGTGGGGAGGAACTCGTGACATTTCCTGAAAATTCCATGCTCCTCTCTGGTCTTACCCTGTTACTCTTCTCTCTTTCCACTCAGCATGGAAGCTATGATAAAATGAGAACCCGACTGGGAAGCAGCAGACCTCAGTGACCTTGGGGGAGCCAGTCCCTGCTCTCAGCTTTTGTTTCCTTATCCACAGTTGGAAACAGTTGGACTAGATAATACGTCTTCATGACCTTTCAGCTCTAGAGTATTATGGTCTGAACGTTCTTATTTTTCTTGGCTTCTTTAATCTGCCCATTCGGACTTTAGAATACCTACTTCCTTCAATGACACCAACATATAAACCAATTTTTGCAAAAATCTTTGTTTGGATTTGAGTTTATCTACTTGCTTTATTTCATCTATATTTGTTTTCCTCCCTTAGAGCCTAACTTTATTAACCCATAAGGAAAATTTAGGAAAAATTAGTCATGCCTTTTAAAGTAGACACTCATTTAATATAATGATCACATCAAAAGTTTTGTAGTTATAAGACTACACTGTGTATTAAGTTTATAGCAGCAAAGTGTGTTGAGTGAAAACCATATTTCACATACATTAAGGAGAACTGATCATTTAAAGCAAACTGCTGGGAAAGCCTTTTTTTTTGTTTGTTTGTTTTTTTTTTTTTTTAAATATATTTTATTGATTTTTTGCAGAGAGAAAGGGAGAGAGATAGAGAGTTAGAAACATCGATGAGAGAGAAACATCGACCAGCTGCCTCCTGCACATGCCCCACTGGGGATGTGCCTGCAACCCAGGTACATGCCCTTGACCGGAATCGAACCTGGGACCTTTCAGTCCGCAGGCCGACGCTCTATCCACTGAGCTAAACCGGTTTCGGCATGGGAAAGCCTTTTGAAAAAAAAAATAGAGTACTTAAAAAATATATAAATCAAGTAACTGGATATCCCTGGATATAGGCATTTCAAAAATTATTAAAATCTGATTCATTCCTACAAATGCATGCAAACTTTTGCTGCTGCTCTTATGATATAGCCAGTGTTCACTCTTAGGAAGTCCTGTGTCTGATTTTCAGGATAAGGCATGAGTGAAGTGGGAAAGTTTTCCCTGCTTCTGACTGGATGGTCATGAGACCTTAGGCAAGTCAGTTTTCCTCTCTGGGCTTCCGTTTCTCCCTTTCTAATTGGGGGTTAAGTTTTATTTCTAAGGTCTCTCATAGTTCTAAAATTGTAAGAGTTCAATCAGAAATGTTGGTTAGGAATCAGGCTTTGAAACACAAACGCCTTCATCAGGGCCGCTAGGTTCCAGTGAAAACTGGCTCTCTCTGAATGGGAAAACCTTGAGCTCTTCTTCCCACTAGGAAAGAAGAGGTGGGCAGGGCGGGATTCCTTCCCTTTACTGAGGCTGATGTGTGGCTGCGCTCAACAACCTCCTCCCCATCCCCCTGCTCTGTGCGGTTGAGAAAAGATAGCAGTTCTAGGAAAACAGGTGGGAGGCTGCTAAGGAAAATGCACTAACAGAGGTAGGGGACTAAAGAGGAAGACCACAGGGAAAATAATTTATAACTAAATTTCATATCCTGTATATGCAAATTGACTGAATGGCAGAACGACCAGTTGCTATGATGTGCACTGACCACCAGGAGGCAGATGCTCAATGCAGGAGCTGCCCCCTGGTGGTCAGTGTGCTCCTACAGGGGGAGCGCTGCTCAGCCAGAGGCCAGGCTGGCGAGTGCAACGGTTGGTGGGAGCCTCTCCCGCCTCTATGGCAGCGCTGAGGATGTCCCCCAAGGGCTCCCAGAAGGCGAGAGGGTGCAGGTCAGGCTGAGAGATCGCCCTCCCCCCCAAATGCATGAATCTCGTGCACCGGGCCTCTAGTTATAACAGTTTTATGAGTTGATGTTAAAATGCCTTGTATCTGTTCAGTGACATATTTTCCTTTCAATATTTGTGTGAGGTGGGCAGAGAGGCATTTTACAGATTAGGAGCCTATGGTTTAAAGAATCTTCATGAAGCTCAGCAACTTGATTTTTTTCTTGGTATTCTTTCATAGATCTTCATAGAAAATATGTTGGGCATTTTTCTCTGTGGGGAAAAGTGTTAGAAATGTCAAACAATTGAGTTCAAACAAATACTTGGAACAAACCTGGCTATTCCTTAGGAACTTCTAATATGATAATTACTTTAGGCAGATGCATACTTGGTGGGATAGTTGCTGTTGTTGGAAAATGCTTGTGCACTTGATGGTCACCACTGTGGTTCCTGACACCAGGCTTATCCTTAGCAAGTTGGTGACCTGCACAGCTCATGATGGTGGGGGAATTTTATTTCCCCATAGCCTAAAACTGGCGAGGTGCAAAACTTTTTTCATTCTTCTGAGCAGTAGCATACCACCTCCACTCTTGTTGCCTACCTTCTGGGACTTACCGTCAACGACATCTCCTGGGCATGGGTCATATTCTTGGGTGTAATCTTTAGAGGACAAGTGGGACATGTGCATATGTAATTTCCTGAAGTCCCTGGGGAGTTCTTGTATGTATGTGTGTGTGTGTATGTGTGTGTGTGATTTGATAATGTGTAAAGTTAAAAGTTTGATCTCTGAATTCTTTTGCCTGTTCCTCTTTTCCCCTTACCCCCTACTTCTGCTCAGAGCCTTTTCCTCCTAGCACAGGAATCTGTGGGGGAAGCTTTGGTCCCCAGATTGTTTCTCTGTGAAGGCTCTTGAGTGCCTTCTCATCAGGTGGGAGTCTGGAATTTGGAAGCTAACTGCTCAGCACCCACAGCCGAATGTCACTATTAATACAACCAGAACATGTTAAGGGAGGTAAGTTTACTCCTGCTGCTGTTGCCAAAATACGGTTATGCAATGTGTTCTTACACTAAATGTAAATGATTTCTGTTTTGTGCCTTATCTTCAATAATCTAGAATGCTGCTCTCCACAATAGTGCGGAAAACAGGGGTTTCTAGTTCATGGTTTCCCCACCCTGTTCTCTGTTAATAGTTCTGTGACTTTAGCGTATTTAGTTTACATCTTTAATACTTAAGTTTGTGTGTGTGTGTGTGTGTGTGTGTGTGTGTTTTCTGTAAAATGGGAGGAAAAGTACTTCTTACAAGTTTTTTTTTTAGTGATGAAAGGGGATAAGGGAGAAAGTGCCTGGCATTTAGATAGCATATAACTTGGAAAATATTGGTTTCCATTTCTCTCTTCCAACCTCTCCCCCTTAGATTGGTAATAAAGCTTTCTTGAGAATGAAGTTTTTATGTGACAGGTTTATTTCTCTGCTCAGACTTCATGCAGCATGAACAGTGTGCGGTGTGCGGTGGAGGTGTCGGCTCCCCGTGTGTGGCTGGTGGGAAATGTGTTCTCCTCACTCCCGTGTTGATGAAAAGACTCCTCTGCATCCGTGGCTGCGAATGACAGAGCCTGCCCGGGGCTGGTCTCTTTCAGTATCGCCGTGTGACTGTTTACCCTTGAAAATCCATGCGTTTGGGAATTCGGAGATCGGCGATTCTCATGTAACTTGAAAGTGTGGGGAGAAATGACGGGTGCTCTTCTGGCTTCGGCTCTTGTAAGTCTCTCCTTCCACTGAAATGCTGTGCCAGAACTTCCTTTGCCACCACCACCAAGGGGCGAGTTTCCGGCCAGGGACCCATCCCATGGTCAACTGCTTCTTCCTTAATTGGATGGCTGAGAAGAGCAGAGAGACTTCAGCACTGAGGAGAGAAAGCATGGTTTGGGGAACTAGGGGCTCTTTGGGAAAATATAACCATCTCACCAAGATCCCCCCTCTGTGCTCTGAACCCCGTGGAAAGGATAGTCCTTGACATTGATAGAGAGGAGCTTCTCCAAGTGACAAGTACAAATGATGCTGTTTATTGGTGTAATCTGAGCGGTCAGCACCTGGCCCAGAACAAGGGCTCCAGCAGGAGAGAACATTCCAAAGCCCCAACCACATCTCACACTGCACACGTTGCCTCCCTAATGAAATGAGAAACGGCTCTGTGAGAGAAACAAAACAGAGGTGAGGAAAGCTTACAAATAACCAGGAAAAGGAAGATGTAAGGTGGGAGTCAGAGTCAACAATGCTGTCTATCAAAAACATTGTAGGAAACAGCTCTGTTAACTTTGTGTAAATAACTAGATGAATATACTCTCAGGACTTAAATCACAAGCAAAGTGGAAATTGCCGAAAGAAGTAAATAATTTCTTGATAGAGCCTTTCATAAATAATCATGGTTTGTCTCTGCTGGATAGTTCATGTTTAAATTGTCATCAGAAATTTCCCTTTTAGCTACAAGGCACAGGATTGTGTTTTTATGGTATATAAAAAAGCTAAGTACTTAATAACATCCCCTTAGAATTAGTTACTAAATTCCATTTGCAGCCAGGATGCACTGAGGAAACGCACGCAGCAAGCCAAACAAAAGCAAAACAGAAACAAAATGAGAAATGACTGTGAGGACTTGTGCCCTTGCAGTGACCATAAGGACCCCTTTGCCTTATTGAGGGTTAGCTTCCCTTTGTCCTGTGAAGCAGGGGGTCCCTCGGGGGTGAGGACAACTGAACCCCAACGCGCTAGGGCGTCTGCATGCACGACTCCGGAGACCAGGTTCAGTGACAGAGATCCGTTTTATTGTGGAACTACAGGGGTATATATATAGCATGAGGGGACCAATCAGAGGGAGACACGTTGCTACAGGCAACCAATGGCTGAAAGGCTGGGGTACTGTGCACGTGGCTCTAGGAGTTTGTTCAGGCGGGCGTGGCTACTTCCTGGTGTATCGAGGAAGCATGTCCTGGTGTAGTGTGCTCACCCCATTGCATCAGCCGCAGCACTGAGACATACTTCCCGAGCTCTACCTACAGCCCTGAGCTCAGAGAGATAAGGTCTCTAAGACAAAAGCTGAGCTGGTCTGAGAGCGGCCTACTGAGCAGGGGAAGGTTTTTGTTGTCATCACCTTTATCACATCACCCTTTTCATTGCATCAGAAGGTCTCTCTCTACTCTACCCTCAGTGAGCTGGACACAGCCAAGAGCATGAGGTGCCCTGGATTGGAGGTGAGAGAACTCCGTAGGGCTGTCAGAGTGCCCTTGGGCACAGAGGTGCCACCCTTGGCCACTGAGTCTAGTGGAATGAGCCCATCAGGGCTGGAGGGATGCCCTCAGTGGAGAATCGCGGTTGTGGAGAGCAAATGTATGTTCAGGAATAAGTACTTGCTGTATGCAATGACTGGTCAATAGTTGATTTGCAGGTGTGATCCCTTTTTCAAATAGCAGAAAAGAAAAGAAAAAAAAACCCCACAAAGATAAACGTTTCAACTCTCTCCCTGACTGCAAACCATTCTTGATACTCATGACTGAACGGAGGCTTTTCTTTCCAAAGCAGATCTGAAATGTTTGAAAGGCCCAGGGAGTCAAGGCCAATCTTCCTGGATGTTCAAGGCCATGCCTGATCCCCACCCCCTCTGGGCTCAGCTGCTGCTACAGCCAACCTGAGCCCAGTTCCTTGCCACACCCAGGCCTTCCGTCTGCACTG
>NW_006300032.1:1538506-1561749 GCF_000327345.1 Myotis davidii | reverse complement strand
TACACGCTGCTCCCTCTGCCTGGAGATTTCTCCTCTCAAAATCCTGTTCCTTCCAGACCCAGATGGTTTGACCCCTCTTCTGGGTGGAACCTCACACACCCCTGGAATAAGAGACATCCTGCAACTCTTTGCCTTTATTCAGCCTTTGGTACTGTCTGTACTGAGACTTGCACTTTAGTTACCTGCCCGCATCCCCACCAGGTACATACCCCTCAAGGGCCAGGGCTTGTCTTATTTATCTTGGTGAGGGAGTGCCCCAGGCACTAGGACAGTTTTTTCAGCACAGGCTAGGCCAGATGAATGCTGGCGGATACACCTTTCCCCGCTCTCTTTAGAGTTTGGTGATTTGCCATGTGATAATTGGAGTTAGTCTTCTTTTTTAAATATATTTTTATTGATTTCAGAGAGGAAGGGAGAAGGGGAGAGAGAGATAGAAACATCAATGATGAGAGAGAATCATTGATTGGCTACTTTCTGCAAACCCCCCACGGGGGGCCGAGCCCACAACCTGGGCATGTGCCCTTGACTGGAATCGAATCCAGGACCCTTCAATCCGCAGGCCAACACTCTATCCACTGAGCCAAACCAGCTAGGGCTGGAGTTAGTCTTTTAATGTTCAAACCCCTAGCTACTCTTGAGTCTTTGCTGAGGTGTCATGTTGTGTCGTGGTCTCAGATTCTAAAAAAGTGTTTATGCTTCTGCCCTGTAAGAGTTTAGGCCCTGGAAACTTGGGCCTTATTGTGTTTTTTCATTGCAAATCCTGTCCATCAGATTATATTTGCCACATTGGCTTTTCCCTTCCAGCCAAAACTAATTCTCAGTGTGTTCGGACTCAGTGCTGAGTTAGTAGAAGGGCCCCCTTTGTGCAGTAGGCCCTGGACTGGTGTCTGCCAGAGGATTCCAGATTTGTCACCGCTCAGGACTGGCCTTTTGGTTGGTGCCTGGTGAGGGTGGTTGCTCCTGCCAGCCCAGGACCCTGCTGGAGAACTTGCCAGGGGGAGTGTTTGTTCTTAGGATTTTTACGAATGGATTTTTGTATAGTTCAAAGTGGACCAGTAATTTTCCACAGTCAGAGGGCCTCTGCCAGATGGGTAGTTTCCCTCAGCTTGGTAGGACGCCTTCTGATAAGAGTTAGGCTCAAATAAATAGCTTACCCATTATGGACCTTTGGCTACCAGCCATAGGAGAGGGGAGGGGTCCAGGGGTCAGCAGAAGACCTTGAGAGGACTGCATAACCAGGACAGATTGATGAAATCAGTGTTCCAACCACGTAAGCAATACCCAGGGACCACCGTTAGGGAGATCTTGTTGGTATACTTCAGCAGAGCAATATATCGTAAAGGAAGATAACATGTATACACATATACATAATTATAGCTGTGTTTATTGAGCTCTTTCTAGGTAAGATGCTTCGTGCTTTACATTAGGTTTGTTGTTCAGTCGTCACAGCAACCCTAAGAGATAAATATAATTATTTCCACTCTATAAATAACTAAAATGAGGCTTAGGATGTTACCTATCTTATCTTATTTGCATAATAACATTTTAACTGATGGCTTTTCCAAGTTGTTATTGTCCTTTGTTTTCCAAAAGACTGGAAGAAATAAGGCAGCTCAAAAGTTTTTATTTCTATTGTTGACCAAGGACAAGGATGTTTAAGAGTTTTTCTAGAGAAAAACATGCCAGTTGGGAGGACTGAGACCCTGTGGCTGAGATGTGGAAGTGTGAGCAACAAATACTTTCTCTACGTAAGAGCTGGTATTTTGGGATGCAATAACTACAGATTAGGATGGCTCCATGGTCAACAGTAATTTCCTCAGTGTTCACATCTATATTAACTCTTTGCTTTTGACCAGTAGCTGACTAGCCCAGGAATTCTTGACCCAAGTCTGGTAATTAGGCCTCTCTTTCTTGTCAGTGAGGCATCCAGAAATATGAGACTAGAAGTCCCAGGTACTGAATAAATTCAGCACTGGAAGGGGTTGGTGCTAAACTGTCTGCTCCTCAACCTTCTGATTGGTAAATATCTCTCTACCTATGTGGATGCCTCCTGCTTCTGGAATTCAACGAATCCTGCGCTGGGCTGGGAGTACACTGACAGGCGTCTGTATGTCATCTGGGCAAGGCATGTGCAGCCCTGCTGTTTTGATCTTTGTTCTGCCTTGAACTTCATGTCTGCAGGAAGAGGCACAAATCCATTCCATCTCTGTGGGTTGTAGGGTGGGCTGGCTGGCCTGTGAGAGTCTCCTAAACTTGTCTATGTTACTATATTTGCTGAGCAGCCACTGGGTCCCCCTCCCTATCTGCTATTTTCCAGCCCCAAGGTTGAAAAAAGGGTGAGTAGTGAGGCTGAAAGCAGTAGAAGGCTCGGGCCAAAGGTTGCAGGGTGGGGTTGTTCGCTTCACTCCTCCCTGTTGGGTATGAAAGGAGGAGGAGAAAGGCCTGTGTACTTCAGGAGAGGTATGCACGAAGGGGGAGGGGTGCGTGCTCTAAGTACAGGAAAGCCCTTCTCCGCCTTGGAAAACCTGAATAAGCACCTGAGAAAAAAAGAGATGATTAGTAGAAACAGCCTGCAAAAATACCTGCTCATAAAAGACAGGTCTCTGAAATGTAAATGCCCTGAGAATCCGTAAGGCTGGAAGATAAACTTCCTGAGTTTATCATCCTTAAAAGTGTGCAGTAGAGCTAGGAGGAGGTTCAGGAGTAAGTTTGCAAAAGCTCGAAAAAGAGTGGAAATGACCTCCTGGTAAATTAAGATGATTTCAGAAGAGAATATAAGAAAATTAAGAAAAACATCAATAGCAGAAAACACCTGTGATAATGTAATCAAGGGCAATAAATAATATAGATTTTGAAATGATAAATTATGACAAGTCAAATTGGTAGATTTGAGTTGACTTACAAAGACCGAGGAATTAAGTTCAGCCAAGCAGATGTTAAATGTTTAAAATTTAGGAAAGCACTTGGGGTGAGCTCTCAAAACATTTTACTTGCAAAATTAGTTCAGATTGATTTGGATATGAACATGCTGAAACCAAACAATAAGCATGGGCCCTGGAGAGACACAAGGTCCCAGCAGGAAGGGAGCTATGAGGAGGGAAAAAGTAATTTTTAATGTATTTTTTTTTCTATCAGAAATGATTTTTTAATGTATCTTTTTTGATAACTATAAGGAGGTGATTAGTTTTTCCTAAGCTGTGAGGACATAAAATAAAACAGAAACCAAGGTATGTCAAGAAAAACAAATAAGCATATTAGATACTATTTTTTTCAATATATATTTTATTGATTTTTTACAGAGAGGAAGGGAGAGGGATAGAGAGTTAGAAACATCGATCAGCTGCCTTCTGCACACTACCTGCTGGGGATGTGCCTGCAACCAAGGTACATGCCCTTGACCGGAATCAAACCTGGGACCCTTCAGTCCACAGGCCGACACTCCATCCACTGAGCCAAACCGGTTAGGGCTACTATTTTTTAAAAAGCAACCTAAATCTGCATCTTTTCTGTTTTGAAGATAGTCCTGGAATACAGTGATGCAGTTCTAACCATCCATTCATTCCACAGCACATGCCCCTGCCTCCTGTGAGCTGGGAACTGCTCTAGTGCTGACGCATGCCAACTAAACCTGGTGTTGAGGGAACTTCAGGAAGGTCCAGGGAGGCACTCCTAGAGTTGGTGGGAACTGAGTTGTCTTAAGTTATCATCATAACTGCTCGTGTTGTATAATATTTTACATATTAGGAAGCACCTTCACACACAGAACCTTATTTGGTCTTTGACACACAGCTCTGGGGGTGGTGCAGAGAGTATTAACACTGTTGGGGTCTATTTCACAGCACCTCTTTACTGTGTTTAACCACATCTTCCTTTTGGACATTCGCTCTCTCCTGGCTTATGAGACTTTGCATTAATAGTTTTCCTTTCATCTCCTTGGATGCTCCTCAGGATCTAACTCCACTCTTTACTTTTAGCTCGTCCCTTAAATGTTAGTGTCCCTAAGGATGTTGTCTTCTGCTGCTCTTCTCTCCTTCACTTCATACACCAGTGGTAACGGTTTAATCTACTCACAGCTGACATGCTCAAGCCTTGGAGTGGAGCATAGTTAGGGGTGGGGAGGGAAGGCATTATGAGTTTCAAGGGGACGATATGTGCAGTTGAGAAAAGCTTTCTGGGTAATTCTGACAGCCCTCCCATCTCTCTGTTTTCAGTGCCAGTTACCTGTACATGCTGATGTTTATATTCCCAGCCAAATTCTCTGTGGACCTCTAGATCTACTGCCTCACTTTTTACAGGAACTTTCTGCTTGGCTGTTTTACCAGAACCGTACTCAGATGTCCCAGACCACACCTACTAGTGCCCATTTCCTCTGTGACCTGTCAAAATCCACTGTGCCTGACACTGAAAGGCCAAAACTCAAAACATCAAAGTTTGGGGTAAGGAAAGGTTTATTGATTGAGAAGGCACCCACCGAGAAGATGGGAGACTTAATCCTCAAATCTGTCTTCAGAAAGTACAGAGTTCAGGCTTCTTTTATGTCAAGGGAAGGGTAAATGGGAGAAGCTATTTTTGTAAGAACTCAAGTCCCAAGCAGAATTCCTGTAATGATTAGCTTGTCTAAAGCAGGAGCTGTTAACCTGAAGGTCCTGGGCACAATGCAGGCTAAAACAAGATGGAGTCAGAGAGGTGGAGCATTTTACTCTGGGACACCCCCATCCAAGTCAGGAATGTGGCTGTCTCCTCTCTTCTCATATCCCTCACTCCCCGTTGATAGCATTCAGTGACAGCAGGGGATGGAGAGCCAGTGTGGTGAACAATAGAGATGTGAAAAGGAAGAAGTGGACTGGAATTGGGGTCCCACTGTGAACTCTTCATATGCATTTCTTTTAGCACTTAGCTTCTCTCTGTCTCCCTCTCCATAGTATACGTGAGTAGATTAGATGGTCTTTACAATTCTAACTCTGTAACTCTGTGTGTCATGTTTAGCTACTTCCCCCTTAAAAGTCTCAGCGAGCAACACATGAAATATACCAGGAAGTATGGTGTGTCTTGAAGCTTGACACAAAAATCAGTTACCCCGATGGCACGCCTGGCCAGGCTGCTCTCAGATCCTGATGTTTTCCCCAATCAATAGTGAGGACTCCTATTGCCCTCTAACCCCTTTCTAAACATACACTCACCAAATGGTGTGGTGGACTTGGTTCGAAGTCTGGAAAGCTGCACTGGTGTCTCCCAGAGCCAGCCTATATGGAGGGTCTACACCAGATAGTGCATCACTGTACTTCTCCACAGTGAAATTCCCTGGCCCACATTTAGTGAGGAACACACACCCAGGCAGGGGCATGTTTGGTTCCAGGGAGGAATCCTCTACCCTCTCTGCCATCAGCTGCATCTGATTGGATCGAGGTGGCAGCCTTCACAAGCACAGCCAAACCATAGGCTGCTTCCAAACCTGCAGAATGGCCTCACACAAAAAACATTGGCTGCAACAAGGCTCTGGAACTGGGAAATACCTAAAGAATGGGCAACGAACCCCATTCATTCCAGTGGTGGAAACAGTAGCTGAAAAGAAGACATGAGAAGCTCTGAGGTAGGCTTATCCATGAAGTGCCATTGTAACCTAAAGTTCTGAGGAAACTAAGTTTTACAAAATTAAGAGGTTATGCTTACATATAGGAATCCCTGAGGGATAAGATATGCAATCTGGAGTAAAGAATACACAGGTCAGAAAGAAAGGAACAGAGTGGACAAGGAGAGAAAGACATCTGGGGGCAGAGGGATCAAACCCACATGTTCCTATGCTGTGATCTGGATGGGATGGATGTCTTGGACCTACACGATCTTCTGGTCCAGTGTCATGTTTGGAAAGGTCTGGCCCTATGACAGTTCTTGTTCTTATTTCTGTGAGGTGCTTTCTCCAGTGTGTATCCTTACAATGACCACCCCTTCTTCATTTCTTTCTGGGAACTGGAAGAGCCTAACACAGACACCCTTAGGGCAGGACTCCTTAATTCTGACTCACTGCACTGGCCATTGTCTGGTGTGTGAGCATTAGGTGTCCAAATATACTGGTCACTCTTCCTCTACATTTACGCAACGTTTTCATTCACACAGCACAACTCCTTAAATAGACAACAACCAAAGTCCTGCATATGGATACTTCAGGGGATATTTAAGTTAGAATTCCATGATTTGGGGCTTATGAACCCAAGGAAACTCTGGATGGTCTGTAAGGAGGTCTAGAAACCCTCTGAAATTGTATGTAGTGAAAGTCTGTGTGTATGTGGTGGGGTGGGGTGCATTTTTCTGAGGAGGGGTTCCGTAACTTTAATCAGATGACTAGTTTAATCACTACCAGAGCCGGGTTGCCAAGAGCTCAGACTCTGGAAGCAGAAGTGTGACTGAAATCCCAGCTGAACCACTTACCATTGAGGTAGCCTTGACTATTTTCTTACCTCCACATCTGACGTTATTCATGCATTAAATGGATCTAATGCCAATAGCACTGACATAAAGGAGTGCTATAAGGATTAAAAGATGTAACAGACATAATGTGCACAGTTCCTGGCATATAGCAAATGCATTACATTTTTGGTATATGTAATAGATATAAATGTGATTCATTGCTTCATTGTCATATATTTTCAAATTCCAAATGTGTATGTTTTATTATTGAGGACAATATTTTTGTCAGGGAATTATGAGACTAGAAGAAAGGACAAATAAACAATTATGATTTTTCAAAAATGTAATTTTTACTCACTAGTGCAGCATAGTAGAACATTCTACTAAATGAGTGAAATCGATCTATTTTATACTGATGAGCATAATTTTTATACCACCATAATCATTAACAAAAATGAGAAAAATTTGAAAGTCAGCTGCTTATGGGTTAGTGAAATGTTGCAATGACTGGAATTTTTACTCAACTTGAGAATTGTTACCACTTACATACGCGCTTAATACCTATTGGGTTGCCACGCCTCCAAATAACTTGAGAGACCAAATGCACTGACTCTAGTTCATGTGATTGTCTCAATAGAGGTACGTCCACTTGATTATATTTCTTTAATGCCCAGTAAAAATCCACTGTTAGGCACATTTTTGGCATTACCAATTAACTCGCATAGAATAAGGCATCATCCACAGCAGGTCAAGCTTCTGACTAGCTATTTTAGAATAAAGCAGATACAGTCAAATAAACCTTCCTGAAACTAACAGGACAGATGTTATTTTGACATCCTGCATCCAAATGGGTGCATAACTTACTTCAACTAAATATCACACAATGGGATTCATCTTCCCAGGAACCTGCCTGGACGCTTACAAGTAGTGGAAAAGACTGTTGGGTAATCGTGTGCATGCAATCAGCTGCAGCCGTCCAGCTAGTTCTAACAGGTAATTCCCGATGAAGCCTTCGTGGTGGAGAAAATAAATCCTCAAAATTCCTGATGGGAGGCTCTTGCTTTTAATTTGACAGGTGGTTAGTCAGGTATATGTGAATAATCATTATACAGGACACAGCCCCAGCCAAACAAAACCCAACCCAACTCATGAATGTGAAAAATGCCATGTTTTCAAAATAATGACGTTCAGCCTGCCGTTTGGAAAGGCAAGGGCACAACAGAGATCTTTACCAATGCAGCACAGTGTTCTTGTTCTACCGAGTGGTAGAAATGAAAGTGGAGTGTTTCCTGGCCCTCATCCAGCCACTCACCCTCTATTGACTGGGTCTATGACCTGCAGCGGCTCTAGCTCACACAGGTATTTGGCTGGACTCCACGTCAGAGTGTGTAAAAAGGCCTGCTACTTGCAGATTGTGAAGGTAGTAGTAGTCATGAAAATGATAATGAGAGTGATGATGATGTTGGTGATGATGCTACTGGTTGGTGCTCTAACTTTTTGGTGGATATTTGTACATAATTTTTAATCTAAAGGTTGCAGGTGTGATCTGGTGGTGGGGCCTCTGCAGGGGCTGTTTTATCCCTAAGAGAGTGAGTGCTCCTTGTGTCAGTTACCTGTGCCCTTGGCCATGCCCAGGCTCAGGGACAGTGGCCAGCATTTTGCTTAGGTGTGAGGCTGTTACATAGAAGCTCTCTGTTCAAACACTTTGAGAACCGATTATGACAATTCCCAATTCTCCCTTAAGACATCTCTGCGTAGGACACTGTATCAGTACTGTATCTAGCCCATCAGAGGAACTAGTCAGATACTCTGTAAATGTTTTGCTGCTGCTTCATGTCATCCTATATAATAAAAGTCTAATGTGCAAATTGACCAAACTGCAGAGCAACCAGAGGAAAGACCGGTTACTATGACGCGCACTGACCACCACGGGGAAGATGCTCAACGCAGTAGCTGCCCCCAGCCCCAGGCCCCAGGCCAGCCAAGGCGGGTGCCAGCGGGGGGCCCCCAATTGTCCCACTGGTCACCTCACAGATTGGCTCTGATCATAGGCCAGGCCTAGAGATCCTACCCTTGCACAAATTTCATGCACCGGGCCTCTAGTGAATACATAAATGGCTTAATGCAAAGAGCAACTTCCTCCTTCTACTGATTCTCTCTCTCTTTCTGTATGTGTGTGAGTGTGTGTGTGTGTGTGTGTGTGTGTTTCTACACACACAGAGATGGGGGGAGGAAAAGGGAGGGAGGCTGATTAAGGCATTTGGAAAATTCCTTAGTACATTGCTGGTATATTAGTTGCCTTTTATGCAATAGAAGACATGGCCATTAGTATAATTTCAGATAGTTCCCAGTTTGAATCCTTGATTTGTATCCATTTTCCATAAGAATGTCCCATTGTGTTGACTCCCCCATCTCCAAATTTAGGCAGGAGAATGAGACTTTTAAGTAGGTCTTTTGGAAATTCCAGGTCCTCGAGATTGGGTGCCAAGCTTAGGATTAGGTTGAACTTAGAATTATTATAGCAGTTGTTTGTACAAACTCATTCTAGGGAGGGAAGTAGAGAGGTCTCTTACGTAGCTTTGTTCAATTTGCTGAGCTGGAACGATGTTTCCCGTATTCCCTTTCTCCTATGGCTCCAGGTTACTATTGAGCACTAAACACAATTAAAGATTTGAAAGGTGAGCATGAAGCAGCGGCCACTGTTTACCCACTGATGGTGAGCGTGGAACTCCAGGCACAGTGGTAGGTCATGAAGGTTGGTGCTGATCTGCTAGCTCACTTGTGGACCACACAAGTCCACAGCCCCTCCAGCAATTACCAGATGTTCTTTCAGTTTCTCTGAGTACAGATGTGTATTCAACTCTGTGGTAAATCATGTTGGCTTTATTGTTCACATCACCTCCTCATTGAGACTGAGGGTGATGAGAGGCAGATGTGAGTTCCAGTTTGTTCTCATGGGTTCCAGTTCATTGTCCCAGGTTCCAGTTCATCCTTGTTCTTCCTACATAGTGTTAGCTTACCTTTCTGACTGCTGGCTCAGTCCCACAGCAACATCATGGCCAACACCAGTCACAGAAGTGACTTCCATAGAGTTACTTTTCCACCAGCTTCCACCCTTGTGTAAAGTTTAGCCCCTATAATAAATCTCTTTTCTACATCATTCATAGTAGTTCTGCTTCTCTAACTAAACCTTGATGAGTACACTATTCTTATCCTAAATGAATACCAGCATCCCTTTTAAAATAGTGGCCCTGGAGTTCAGATGTTCTTTATACTATCTTAGAGAAGGCATTGGAGATATTTTTCCTGTAATTCATCTGGTATGTTAGCTGAAGTTATAAACTTGAACTTATTTTATGTGACTCAAATATTATACTATTCATAGGAGAAGAGTACATGAGGTTTACAGGGGGGAAAAAAGACAATTGCTCGCCATCCAAGAGCCTGGTTGGGTAGGTCAAGTGTATACATGCCAAACACAGACATTAAAAATATATCAAATGCCTGAAGGCATAAGAAAAGTGAAGGAAAGATGAGGATGGGGTGGAGTAAACAAGGGTTAAACACAAATTATGTGTACAATAAATGTTTTTGAATGAATGTATGAGAGGTGCTTTGACATTTTTAATGAAAAACAAATATAACAATACCAGTCAAAAACACAAAGTTATTTTTAAATCTCCCATTTTCACAATACCTCTAGCTATTGTCATTTTCAGATATTATTCTTCACATCTATGTATAGATGTTATATAGTTGAAATCACAGGGCAACAGCTTTTTGCATTTTTTTGTGTTTCCCCTTCCACACACACACTATTTTTCATATACAGAGGGGGGCAAAAGTAGTCTACAGTTGTTTTTATGGAAAATAATACAATAATCCTATACAATAAAAGGGTAATATGAAAATTGACCCTAACAGCAGAACGACCAGAATGACTGCTCAACCAGCCGCTATAAGGCGCACTGACCACCTCTCGGTCCCTTTTCCTGGCCACAGGCTCTGATTGCCCAATGGCAAACAGGGAACCGGGGGTGGGTGGTGGGGGATGCAGGTGGCGCCAAGCCAAGGCCCCAGCCTCACCCGTCACCCCACACACAGAGGGCAACCTGCAGTGGGGGTGGGAGCAGGCGGAATGGCTGACATCTTGGTTCCTCTCCCCAGTCGGCAGGCAAATGGGGAACGAGGGGTGGGTAGCGGTGGGGGGCAGGGCCAGCTGCGGGCAGCCGGGGAAGATGGCCCTGTTTGCAGGCCAGGCCTAGGGACTGTGCCTGCGCATGAATTTCGTGTACCGGGCCTCTAGTTAATAGCAATACACGAATAAATTCTTTCACCATACTCACAACTGTAAACCTACTTTTTTTTTTTTTGCCCACCTGTGTATATATTTTTTATTGACCTGGATCTCAATGGAGGCTCTTTCAAAGAGATTTTAAACCTGTGTTCAAGACTATGTTAATTTCAAGGAGATTTTAAACTTCTGTACAAAAATACGAAACATTCTACTTCAACTCCTGCTTATAATGTGTGTGGTTCTAAGCTGGATATGAGCTATTTTGGAACTCAGTCTATGAAACGATTGCTAAAGCAGTGTGTAGCCAAGGTGAGTCCTAAAAAGTAAGAGCTGTTGCTAAGGGAACCAGGAGAGAGACATTTAGGGTATAAACTTTGCTAGGGTATTTAAATTTCTCGCTACTGTCCTTGCTTACTGGACTTGAAAATTTAACCAGCTCTGATCAAGACAGAACTGTCCTGGGGGATCAGAGAGACAACGCAGGCTAGAGAGAGGGAAGGGAGCTGTTCATGTCCACTGACCAGCAAGAGAACTTTTTGGACTCAGGGATCTGGGAATTTGAGTGAGACCCTTCTTAGCTTACTATTGGGGAAGATCATCCCATGCAACTGCTAGTCCTTGTCTATCAGGTGGCAAGTGTTTTGTTAGCTGGCTGGACACCACCTATATATATATTTAATTTCAGGAACAATTAAAACGAAACCTTACGTTGAAATTCAGTGCATTCGGGTGATAAAAATGGAGCTGCTTTGGTTGGCTTTTAAAGTGGGTGACTGAGCATTTCACTTGCTCTGCCTTGACCTCACCCTACACTTCTTTTCTACTGCAGTCCCTCAGGTCATGGGTTATAAGAAAAATCACTTGAAAAATACTAGTTTAGATCCACTTTAGTTCATACTTATTCTTAGGAGGAAATTTAAACATTGCATCTTTTTATTTTCATTCATCTCTTCGTGATAATAATGATACTATAATAAACAACATCTATAATTGCAACATTTTAAAATTTCTTAATGGCACATGAAATAATGGTGTGTTGTACATAGAGAACAGCTTAGATTCCATAAAATATGATATTACTATCCTTGTTTGACAAATGAAGAACTAAGGCACTGAGAGGTCAGATAACTTGCCCAATATCACAAACCTTGGCATGATGGTTTAGGAATCCGTGCTTTCAGCTATCTTGTGCCCTTGCTGGCATTCAGCATGGCTATCCTGGTCTCTCCTTGCACTGCCACCGAGGTGTGCACCCTCAGCCCAAGGGCCCTGCCAATATTGACTGTGAATTCCATCCATTGGGTTGAGATCTCTTCCAGGAGGCCTCCCAGCAGGGTTAACACAGAGAGTCTTTTTCATTCGGCCATTGACATTCTGCTGGCATTCACTCATTATATCGCCTTTCCAACTGAAAGACAATTCTGAAACAGTGTTTCAGGGATGAGGCACAGAGCAAGTTTTGATAAGGGTAAAGACTAGAAGGTCAGGTGGTGTGTGAGAACTGATTTCGACCAGCTTGCAAGAGTTCTTGAATGCTGTTGTTAGTTAAATCGTTGGTAACTTGAAATTGACCATGGTAAAAGGGTTTACATCACAGAAACCAGCCAACACCAGGGATAAGGGCTTTTGTTTGTCCTTCTGATAGAACCAGTATATGAGCATATCATTACATAGATGCTAAATGATTACATTAGAACAGAAAGCCCTCATTGGTCAAAACACAATAGGAGGAGAGGATGAGATAGGGGGAGTCTGAGGAAATGAGCAGATATTCTGAAGTTTCAAAATAGTCTCAATGTCAAATAATTCATCTATTATTAGAGTTACATTGTATGTGTGTGCATATTTTAATTTATATTATGATCTTAATATCTTTATAGGTAGAAGACCAATGAAACCTATACTATCCATCTGCAGAGCTGCAGAGGAATAAAAATTACCCAAGCAGGGAGCACTGACCGCTTTTCATTTTGCTCTCCTTGTCGAGAGGAGAGGTAAGGGTGCTAGTTACCAAGAAAGCGAGTTCCACATCCAAGATCATCTCAGGAGCATAGCACAGAAGTGATAACGATGAGATCCCAGAGGGCACTGCTCAACGTGTGGGAAGTGATCAATGGATACTGCTGAGGGAAGCAATTATATGAGTTCTTATACTGTCACATCTCTTCCATGTGGGCACTTTGTTATTTTCTCTTTTTCTCCTTGGTGATTCTCAGTAAAACCCACAAAACAGAAAGGGCGTGTGGGCTTATCATTAGGAGGAAGGAAGTGAGCTGCATGGACACAGCCTCCGCCTGAATAGAGAAACCTCCAGGGAAGAGAGTAGATTGTAGCATGGTTACAAAGAAGCCCAGAGCGGGCCAACACCTCAACTGCTTGTCAAAGAGGGAAAGAAGGTCATGGAGCAGGTTTGGGTCTGAGGAGAAACTCTTGAGGCCAAGAGGGAGGGGGGAAGGCAGTTTGAGTCCCCAGGGGCTCTTTCATCATCTTGGGGCCAGAGAAAGCCCAGGACACTGATTGGCAGGGAGGGGAAGAGAAGGGAGAATGATTCTCAAGGCCAACGGAAGGTGGAGGTGGGATGATGGCTGCTTTACATGTTGCAAAGCCCATTTCTTATTTCCCAATTAGGCTATTTTATAAAACAGCACCAACAAAACCTCTGTGATTCTCCTCTATTTTGAGCTGCCAAGGGTTATGGTCAGAAAAGGTACCTTCACAATCACATGATGGAGATTTTGGCAGTAGGACTTTTGGTTAATTCAAAGGGAGGGGATGAACTTCATGAGGGTATGATATGAAGGTCAAATAGAAACTTCTAGAACGACCTTCCTCATATCTTCCCCCACTCACAGAAAAGGGTTGCTCACAACCTATTAACAGATTCAGTTCTCATTAATAATTCTTTGAACTGGCAGAGCAATTCTACCTGATTGAAAATAATTATCAACCTCTCCAAATGATTAAACAGCGTGTTTGGATTTTCATTTATATCATCATTTTGATTGAATGATGTGTATGTGTGTGGGACTGTGTATTAACAAGGTATCTCTTCAAAGTAATAATAAATACTTGATGAAAAAGAGTTGCATATTGCTTAGCATAAAAGGCAAAACAAGAAGTCTAGGGCAGGTGAAATAAAAGAACAAAATTAGTACCTAAAATAAATGATGAAAGACAGACTGTGGCAGAGATAAAGTTTCACGGGACATAAGTGATAAACACATAACAAAATACTTATGATGTTCCAAGCATAGCACCAGAAGATTGAAAATTCTGGTCAGCATCAACAAACAAGCAGTATAATTAATCTGGAACAGAAAGAATACCACAGATGTTTAAAATTATTTTTTTTCTACTGACTCAGTCTCCTGCATATTTACAAACTGAACGTTGTGGATTAATGCCCCTGAGCTTCACGCCCAGTGGGCCCTGCTCCAGGTCTGTGTTTGCACTCAATGACATTCTTTTGGATGCAAACTATTTCTCCTAATCAGAATATAAAAAAAATTAAAGCCAAAACCTGCTTTGTCTTACACAGGTGTTCCAAGTGTATTCTGTTAAGGATCCACTCAACAAGGATAACAAACAAAAACTCCCACCAGAAACTGCTGTATCTCACGGAGGTGGTGCACACGGCTCTTCATTGCTAATATAACTCAGTGTGGTGCAGCCTCATCCATAACATAATAACAGCAACTCGCTTCCACCTGGTTCATTTGAATTCTGATTTTGCTGCATGTCCCCATCTGGATTAGCTCAACACACTTTAAATGCTAGAGAGAAGATTCTGCAAACATGGAGGTTGACAATGCTCTGAGGACATTTTTCTTTCACAACACCCAGAAGTAGGCAACTGTTGCACAGAGCGGTAAACTAAGTCACCAAGATGTTTTGCGGGTGGCTTACCGTGTCCCGGCAAGCCAAAGCAAACACTAGAATCTCAGCCAGAATGTTAAATTCTGCAGGTTAGTGTTAGAGCATGGCCCTCTTCTGGGTGTGTGTATTTTTTTTTTTTGGTTTGTTTTGTTGTTGTTGGTTTTTTTGGGGGGGGGGGGTGGGGAATGAGTGTGCTTGTTAAACATAAAATGTTTCTGAAAGGGCAGTGAAAGGCAGAGTAGCTCAAACAGTTTAGAAAGAGCCAGCTCTACATCAGAAGGATCCATCTCATACCTATTTCTCCTAATCGGAATATAAGAAAAATTAAAGCCAAAACCCGCTTTGTCTTACACAGGTGTCCCAAGGGAGTCTTTCCTTTAAGCTGCTGGCTGAGGGGACACCAAGAGAAACCCAACCATGGCGTGTGGTGGTCTCTGCGTGTCTCGGGTGGCTTAGAGGGTGGCAGGAGTATGGTAACCCTTCCCAGATACTTTTAAGCTGCAGTGTTCATTCCAATGCTCTGGTTTGAAACACCAAGTCTCATGCAGGGCCTGCGCATGTCCCAGCCGTCCCATAAACACTGAGATCAGATATAACTGGCCAAAGTGTGCGTGGCTACGTTAGGCCTCCTCTTCTGCGATGGGGTCGATCAGGGGGCCAAGCCCTTAGTTCTTTTTCTATGAAGTAGCAAATTAGAATGTTATGAGAATAGATTGAAATCTACTAAAAATAAAACATCCTCACCTCTAAAAAATGAAATGGTATCACTTCCATCTGAGTGTTGTCCACACTGACTTTCAAGATACAAAGCGTATTCTGACACATGTGCTCACATACACCAAGAAAAAAGCACCCAGAGAGATCCTGAGAAATCTACTGTCTTCTTAGGAACCAGAATAGAAAAAGAACTAGAAACCAGGTAGTATAAAAATAATTTCTGCAGTCTCTGGCCTACAAGAGATACAGTTGGTTGTTATCAGTAAGCTGCCCTCCCCCTATCGCCTCTATACTCCCTCTTAATAATTTCCATCTCTTTTTATTCTTCCTTAACTTACTAGGTTAGGAGAATATTAGCAATTATCTTTAACAGACCCACTTAGGTTATGTTTACATAACAACAAGAAAGTGTTTCTGGAAGGAATTCACTATTGCACTGGGGGGCAGGCATGAATTTCTTCATGTAAGAACCAGTTCTTCTCTGCAGAATGTTTCATCAAAACGTTTATTTCAAACCAGGAGGCTCAACCTAGCTAAGGGGTGTTTTCCACTTAAAGTCCTCCGATTGGATAAGAACTGGCCTCACCCAGGGTGTCCTAAAACTGTCTTATCTTTTAACACATTTTCTAACTCCTTTTAGACAAAAGAAGGAAACCAAAACAAAATTGGGGCTAACAATATGGTTAGTAAGATAGGGCATCAGCTTTGTACCAGGGACACATTTTCCTGTGAAAAGGAAAGAAATGCAAAGGAGGGAATCGGTAAATTTCATAATGTTCAGAGTCGGAGGGACTTACAACGCATCTTCCTTATGCTACAGATGTGGGCGGGTACTGTGAGCCACACAGAGCAAGGAGATGGATCGCATTTTCTAAAAACATGTGGCCTATGTGTACGATCCAAGAGCTAATTGAAACGTTCCAAGGCAGATTTCTCTAGACATTCCAGAAAAATACCATCCAATATTCTATTTCATTCCAAAATGCAACTATTCATATTGTCTGGCAGTCCTTTCCTGTATTTTTCTCAAATTTCTCATGCTGGCCTGTTCAGGACCGGCTTACCTTTGGCACACTGCCTCCGTGGACGAATAACCCAAGAGAGGACCTGGAGTACGACCCTGGCTGAAGGGGACCCTAACTCAAGCTGGCAACAAGCCTCTGCAGCTGCCAGCGTAGGCCTTCAGGTTTAGCAGTTTTTGCCTGACTAAGAACTGAGGACTATTTCGCCCACGGGAGTCAGAATTCTGACCAGGACCCTCCTATCTGAAGCTACCATGTCCCTGACTCCGTCTGAGGGAGAAAGAGGACTGCTTTTTTGTTTTGATCACTTCTTTGTAGCAATTTAAGCTCACCTCTTGCCCTTTCAACAAATCCACAGGGTTGTCCTTCCTCTCCCTCCTTTGTTCCTCTTTTAGAATCTTAATTTCCCAGTCATTTGAAGTTTTGTTTTTCAACTCCCCCCCCCCCATCCCCACCTTTGTCCCAATCTCCTAATCACATTTAAGCAAAAATATTGGGTTCCCTTTTCTTCTTTATTTTTTCCCTGTAGTTCTTTGGATGCCTTGGGAAGTTTACCGCACCCCCCCTTTTTTTAATCAA
Source organism: Myotis davidii (assembly GCF_000327345.1). Taxonomy (NCBI): domain Eukaryota; kingdom Metazoa; phylum Chordata; class Mammalia; order Chiroptera; family Vespertilionidae; genus Myotis; species Myotis davidii. The sequence goes on along the minus strand of NW_006300032.1, from coordinate 1,544,853 downwards.
ATGTGAATTTTGCTTATTTGGATTTTAAAAATTAATGCCTTCTAGTTTCTATGAGACTAGTTTCTCTCACTTTTTAAATAACGAAACTCTTGGAAAAGGTCTATACTTAGTCAATACTTAGTGTCTTCACATCTCATTAATTCCTCAACTCATTAGTCTGGCTTCCACCAGCACCACACAATTAAAAATGCTCTCTCACCAGCATCCTCCTAATCGGCCAGTTCAGTGGCCTCACTTTTCCTGCCACCCTACTTAACATCTATGCAACATTTGACATGGTTGACCAGTCGCTCCTTATTGAAAGTCTTGCCCTTCTCAGCCTCTTTTATTTCATCAGCCCTGCTTCTCTAAGCTTCCTTTTTATGCTTCCTTTGCTGCTTCCTCCCGCACCTTTTGATGTTGTTTTTCTAGGGGATCTATTTACGATTTGCCCACCACACACACCCTTGCTCTGTTCTAATTTTGTCAATAACCCTAAATGTACTGATGACGTTTTCTGGCTTATAATTTTTCTGCTTAACCTCAGTTCATATATCCTAAAGCCTATAGGACATGTTTATCCATTTTCTCTGACCATACTATGTTGTTGTTGTTAATCATTATTATTATTATCACCAGAATTAAATTCTCTCTGCCTTCACTCTTACTGTTTTCTTGGCCTGCCATGATCTTCCTTCATATTCCCTGCTTGGAATAGTCCTGTTAACTATTTGGGACCAGACCTCTTTTTAAAAATCATTTATTTTTAAATCCTCATCTGAGGACATGCTTAGAGAGAGGAAGAGAGAGAGATAGAGAGAGAAACATCAATGTGAGAGAGCGAGAAACATTGATTGGTTGCCTTCTTTATGTGCACCAACTGGGGCTAGAACCCAAAACCCAGGTATGTGCCCTGATCAGGAATTGAAACTGGCAACCTTTTGTTGCATAGGGCAACTCTCAACCAACTGAGCCACTCTGGCTGGGTGAGACCAGCCCTTCTGATGCCACCTCTTCTTCAGAGCATTCTCTGCCACCCTTAAGAGGAGTTTGTTATTTCCTTTTGAAGCATTCTGAGAGTGATAATGATGAACATCAGTCAAATTCTTAGGTGCCAGTCTCTGATCTAAAGCCTTCTCACGGATGATCTCATTCAATCTGCAGAGCAACTCTGACACAGGTCCTCATCATCCACAGATTTGAGATGAGAAACCTAAGACTCAACATAATCTCCTGTAGGTTCTCACAATACAGCTTCAAACCCAGAGTCCTTATCCAGCCTCCCCAAATAATAGTAGCTCACTTTGACTTTGACTAACTGATTTCTGTGTGTTATCTCATTTGGTCCCCAAAATGATCTTACGAGGTAGTACACATGTCATATCTATTTTGTGAATGAGGAAACTGAGGCACAAATAGATTAAGCAACTTGCTCAAAACCATGTAATAGCTCCCAAAGTACTCATGTCAGGATGCACCTTTCTTTACCTCTAATATAGAACTTGCCCCATTGCTCTATAACTAACTACTTTGGACATCATTCACTCTTCCATCAGCACCTTGAGGGCCCAGATAATGTCCTTTTAAACTTTGGGTCCTCTCTATCTAGTCACAAAATGGAAGTAAATATGGAGAGAAAGAGAGACTGATAAACATATTGGCCCCTGCTATCTTAGGGTGTTTTTTTGGGGGGAGGGGGACAACAGATATCCACCAACTTTATTATGTTTTCCCAGAAAATATTTCTTTTGTATGTGTAGCATGTATGAGCCAAATGTGAAAATGCTGTCTCTGCAAACTTTCTTTTTTTGAGTAAAAATAGTTTCAGTTCCCAAAGGTAAAATAATTGCTGCCCTGACAGTCTGTATCTGCTTCCCTCCCCCTTTAGGAGCGCTTAGCTATTGCGTCCAGATGGGAGGTTTAGTTGACGAGACCCGTAATCTATTCAGAGATAAATACCATATTTCACAGAATATAAGCCGACAACATATTTTAAGTCACATCAAGATCAGAAAGAGGTCATTTTCTATTGAGTGAGGCAGCGTCTGCCCATCTCAGGTATGTGCTGGCACTTTTCCTTCCCTCTCTCCTTCACTTTCTTTACTCTCCTCCCTCTCTCCTTACCTCCCTCCCTCCTTCCTTCCAATGGCCAGATTTCACTGCTTGCTGATGATGTCACATAAAATCAAATATGCATCCCATGTCTAATAATAGAATCTCCATTTCTCCACTCTTTCTAAGACAGGTTGGTTTTGTAGTTTTTAAACCATAAAATATATTACTTTGCATCAATAAAAGCATAATATATGTACTCATTTTTCTTGTTTTGTTTGCTTATAAAATTACAAAATATGTGTTTATTGTAGAAAATATCCAGAACACAACGTTACATATAGTAAAATTTAAAAATCCTTCTTTGCCATATAGTTCTGAATCTATTCCTCTACTTATCTTGCTTGCAACATTTTTCCTATGCGTTATAAAATAAATGTGTATGATACACACTCACACTGAATTTTAACTTTCATAATCTGAGATCATATCATCCATACTATCTTCAGTACATTTTTTGTGAAAGAATATATTTTCCCAGGTCTATGTAATAAATCTACTTCAATCTTTATAATGGCTGTATAGTATTCCATATTAAGGAGTATATACCTTATAAACCAATTTCTCTTAGAAGAATATGAGAATTGGGCTCTGCCATGCTAAATATGCACATATCTTTGTGCCATGTGTAACAACTCTATAGTTAAGTTCTTAGGAAAGAAATAGAGTTGCTGTGTCATTATCATTCTGATAGATTCTCCTGTGGAAGCTGGTCTCCAGTGAGGTTCCCCACTGAACCACACCAACTATATTCACATCCTTAGATAGAACCTCTCACATTAAACCTGGACTAGTAATCCTTACAATTTTATTTTATTTTATTTTTTTTAAATATATTTTATTGATTTTTCACAGAGAGGAAGGGAGAGGGATAGAGAGTTAGAAACATCGATGAGAGAGAAACATCGATCAGCTGCCTCCTGCACACTCCCTACTGGGGATGTGCCCACAACCAAGGTACATGCCCTTGACCAGAATCGAACCCGGGACCCTTGAGTCTGCAGGCTGACACTCTATCCACTGAGCCAAACCGGCTAGGGCCTTACAATTTTAATAGACATAGTTAAATCTATGTATTTTAATCAACACTGAGAATTAATCTTCCTCTCCCTGAACATGAAAGACTGGTAGCAAGAATGAATTTACTTTTCCTTCTTCTCCCCTACTTTTAAATTTTTGATTGAGTCATTTAGAATTTTCTAGACTTGCTAATTTTTCAAATCCTATTCCTCAATTTCTTATGACAGTTCCTAAGAATTGCATTGAGCTTCATAGTTACATTGTCAAAAATAACTTAGACTGGACTGTGGTAAGTGCTAGTGGTTTTTTCCCTCATCCTATTGTAACATGGTTTACTTTAAAAAAAAAAATTCCTCTTTTGTTTTTAAATTCCTCTTTTGTGTTTGGTATATTTTTCTACCCAGAGATGCCTGGGTGGTAAGGTTTATAAATCATTGCATGTGTAGCAATATCTTTATTTTTTCCTCAGCCTAGACTGATATTTTATCTGGTTATGGGAATCTAGGTTCAAGATAATTTTTTTCTTAGTTTTTTGAAAGTATTTCTCTATTATCCTTTCTCTATTATCACTTGTTGATATAAAATATGATGGTTAATTGACTTTTGTTCTTTTAGGTAACCCCTTTTTTTTTCTCCTTGGAAAATTTTTGGAGTTTCTCTTTGTACTTGGAATTTAATAATCTCACTAGGATGCCTTTGTGTTTTTGTTTGGTTTTTTAAAATTTCTGACTCAGCACTTTTTCAGCCATTTTCAGAAGGGACATTCAGTTCCTGAAACTCCCATAGCCAGAGATGCTGCATTATTGTAATCATTATTTCTTGTTTGATACCTTTTAAAAGAAAAGAACTAAGGCTGTGAGAAAAACTGGGATAATAGACAGATAAGGAGAAATAACATTTGCAGGTCCATAATTTTAAAAAACACACAAAATTTCTTAATAGCTATTTGATCACAGTTTTAGCATGGCCAATCATTCCATTTTCCCCTGAATAGATTTGAATATTTAAAGACAGTGCTATCAATCATTCTTTTTGATCCTGAGGGCTACATAGTTAGTTGTTTATAGCCAAACCCAAGAAACTTAGAATATAGAATTGATGTATTCCTAGAGGGAAAAATCTGCTCCCCCCCCCCCCGACTCATTTTCTTAGTAAAATTGGAGATGGGCTTGTCCTGAATAATAATTGGATCCCACTCATTATAAAATCATTTTCAGTTTAACAAGTGAATTTAGATTACATATTTAGATTGCACAAATTTTAGGGAAAAAAATGTATCAATATGTAACATAACATGCAAAATATCAACAGCAATTTCCTAGCTTCAGTAGGTAACTTCAATGTATTAAAGGGAAAATCGGGTCTGACTGAATATCCATGGGCTAATCTTTATTGAATGTTGCTGTGTGCCAGGTTCCTCTCTACTATTTTCACTACCCCTATTTTCCATAGCAGGAAACTGAAGTTGACACAGTTAGCAAATGACCAAGCCAGGATTTGAATCCAAGGTACCTGATCCCTCAGGGTGTTTGCTTCGGGTGCGTTATGTAAAGAAAGTCTTGGGGAGCCTGATCTCTGCACCTCACAAGCAGAGAAGACATTCTGGGAGGTGGTGGTGCCTGACAGGGTTAGCCAGGCAAAGAAGAGAAGGGCATTTCAGGAGAGGACACATTTTTCCAACAACACTGAAGAATGAAGAATGTGAGCCATTGGGGAGAATTGTAGGTTGTTTTGTATGGATGTTAAGTGTCTCTCTGTGGCCATCAGCTTTTCTGTGGCACTTTTTACTTGTTGCTTTTGGCTTTATCAACATGAGATATCTACATAATCATCCACTCAGTGATCCGTATCAGTGGTCAAGGTGGTTGAAATAATAGAGCTGATGAAGATCTGGTTATTTCAATCATATAAACATAGCTTTGCTATTTGGCTTCATCTATTTAGAATTGGGGCCTAAATTACCATGGATTTCAGATAAAATTTATCATAAAAGCACACTGTGGTCCAATCATATTTACTTATCAAAATAATTGACAGTGAAATTCCGAACAAAAGTATCAGATCTGCAGGACTTGGGCCCATGAGAATTTCAAGTAGGCTGTCCACTTATGAGTAGTCCCATGTCAAGGAAGAGTGAAAATAAATGGCGAAGAACAAATATTAGTAAGTAGAGTACTTTCGATTTTAAGCTTTCAAAGCATTTCTATGCACATAAATGAATCAAGAGCCAGTTAAGAAAATGCTTTTCACAGAACTCTTTAAAATTTAACAGGTTCAAAGACAGTCTACCAAGGAAGCTGAAACACACTTGGAGTGTGCTGTGTGCTCAGTGTTATTGCCTGACAAAAGGACAAAAGCGAGACCAGTATCTTCAACTCTGGGTTTGATTTCATCACATGCTAGAAATCACGTGTCACATTTCATGATCAAATTAATTCCCTGTAAAATCATGCATCAATTTCTATCGCTCTCCTTCCCATATGACCCAATGAAAAACTTGCTGTAATGAGTTCTATTGTGATTTTCTTAAGTCAACCCACTCTGATTGCTAAGTCATGTTTATCTGTGGGAACCAATGCAGTTATGGGGAGTGGCGCGGGGGGGGTGGGGGTGGTTGAATTCCTTCTGTAATCTGAACCCATCTCCACTGGAGTGATCTCTGACCACTTTAAGACCTTGGTATCCCTTCAAAAACAAAGGCCTTATCTCTTTAGATCTCACCGTGAATTCCATTTGCTTCTGAATTCCAATAAAAGAAAACTGAATAATCCAATTCCCTTTGAAATTTTTGATGCAATCTGATGTTGACATCGATCTCGAGAGTAGTCTATGTAAAAAGCATGCTCTCCTGCTGGATCACTGCCCATATTGGTTTTCTGTATCTGATTCAAAGCTGTTTAAAACAAGGTTTCTCTCGAGTCTCTTACATTATCACAGCTTGGATAAATTGACTTTAGTGGAAAACATCTTGGCATATCAGCTTTACAATTTAGAAAAAATAAGGGTTTTGTCAGAGAAAAGTGGTATGAATTAAGCCTTGATATGATTTAAAAAATGTGACTCAAAAAAAAATCTATTGTTTAAGAGGTGGGCTACATTTCTAAGGACTGACTACAGTCTACAGACAGACTGGCCCGTGGGACTCGTGATTCTTATGCAACATCAAAGAGGGAATGGAGGACGCAAGGATGAATTTACACGTCACAGACATGTTTCCTGGGGCATGAACATTCTCT
>NW_006300032.1:1491076-1538441 GCF_000327345.1 Myotis davidii | reverse complement strand
CCCCAGCCCCCCACAGAATCCACCAAATCTATTTGTCTTCATTGGCAGCCACTTTACATCTCATTTCTCTGCCAGGTTACTCTCCTAGCCCAACTACCCACATACTTCTCTTCAAAGGCATCTTCACTTTGGAAAAATTTCTAGGCTTTTCTCATGTGTAGTCCCTTTCCGTCTTCTTGAATGCCAAACCTAGGTATGTGGCATTAAATAGGGTTTTATTTGCCAATAATTAAGAAGTTAATAAATTATACCTGTGTGGTTTCCTAGTCTCAGCGCAGGAATTAATAATAAGTATATGCTTACAGGCCTTGCAAATGGCTTTTCAGTATATTGAGTCAGTTTTTATTGAGCTTGACAAAATTATCATTATTGTTGGCATTCATCCTTGCTCCTAAAGCCCAGGCTATTTTCTTTATTTTTTTGTTTTTACTTTTCTCTTAAAAATGTATATTTCTTCTGAGTCTAAAACCAGTAAGTAGCTATTGTAAAGATTTTGGCAAATATAGAAGGACAACAAGAAAATTAAATCCATCCATAATCCTACTGTCCAGAGGTAAGCATCTTAAAAGTAATCTCCTTCCAAACTTTTCCTATGCATATTATGTGCATGACCCCTACTCCATAAGCTTAGATATGGGAGATGTTTTCTTATTTTCTTAAATCTAAATGAAATCTGACCTTATCCCTCAGCCTTTCTTCCAAAGTACATTACATTTACCTTGCCAAGCTTGAGAAACTTCACTGTCATTTTTATTATAATTACCTGAAAATTATACATCAGTTCATAAAAAGTAGGTATGTTTTATAATATTCAGTCTCCCATCTAAGAATATGGAATATGATCTTTATTCAAGTGTTCTTTGTCTCTTGGTTAAATGTTAAAGCGTTTTTGGAGGGGCATCGAAGTTCTACCCTTTTCTAAGTTATTTCTAGGTATTTAACTTTTTTTTCATTTCAATTGTGAAAAGAAATATTTTTATCCTTACATTCACGGTTGTTAATGGCATTATTTAAGAAAGTTACTGGAGTTTTTTGTATTTATTTTGTCTTCAACCATATAAGTAATTTTTTTTATTAGTTGTGTTAGTCTTCAGTTCATTTCCTAGAAACTAGGCCACAGCACATCACGAAATGAGAATAGCTATATGTTTTCTTTCAATTTTATGTCTTATAATATTGACTAGAATGTCAAGAACAAAACTAACAATGTTAACACCTCCATTTTAAAGAGATTATCCCAATGTTTCATATATATTAGTGTTAGCTGATGTTTTGAGATATATGTTACTTTTTATGCTAAGTGACTAATAATTGGTTTTAAAAATGTTCTTTGAATGAGACTTTCTTAAGAATGTTGTAGCTACCTGTTTAAAAACTACTGTGTCAAGAGTAAAAGTGTCAACATGGGCATAATTTACTAATAGATCATTAATGGGTAATTATAATGATAATTAGCATGTGTAATATTTACTTACATTATTCCACTTAACCTAGTTAGATTTTATCATGCCATTTATATTTTTATTATCACTTATATTTGCACTTTTCCTTCTTCCACTGCATCATAATCTTCTTAAGGAATCATATTATTTCTTTGTAACATCTCAGTGTCTTCTAAAGTGTCACATTCCATGGATGTTTGTTGTTGGTGACCTAGTAACCTAGCACTGATAATAACAACAATAATAGTGACCTAATATTTATTGAGTACTTATACCAAGGCAGTTCCAAGAACTTTACATGCTACCTTTCTAATCCATACAACAATACTTTAAGGTTGATGTTATTATTATAGCTGTCTTTTCACGTGAGGCACTGAGCTCGATTAAGTAGGGGTTGCTCCAGGAGCACACCTAGGAAATGATAGAGCCTGGATTGGAATCCAGGCCTCCTAATCCCAGAGCTATGTTCCTTCCACACAGGTGGTCAGGTTAGCGTATAAATCATGCTGGCAAACTTCTTTAAATGAAACCTTAATCCTACTTTATAACTATGAGAACTGGTACAAACAGTAGGGTGGGGTAGGACTCGAATTGTGTTTCTCTGAAATAGCATTTAATTTTTGGTTTTGTTTTTACTTCTCAAGATAGATCTTTTTATTTTTCTATGTGAAATGGCCCTAAGAATGTTTTATTCTGTAATTGTCATAGCTTTCCCTAACCAGCAAAGCTTTGGTTATCACTTAAATCTTTGTTTTGCAGAATTCTTTACTTTTGTTGAAAGCAAAAAAAAAAAATTATTTCATCCCTGTGGCAGAACAAATATTCACCATTAGTAAAGTCATGAAGGTGATGCCCATGTATGTTGGATAGTCCATCCTCAGATAGTTTTCCTAGGGTTTGCTGGCTAACTGGTTAACCTGTCTGTACTCTGCTGAGTTCAAGGTGGACTCACAAGCGCCTGGGGGAGAGCAGGGGACTAGTGCTCTGGTCCAGCTCACTGCCAAGTCACATGTGAGACCACTGGAAAACCAGAAAAGTGTTCTTGTCTCTGGAAAGAGTAAATAAAACTAACTAAAATACAATTAAGCTTTCTTCTAGGGCTAGAAGTTTATTATCAATATGATAATGATTAAACATAACTCAGAAATTGCAAAAATATATTTTTGATAAACACTAAAAGATCAAGACTATTTTTGGCATTTGAAAACTCTCAACATCTTATTTACAGTATTTTAAAATCTTAAACACGATAAGTTTAATATATAAATTAAACATCAATTTTAAATGCTTATAACTTTTATGCTTTAGAAAATAAATTTAATTGGTTTTTCCAGATATACTTTAACTGCAATCACAAATACAATAGCCACCTCTAATTCCACTATAAAAATAGTGCTTTAGAAAGAGCAAATTTCAGGTTATCAAACACACATTTCCACAGTTTCCCATCTACCAATGAAAAGCTATCTTTTCATAATTTGATTTGCTAATAGCTTAGATTATAAATAGTTCTTGGTGTGGATTCCCCCCACCCCCCAAAATTGTCATGCTTCTTAATTGAAAAATAACTTTTTCCTACTACATTCATTTTGTATCTCCCAGTTATGTCTACCTTCAATGTTTTAATTACAGGTTATTTTCAGCTCTCTGCATAAAGATGAATGAGTTTGGAAGCCAAATTTCATTACTCCTACTACAAAGATAGGTTCAATAACAGATGCAACAAATTTTAACCATCATTCCCATCAGGATCACAGATGGTATTGATGTGGAAGACATCTGTGGCACAGGCCAGAGGAGAGATAGTTGGCTTCCTGTTAGAGTCAGGGCAAAGAATGTGGCAAAAAAGATCTAAGGGTGCCATGAGGAATTCCAGCACCACTCTCGTGCATGCGCAGGTCATGGTAAATTAGTTATAACAGATTCAGAGGCTGTCTATGGAGAAAGGCACCCAGGGATGCACTGGGTACTTACTGAGTGTTCCAGGGTTTTCCTACTCTGTTTTTGGCAGACTCTAGAGTAAAAGAGAGATGAGATAAATTGTTTGCATTTAAAAATTTGATAGAAAAGACTTCTAGATGGGAGAAGTGCTTTATCCAGTAGGAATATGCAGGTTTGATTCCCCTTGCCTTATTACTGAGGAAATATAAGTCAGATAAATGAAGCAGCAAGGTAAATAGATAAAACCTATATTGGAAAGATGACAAAAAAATGGGGCAGCACTTACTATTAATTGAGTTTATTGACAGTAGGCTATAAACATGGGCTTAGACTATCCATTGATTAATTTAACAAACATTATTGAGCACCTAGTAAGTATTAGAAACTGTGACAGTAGTCGGGAGACAATGGTATGCAATTTAAACATGGTCCCTGACTTCCCAGATCATATGGTCTTGTGGGGGGTTGGGGGGTGGGGCTTTATACACATTAAAATACTAGAAGTGTAAAAGATAAATACATAATTGAAACAATTTTTTTCTTTTTACCATTTTCCATGTTTGCACTCTCCGTCCTTTCCACTATTGTGAGCTATCAATATTAATATAACAGTAAGCATTTTACATATGTTAACTCATTTAACTTTCACACCACTCTGTGGAAGGTGAACTACTTATATGCCATTTACAAGTGAAAAATCTGAGGTATAGAAAGATGGAAAGTAATTAACTGAGGATTTAACAGCTTCTAAACCAGGAGTTGGGACTGAGCCCTGGCAGTGTAGGTAGAGTCTGCACTCTTCATCTCGACTATGTGGCGATGATGGAATGCTTCCTGTTAGACTTCCTGTAAAACTTTCACTTTCAGTGGCTCCTAATGTCCCTGTGAGCCATGTCATTGATGTTTCCTGAAGGGCTGTGCATACAATGGACCTTTGGAACATGTTATTGATAATTGACCTCACTGGCCAGGCAGAGAGGGTCACCTTGTTGTATAAATGATGTTGGCAAACGTCCTCAAAGGCAGTTTTAATCCTGCTTTATTGCTATCAGGTAATCAGTTCACAGGGTTTTAAGGAAGGATAAACCCTGGGCAAGTACGGAGGGTGCCAGATTATTTTAGCTTGCACACAGATCAGAAAGTTCCTGGCATTGGGGATAGAGCGATGCTCCACGGAGGCAGCAGCCAGTGGTCCAACAGCGTCTCCCAGAAGAGGCTGTTCTGGGGACAGAACTCCTCTGCCTGCCTTTTCTCCACAGCTCAGCTCTCTCTCTCTCTCTCTCTCTCTCTCTCTCTCTCTCTCTCTCTCTCTCTCTCCATGTTTATTCTTGATAAGACACACCTTATTATTACACCCTGCTTCCATTGCTTCATGATAACTCCTGCACATTGTTTTCCATAGTGCGCTCGGTTTGCTGACATAGTTGCATGTATCAGATTTACACTCCCTGTGAGATGGTATCCAGTGGGACCTAGTTTAAGGCACTTGGTGTGGGGCAGAGGTTTGGTGTTGGTCCCTCATGAACTGATGGCCAGTGTGAAACCACTTTCCCTGGACTCAGGAGCTGAACCCTGGCCATTAGTTCATGGCCAGGCTGTGGTGAGATTAGCATTGGCAGTATTGGGAGCTTTCTGCAGGAAGTTCTGGGTGTGTCAGGCACTGTGAGAAGTTGAGAAGGGTGTAGTGAAACTGTCACACAAGTTGCATTGCTTTTCCATCGTAAACATATTATTGATTTGTTTCTACCTTGAATGTCTAGATGACTTAAGTCAATAATTTGAGTGGCTGATGGGCCAGGGAACAGAGAAAGAATCTGTAAGAACAGGAAAAGCATGAGGGGACAAGGACCATGAAGATGTTAGAATTTCATAAATATTAAATTTTGAAGAAATTGCTAACACAGAGTTGTTAATTATGTGGTTAATTGTGAAGTTGTTGATAGCAAAGTGATAGGGCAGAAAGGAACCTCAAGAGATTGTGTAGGACATTTTCCTACTGTAATAGACTAAAAGAGATACTTGTCAACCATTTAAACATTTGCATCTAAAATCTGTAAAGCAACTGCTCTTCAGAAAACATTAAAAAAGGGTCTGCCCCTTTCTCTTCCCCATTGTCTTGCTTCTTAGCTTCTATTACCACCTGCATATTATGTATTTATGTGTTTGTTTGTCATTGTTTCCCTTGCTGGGATTTATGCTTCATGGAGCAGTTTGGTCCCTTCCATCCTGCTATACCTCCTGTGCCTAGGAAGTTCCTGGCCTATGGCAGATGCTTATAACTATTTGTTGAATAATTGAATTAATTAATGTATGTATTGAAAAGTGTCTGGAAGAATACACACCAAACTGTCAACAATACTCACCTCTGGGGAATACAGTAGCAAAGCTGGGAGAGAATTGAAGGGGGAAGGAGGTAGAATGGTGGATTTTTATCTTATAAACCTCTATATTTAGCATTACTTAATATGGTATTTGATATGATTTACATTTAACTTTTTAGGAATGTACCTATGGCACAAACAAGTAAAGGTACATGTAGATATTTATGTTGTAATGCAAATATGTTTACTAATAGTATAGTCTTTTTCAATAAAATATGTCCAATATTCTATAACAAGGTGGTAAGTTCCTTTTCAGGAGGGCTCATTTTAAAAATTTAATTTTAGTACTCCACATGCGGTGATAAATTAAAGGTAATTATTGACTGACCCTCTCAACAAAACAGAAACATATTGATACCAATTTTAAAAATAAATAAGTCTTCAAAATATCTGGAAACAGTCTTTCTTCAGGTACTCGGAAAAGTAATAGAATTGCTGGTAAGAATACCTGGAACTAGTTAAGAAGCAGTTGATCATAAGCAATTAGCAGAATCATTTTGTAAGGGTAAAAAGTATGCCCACACACATAGTGGCATTTTAAAAAAGACTATAACATTGCAAAATTAAAGATGAAGAGTATATTAGGTTACAGTCAGGCAAACAGAGCCTGTATGAGATGTATTTCAGAGAACACATTTCTTTTGTTTTGTTTTGTTTTTTAAATTTTTTAAATATATTTTATTGATTTTTTACAGAGAGGAAAGGAGAGAGATAGTTAGAAACATCGATGAGAGAGAAACATCGACCAGCTGCCTCCTGCACACCTCCCACTGGGGATGTGCCCGCAACCAAGATACACGCCCTTGACCGGAATCGAACCCGGGACCCTTCAGTCCGCAGGCCGACGCTCTATCCACTGAGCCAAACCGGTTTTGGCGAGAACACATTTCTTATGGGGAATAATTACGAAGGTGTTGGAACAGCTTAAAGATTAAACAAGGGGAGGAAGGCAACCCAGAGATTAATAGTAACAGGATGCCTCTATCACCTTTATTGCTGGAGGAACCAAGGCAGATGCAGTGTTACCAGGAAACTGAGGCCAGCCAACTTCACTAGGTAGGAACTGAAACTGCCCAGAATCCCACAGCTATCCATTGGGGGCTAGAACCACAAAGGGTGAGACTCCCTGATGGAAATTTGTCTATTTAGGAGACATAGTCATTACTCAAAATAGAAAGCGGGAAAGACATATTTTGGTTTTTCCCTGCTCTTCACCCTCAAATCTCCTACTTGTGCCTCCTATTGGCTAAACCGAACAGGAAATCAGTTTGAAAGGGATCCTGAGAAATGTAGTTTGCAGAATTTGCTCTGTGAAATACAGTAGAGATTGAGGAAGAAGAGGGAATGGTTCTGAAAGCAAACAGGCAAATAATCTGAACAAATAGTCTAATAAATGAAAAATTATATTCTATTCATGTAATAGTCAAGTTTTAGATAAAATATTTTTAGGTATATTTAATTATATTAATTATTTTATACAACATTTATTCACAAATAAGAATATCAGTGTGGTCCAGCCCACATGGCTCAGCAGTTGAGCATTTATCTATGAACGAGGAGATGATGGTTCGATTTCCTGTCAGGGCATATGCCTGGGTTGCAGGCTTAATCCCCAGTATGGGGCATGCAGGAGGCAGCCAATCAGTGATTTTCTCTTCTCTTTGATGTTTCTATCTCTCTCTCCCTCTCCCTTCCTCTCTGAAATCAATACAAAATAAAAATTAAAAACAAAGGATTAAAATAAAGACTATCAGTGTGAATTGAAGAATAGCATTAATCATTTCTCAACCTTTTTAGATTCAAGAATGCTGTTTACATGAATAGATAATATTGCCCGTCACCTTATTGAGTCTTTGTTCTTTTATTATTTTAATGGTGTATTATGGCAGAAAAAATAAACACACTTTTTTTCTTACTTGATGTTAGGAATTTTTATAATTGTGACAAAAATTCAATGTATTTAAAAAAATTTTTTTTCTGATTTGTTTCTAAATGGCAAACTAAGAGAGACATTGAGGCTAAATTTATAAGCATTACTCATGAAAAATCTTTCTCTCCCAATAAGTTAAAAGCCAAAGTAGACATAACTGCCATTATATTTTCTCTTTTTAACTTTGGCTTTTGAAATATTAGAGATATTTCAGTGTGCTATGTAGGAATTTAAATTAAGTGAATGTACGTTATGGATCTTTTGAGGATAATTTTGTGGTGAATTTGCAGAATTATTGCTTTCATCAACTATATAATTGAGAATATTCTTCCAGGGATTTATACCAGCATAAAATAGTTGGTCTTATTTCTATTAATTATGATCTGGAAGATGTAGTAAGAACAGTGTTAATGAATGTGGTGAATGATGTTCGATTAATTGGAATGACAACAACGCCTTAAGCAATGAGTGGTAGTTTGAGAGTATTGGCAAATCCAAAGATAAAACTGTTATTTACTTCATGTCCTGCCCTGTCCTTAGAAATATGACTGGTCCAGAGCAAGAAGTGTAAGTCCAGTTTTCAATTGTCATTCCTTGTATTTTTTAAAAAGCTTTTCATTATGGAAGTTTCAAACATATAAGAATAACTTCAAGTACTGCTCACCCAGCTTGGGGAATTATCAACTCATGACCAGTTTTGTTTTCATATATGCAGGGTGGGGAAAAAGTGGGTTTACAGTTGTTCCTATGGAAAATAATACAGTGATTAATAAATAATAATACATGAATAAACTCTGTGTTTCACGTACTCACAACTGTAGACCTGCTTTTGCCCCTCCCTGTTATTCCCTGCCCTCTCTCCTTCACCTCCACTGAATTATTTTAAAGACAATCTGAGACATCATATCACTTCCTTCTTGGTTTTAATGAGCCTTTTATTGAGGGGATTCTGGTAGCTTTCCATTTAGTAGTGTAGTAGGAGAATCAACACAAAATTCATCTGTTCCCCCAAAATGCCTGTTATGGGTGGGACATGGTATGGGAAGTTAGCAGGGAATTACATATCCTTTGGCACATGGTTCTGAATGTAGGCACTAGGTAAACAATCTTATAAAATGTACATGTACTTCTTAAGATGGAGAATACATTAATTTTCAGAGATCATTAGTATGCATTTTAAAATCAGACTCATGTGCAATTATTTGACTCAACAGAGAACCATAATAAAGTGGGAATTTGGACAGAAATATTTTAGAAGTACTTAGGGACGTCACAAAAAAAATTCCCAACCCCCAAACTTGCTCTTCACCAGCAATGGCAACGGTGCCCTGGGACTTGTGTGGAGAAATAAGCAGAGGAAGGGCTCTTTTCCCACCTCATACAGCCTCCTTGGAAAACAGTATTTCTGTCCCTGGCATCAGTAGTCCTCTGTGACAATGATTTCCAGATCCACATTTCTGTATCTCTCCTTAGCTCAGGCTCCAATATAAAACTCCTAGTAGCTATTTCTGCACACATGTGCACAAAGCTCCTCATATTCCACATGCCTGGAAGAGGTGGTTCCGACCTCTCAGCCTACTTTCCACCACCTTCATCGATGTGAAAGGCATCGTCATCCAATTAGATGTCTAAGTCACAGTCGTCAGCTTCTGTCTTGTCTGCCTCTTAAACGCCTCTCAGTGTCTATCTTCTATTGGTTTGCCTTACTTCAGACCTTTGTGTTGTTGTTTTTTGCCAGATCTAGTGAACTGATCTTAGATCCAACCCGTTCTCTATGCTACTATGAGAGTCATGCTGAACCTGCATATCTAGTGTCTCTCCAGTATCAAGTTCAGAAAGTTGCCATTTGTATGGCAAGTATGACCCTTTGTGAGCTCACCCTGCCGTGCTTTTTAAGACTCATCTCCCACTATTCTTTAAAGACTTTACCTTCTAACCATATGGAAATACATGTAGTTCTCTAAACACGCCAAAATGTGAAGTGTGATTCAGAAGATCTGTTTCAGATGGGCCTGAGATCCTGTATGTCTCATTAGATCCCCTCTGATGCTGCGGATCCACAGAGCACACAGTGGCATGGCTACCAGCTCTGTTGTTATCCCGTTCCTTAATTACCAACCGGGTCAGAGCTGTTCCCCCTCTCTTTGCCATTAATTCAGTGTTAACTGCTTTATAGCTTCAGCCATTTTATTCTGCAGGACCACTCTGGTTCTCTCTCCAAATGCCCCACTTGGCCAAATCCTTCTTACCTTTCAAGTCTTAGCTTATATACAACATTCACTTAGAAAACTGCCCTGAACCCCCTAGGAAGCTTTAGGCATCTCTTCTGCTGTGCGCATTGCATTTCTTGCATTCTTCTGTTATGGCACCTACACATAGCATTGTAGGTTCTTGTTTGTCTATTTCCCAATTCAGAGTGTTCCTGGCATTACTCACAGTGCCAGACACATGGGAAAAACACAGAAAATATTTGTTAAAAAACAGACAGATGACCCCTCCTTGACAACTTTATGATTGTCTTTTGGTATCCCCATGACATTCCCAGCACTGTCTAAAAGGAGCAAATAGTTCTAAAGAATCCTAAAAGTTTCATGAATCACAACCTTAGAGATTAATTACAGTCCCGTGTAAATAATAATGCAGTTGCCAGAGTCTAAGAGCTGTCTCTGGACAAGCTTTGGGAGCGGCTGTATGAGCCTTGATGAAGTTATCATGGCCTGTCTTCAGCCCCAGGTTTGTAGGCCCAGAAAGTTGATTCGATAGCATCTTGACTGAGTGTCCCTTTCTCATGGGGACACTCACATTAACCCACGTTTAAGATTGATGTGTAATTTACAAAGTCAGCCCAAAGTCAGTTATGGCATTAAGAACCAGAATAGTGGAATCCTCACATGACCAGCCCTTTCTTTGCTGTAATGAACCTTTAGGGAAAATCCAATCTTAATTCAATTTTTTTGTAGGGAAGAATCTGAAAAGTATGATTTAGGTAAGTTGGATGGGTAGTAGCATCAGATTAAGTGAGCTGGACACCCAAATCATAATAGGGATGATCTTGTGAGTGGGGCCAGAAACAGTCTGTGGTCACACAGTCTGTATCCGTCTCTATGGAAAGGATGAATGCTCAGTGGGACTGGGAATGCTCACACTCAAAGTCTGATGACGGAGCGTGCCCTGCCACTGTTTGCCTTTGGGATGCTTCCTTTCCTAGGCTTCTGTGGCAATGACCCTTTTCCGAGTGACTCGTCTTTCCATAGAGCAATTCTTGCTTTTTAAGGTGACTTGGCATAACTGCCCTGATCCTTCCCTTGTTATTTTCTATCACTTCTAAGTCCTAAAAGGCACTTTCCAATAAAATGCCACGTGATGAAAACAAACAACCAAGCAAAAAAAAACAAAACACAAAACCCCAACCTCCCTTGCCCTCTGTAGTAAATAGAGGACTGGCCTTATGAATACGGTTGATGCCTATAGATGTGATCTAGGGGTTCACACATGTCCTCCAGCGCAACCTTGTAGCATAAAAAGAAAAAAAGGTAAATATTCATCTCCTTTATCAAATGTTCTGTCATTTCTTTTGAATTCAGTGAAAATGCCTTTGGGAGGAGTAACACTTCTCCCTCCTGTGAGCACATTTCACTGGGAGTGGGATGGTGGAGTACCCATCCCAGTAGTAAGTATCTGATGGGTAAAGGGTATATGTGGCTTTCAATCTCTGTTCCCAAGTCCACATTTTAGACTGCTGTTTCCTTACAGTGCCATGAAGTTGTTGGGAGAAAGAGAATCTGCGCTTAGGGCAAAGAGAATCCTCATAAACAATGAGAAGGGTGGTAAAGGAAAGGGTGAGGAGCTATGTGACTGCATCTTGATTGCTAAGGCTGATAGTTCTTCAAATGCATTTCAAGGGAAGTTATAATTTTTCCCCTGATTGGATATAAATGTTTACATTATCGACACCTTTCTTTTAGTTTCCTGGTGGTAGGGGACTGACACCGTGGAGTGTGTATTCTTTAGGTGTTTCTGGAGCCTGTGGGGATCTTGTTAAACGCAGATTCTGGTTCGGAGTGGGCCTTGAGTTGTACTTTTCTGACAAGATCCCAGCTGATGCTGCTGGTCCGGTCCGCACGTCTCAGGGGAGGAGCAAGGGCTGCGAGGCCCCTGGAGGCCTCTTCCCACCCCTCACTGAATTATCAGCTGAGTCAGAGCACTTCCTTTTCCTTGCTATTTGCTCCCTTTAACCTGCTCTCTGGATGCAGCCATTTCATTTTGCAGATACAACCATGTCACGTGGCAGGAGACCTTTCTTAGTCCTGTGGGTTTGCATAGCCTGGGAAACAGTCGATCACGAGGAAGTGTTAAACAAGGAAAAACGAGTGGAGGGAGAGGGCACTGTGTGGATGGAGAGGGAGAGGGGTGTGGGGCGAGGGTAGGGAGGGAGGAAAAGAATATAATAGTTCTCATTGGAATGTGGAAATGTGTGTATATAAGAGACCTGTTAACTCATGTCTAAAGCATCATAACACCTTAGCGTGGTTGGGCAAGTACAATAACAAAATAGAAAAAAAAAAAAGTCTAGGGAATGTCAAAGAATATTTAGAATGAGATAACATCCACATTCATGGTTTCTTTTCTCTCTGCTGGTGCATGTTGGGCGTAGTTCTGTGATGCTCAGAGTTTACCCTGTTCCCTGTTCTGTCTTGCAAAGATGAGGTGGAAGGCATTACAAAGGGGAGAAATTTCTACTCTTTGTGGCCAAACAGTGTTCAGGATGTCATTACTCTAGCTCCACCCAAGTCTTCTTTCCAACGTGTTACTGTATAATTTCTTCGCAGAAATCCCCCTCAACACCCTGACCTTCCTGACTTTGCTCTTTTACCCTTTTAAGCCTGATCTTTGTACAAATTACACATCAAAGGGGGAGAATTCATTTTTCCCCTTAAAAATAAAACTGTGCCAAATTTCAGTTGTTAACTTTTCATTTTGACCTCTCCCTTCCCACTCAATTCTCCTCGGTCAGGGATTCTACATATATTTTACATTGTTACTTGTTTTCTCTTATTTATCAAAGTATCTCCCACAATTATAACTTCCTATTACCAGGCTTTAGAAAATGAAGACATTTAAAAATAATGTAAATAATGAAAATATCCAATGATCAAAAGGCAGTAATAACACTTCAAAGAATTTTTCCTTTAGAGAAGTTTTTTTTGGAAAGCTTATCTTTCACCTGAAGATTCAGAAAGTGTTTAGAAAGTATTCGGTGGGCTTTTTATAAAATAGTTTTCTGTGTGATTTTTTTTTATCATTATGGGAAGAAAAACAATATGTAATAACAGGGGGGAAAAGACTGTTAGATGTATTGTGATTGTGATAAAATTCTAATTTTCAAATTCAGCATTAGTTACCAGTACATTTCTCTGGTTTCTGTTGCTTGCACACTCCGTGTCTACCCGCACAGCCTGTAGGTTAGGCATCTCTGTGGAAAGTTTGTACTTGTTCAGAAGAAAGTGATTTTCATGGAGATGTCCCCGGGAAATGTTACTTTTTAGTGCTTGGACTATTCGGAATTTTATATGTGTAACATACTACATAATTCCATCAGTAATTATTCCCATAAATAATTTCATGACTTGGTTTATTATTGCTATCTCCATTTTATAGATGCTGCTACAGAGGAATGGACTACAGGACAGTTGGAATTAAAATCTACAATCACAAAAATTTCTCAGACCGTTGTTTAAACTGTAGGCTTGCAATTATATCACTATGTGTCAAGCATGAACTCTCGGGGGACTTGGCATCTCTGGGGCTGTGTCTGGGTTTGTAAAGAAAGAGATGAGGAGATATGAGTCACTTACATAATATTATGGAGAGAAAAATCCCTGTAGTAAGAGAACTGTTGGTCCCACTGGCTCAATGGTCTTCCCGGCAAGATAAAATCTGCTGGACCATGCCCCACTTGAATTTGTTTTTATAAACATCACTATCCTGTCCGTTACACTGCCAGGAACAGCTGCCTTCCACATTCTTCTTGTAAGTATAATTCCAATCCTGAAAATGTGCCTGTCGGATTCTGAATGGTCATCCTAAGATCATATGGCTGTGACCTCAGAGAACCAGGTTTAAAACAAAAGTCTATAGAAAACTTCCAATGGACTGAGTGGCGGTATCTTGGCAATGCTGTTCCAGTTACCTATGCCCGTGAGCACTGGCTTTAGAAAGCTTACTCTTAAGTGAATGAGCCAGTTGGACAGTGTGTGATCATGGGCAAACAGTGGGAGGGATTTCTCATACCCCTCCATTAGATGGTATAGTCCTCGAGGTTTCCAGGAAGAGTAGACCTCGAACTTAGACAGGGCTTGCCCATGCCCTCATAGGATGTAGGACCCTCAACTCTTCCTCTGTGGGTAACGAGCAACCTTTGTGATTTTAGCCCTGTGATCTTAGAGAAAAATATTTTATAATATACTTACGTGAAATCTTAACAGTAACAGTGATTTTAATTTTAGGCAAGTTATTTGTCATTTATAACACTAAGAAAGAATAAGTTATATATCTGATTTTTGTCACTTTATAATTTGGCCTGTACTCTCCCATGGAGGCAAAAAGGCAAAACAAAATTGGTACTCCTTAGTCATATATATTACTTTCCACACTGTGCCTCTGTGAAAAGCGATACATTTCAAGCTTATGACTATAAGTGTTAATGCTGTGAATTGGAAATTACAACACACCTCATTAACTGTTTCCACTTCTCTGACAATTAGAAGCCAGAAAGGCATGATTTCTAGCTAGGAAGCAAAGCTAGGTTGCGGGAAGTTCAGAGACATGACCAAGGAGCCAGTGACCACAGGGTCTTGCTGCTTCCAGAGCCCACCAGGGCAAAAATAACCATGTTCCTGAATTCTGATCCTAATTCAGGATTTGCAGAGCCTACTCTAATTTGGCACCGTCTGGAAAAGGCTACATGGAAAAGGATTTGTTTCAAGGGATTTTCAGGAAAATAGCCAATTTAAACTGCTCAGCTCTGTGAGATCATTCCTGGCTGGTAGCAAGTTCTTCCTGTCATCGTGGGGCTTCCTGGAGAGTGAGGAAGAATAGCTCCATTTGTACTGCCTCTGCATCTGTGTGTGCGCCCTCCATGTGTGTTTGTGTTCACACCTACACGCCAGCATCAGGTCTTTCTACCGGCCCATCACACCAGTTGTGTGAACTTACTCATAAGCTTCAAGTGTCCTCGTCAGACCTGTTTCGTCCAACTCTGGAAAAACAGATAAGAAAGGTAGACGGATACGTTCCATCACATTGATCCCTCATCTCACAATGTAAGTTTTTGACAGGATGTCTGGCCTCAGAGTGGAAGGTGGTCTTTTCCTCTCTTCAAGGGCAACCGCATGAAGCTGCCAATTCTGTCCCGAAGAAAGGCGAGCTGCCCTTCAGAGATCCTCCCTTCCATTGTCTTTCCATCTGGAGTCCTTCCCTGCCTGCCCATGGTTAGGCAGGTGCCATTAAAAAGTTGTCCTCATTCAGGTTACACCCTGTCACACCTTACAGGCCCCAGGACGCTTTCGTCTGCATTCCCAGCAGTCCTACAGCCTTGCCAGCAGCAGACGGAGGAATCCCACGGAGCCCTGGGTGGAGAGAAAGCCTGGCATTGTGCAACAGTGACCCACTTGGCACAGGCGCAGAGCCGTCCTGAGGGGCTCCAGGGACTCCTCATCCCAGTCCCCTGGGCTCACTCCCTGGAGAACTCCCCCAAACAGTCACCCCGCCACGGCTGAGGGTCATCAACAGAAACCCAAGGAAACAGGGCCCTGCCCTGTGGCATTATGAGTCAGTCTTGTAGGGTAATTTACCAGCCGCCTGAAAAAAGAAAATACTGCTAGGACCTGGGCTGGGACCCTGAGGTGTAAAGGTGTCAAGTTGGAAAAACAAAGGGGGGTTTACATTTCCTTCTACCCTGCCCCCCTCCCGTCCTGAGAAAATTATTCCAGTGTACACATTTCTTTTTAAATTTAGTACATCTTTGTGCAAGAAAAACTCGTTTATTACTCAACGTTAATAGCCCTCACTTTGAACCTTAATTCTAAAAACCACAGAATTTAAAAAATGCTGTAAATAGCTGACATGGGTGTTCTTCTGCTTTCAAAGGAATTGTTTTTGTAATTACTGAGCAGGGTGAAGTGGAATCGTCCCTCCCGCAGTAAACAGGGGAGTGTAATGCAATAGCTCCACTGAAAACATTCATCTTATTCAGATTAATTAATAATGGAAAGTTTCAGTGCATTCCTAATGCTTTTTTTTTTAATCTTTTATTTTTTAAGTTGTTAGATCTCGGTGCTAGTTCAGAGTACAAATAAAGGCCGGACATATGGTCTAAGCCAAATTCCAAAATGTAGCAAAAACAGTGCTTGCATATTTGGCAAAAATTTCCACCAGTTCAGGTCAGTGTCTATTTCTGACCAAAGAAGAGTTTCTGCATTTACTCTGGACTAGGAAACTAACACAGGAAAATATGGGGGAGGACAAGCAATAGTGTGAGCTCCGGTGCCAGGCTGGCCAAAGTGTGGTGTTTACAGCAACTTGGGAATTACCACCCCAGCTGCAATTGGGTTTGCAGTAGCATTTGGGGGGCGGGGGAGGGGGGGGGGAAGAGGGACAGTGAGCAAGAGAAACAGTATGGATGGCATTGTTGAGGTTAAATGGCCTTCTCCCTTCTAAGCCTCTCACCTTGCAAATCACCCTCTCTTAGCAAAAGCACATCTTACTTGTTAACTCCTCCCCTGCTCCCTAACCTTTTCAATCATCCCCCTTCTTCATTTCAGAATGGCCTTCAGAACAAAGCAGTGCTTTAAAGCCTTTCCCACTAAAAGTTCGCCCCTCCCCCCTTTAAAGAGGCAGTATGGGGGTAATTTCCTTTCTTAAAAATTTGTTTTTCTGCAATCTGCTCTTGTGTAGCTGTCATTGTTTGGGGGCTGATGGATATTTCTTGGGAGATACCATCATATCGCTTGTTATTGTAACACTTATTGGTAATAAAGTTCAGACTAAAAATTAAGCAGCTGCAATGTAGCAGCACAAATTAGTTTAATGTAAGCAGTCAGGAGCAGCTGGCTGGCTCAGGACTCGATTTTAGCTGTGGGGGGAAGGGTTCAGTGACGCTGACAGTGTTTTTTCCCTCTACATAAACATTTTTGGCTGTTGGAGCTTTTGTGCTGATCATGTGACACTGTCCCTAGGCAGATAATTTATTTCTGTGGCTTTCAAGAGCAATCATTAACCTTCAGACACCGAGTTTGCTTTTTGCTATGTGGCACTTGTTATTATTATTATTATTATTTTTTGTATACTAACTAGTTTAATTCAGAAAGTGTCAGGAGAAAATTACCACCCATTTGTAATAGACTGCAATACATAATACTTACGTTTCTGTTAAAGCAGACCTTACGTACAGGAGCATTCTCAGAGCTGAGCTGGTATTTGTGGGTTCGAATAATTATTTTCAGCATGGCTATTGTGGGGATGCTTCCTCAGTGTCCCCTTCTGATTGCAAAGCCACTTCCTTGCAGAGACGCGATTTTTGGGGATCCATCTTTGGTAGCCTGCATTTACTCCCCATGAGCGGGAATCCCAAGCGCCATCAGCAGGGCTGAGCATTGGGTTTCTGGAGGTGGGATCTGGCTTGGATCCCCTCTTCCTTCAATAATGGACACACCAGCCTTTAGCAAACAGTATGGCCATTTGTAGGAAATAACTAAAGCTAGAATATACTGGGATGGAAAAACAAAGGAAACCAGAAATGTATGTGTCCTGCATAAATCAGAAGGGGGCAGAGGACAGAGAAGTATCATTTCTGACATCTGCTAATCATGCCGACCCTGTTTGCTGAATTCATCTGTTGTGTCCTTCTCAGATCTGTTTGTATTGCTCAGCCATTTCTGCCAACCAGTAATTCAGGGGTAAAATGCACAGGGTCATTCTTTGGTGTCTATCATACATGATATCTTCAGACACTTTCAGAATGCTGATTATCTTGTGGGTATTGTGTAGGCCCTGTTAGATATTCATGTATTCATTCTCTCATGGTGCAGGGTTGAGTGAGGGGGAACACTCAGGACTACTTGCACAGAGGGAGTTGATAAAGTGTTTTTATAAACCCCAGTGGACTGTGTTGAGTGCCAAATAAGGAAGAAACAACCCCTTTTCTTCCTTACTCATTTAAAATATTTCACTGATGAGAGCTGTTCTTAATTGATCCTAATATTTCTTAAGATTAGATGTATGGGTTATAGACTATAGCATGAAAATTTCATTCTTCTAAATTTGAGATTCAAGAGCTGAAAACATAGGGGAGATTGGTACTGTTGTTCATTAAACATTTTGAAGCACCATCAATGGGCGAGGTATTGTACAGGCTGAAGAGTTAGGAAGAGCTTGACCTAATGATAGACATGAGAATGCCGAAGTGTTTGGGGGTCTCTGATGTTGCATGCAAATGAGTGAATGGGTGTAATGAATGTGGTGGACACAGAGTTCTATGAGTTGCATTATTGCTGTGGTAGGGGTGGGCGAGTGGGCAGAATATGGGACCTTCTTTGTCCTCACCCTAAAGAGAGAGGTGTCTTCCTCATAGGGCCCTAGTGTTCTGGACTTTCTCTACTTCTTCCTAAGGTTTTCCTTCTCACTGATTCCTTCTCACATGATTGGCAGGGCTGCATTATGACTTTGTGTTTTACCTAGAAAGTGGTTCACTCACTTAGCTGAAGACTTTTGCCTCCAAAGGCCCCTTCCTCCATATTGATAATCATAATTTTATGACTGTGTTGGTGAAAAGATGAATATAATTCAGGCTGAGTTATTTTTATTCATTATTATTATTATTATGTTCACCCTTTCCTTCTGATTTTAAAAGAAAGAAAAATGAAAATATTTTTGTGGGTCATTATAACTGACCTGGGCACAAACACACAACTGAGCCTCATCCGAGGTGGGTAACTTGGGTGAACAAACCAAGGATGAATGAGGAACACCACACATGTAGTGTCCTTTCCTCAGGTTAAAGCATTTGCACTTCATTCCAGACACTCCTTTGTTGTGGGCCCTCCTGCTGGGTTCAGCTATTTTTGGGGGGTCTACTTGGGAAAGACGACCCTTATCCTGCCCCCTCCCCCCCAGTTTTCTATACTCTTGAATTCCTTTCTAGCCCTTCTTGGCCTCTGTCCTTAGCCCCCGTGTGCCTTATCTGAGGCACTATTTCCTGGGACCCTGTTCTAGAATGCTCTCTCCTCTTTTGCACTGCTCATCTCTTAGCCTCAAACCTTGCACATTCAGGATCACTGCATTCCAGAGGCCTCTTTTATGCACCTTTCCTCCTGGTACAGATAAGATCTGACTGGGCCCTCTCTGAGACTCTGAGACCCTCTTCTTTGAGCCAGCACATCCTTGTTACTCCCAATTCAGCTTTGTCATTTACCATTTGAAATCCCCTTACTTCACACTACTTTGCTGGGGTCCAGCCTCGGTGGTCCAGGGGTTCCCAAAGGTGTGGACGGAGTCGGCGAAGAACGTTTTACACAGAGACAGCATTCATAGCTCTCTAGCTTTCCTTAGTCTCCGTGGATCTTCCCTGTGCCTGGCTGAGGCCACAGAGAGAGATCCAAAGGCAAGCTGAGCCTTTATTTTATAGTGAGAGGTAAACAAGGTAGTGGTTACCATAGTTACACTGTTCTTGTGAGTTTCACTTGTTTTTGTTCTTGTGAGTTTCACTTGTTTACACCATGGTTACACTTCCTGCACTTCCTCAGCCCATTAGCTTCCCAGATAAGATCTAGGGAGTGTTATAAGCTAAAGCCTAATTAAGCTAAGAGGACTATGCCCTCTAAGCTGGGAATTGTTTGTGACTTTGCCCACAGGTCAGTCCGAGGCTTAACCCTATATCAGCTCCCCACACTACTTCACCCCCATCTCTCAATTTCTCTTTAAGTGATCTTAGATAATTTATTTTTTAAAACATTTTATTGACTGATTTTTTATTATGAGAGAGAGAGATTGGCTGATTTGCTGTTCCACTTATTTATGCATTTATTGGTTGCTTCTTGTATGTGTCCTGATGGGAGATTGAACCCGCAACCTTCGCATATTGAGACAACGCTCTAACCAACTGAATACATGGCCAGGACTGGATAATTTATTCTTTAGCACCAGTTTCTTTTTATCTATACAAAATGTATTAATATTAGCCAACTATTAAGTATGCACTGTGGGCCAGTTGTTGTGCTAAAGAATTTGCTGAGTGATTAATATGCATTGTCTCTTTTAATCAGGGCAAAACTCTGTGAGATATGTACTATCATTAATCCCATTTTATAGATAGGGAAGGTAAGGCACAAAGATACTGAATAACCTAACGTTTCTTACATAGAATGTGAACAGGTTTACAACCGAGTCAGCTGGATTGTAATGCATTGGTTCTCAACCATTATTCTGTATTGTTTCTATGCTATTATCACACCTACCTCATAGAGTTGTTGTGATTCACTTAGCAAACATCTGTTTCCCATCTGCTGTGTGCCAGATATGAATCAATACCTGCTCTCAAGAACCATCTATTATTGCTCTAGAGACAAGTCAGCTGTGATACAGGCTAACTAAGAGCACCTAATAACCTACCAAGAACCTCCCAAGGAGCTCAGAACATGAGGTTGCCAGAGGGTAGTTGGGAAGGATTTTTAGAAAGGAAAAATTTAGAGTTTAAAGGAATGATAAATTGTACTTATTGGGAAAATGGGGGAAGGAGTTTTCAGCTAAAGCGAAGTTTAAGGAGGAGGCCAGGTATTTTTCTGGTTTCAACCATAAGCTTTAAAATAGTCAACACCTGGTAGTTACAGTTTTGCCTAGAAACCGATGCTTCTTCTTTGAGTGGATAGTTACCAAATCATAATTACTTTAAGCAGGTAGAAAGTTAAGACCAAGATGAGATTCACATAAGCTCCAAGAGCTTAAGTCAACATGAGATTGTGGAAATAGCATCATTTATTCACTCATTCATTTTTCATCATTACTTAATGAGTGCCATATTCTGAGCAGTGTAGGAAACTTCCTATGGGATTAAAAAATGAAAAGATAACTCCCATCTTCCAGGAGCTCAGTCTAATGAGGTAAAGGAGTAGGTAAATCTGAACAATTGTCATTGATCACATCAAGGCAGTTAGAAGCATCTGTACCAGATGCAGAAGTAACCCTGAGCAAGCAGCCTCTTCCTGTATTTGGAGCATTTGACTTGTGTCTCAGAAGATAAGTAGGTGTCCACCAACTTGAAAAGGTAAGGAAAGGATCCCAGGCAGGGAGATCAACATAAGCAAAGGAGAAGAGGTGGGAGTGTGACAAATGCAGAGAAGTCCAGCAGTTTGTCATCACAGGAGCTTCAAGGACTCAGCTGGAATTTGGGGTTGAGGTGTGGTTTCAGGTGTGGCGAGGTCTCAAAAGTAGGGTAAGCAGGGGAGAATCAGTCAGTTCACATGAGCAGGGCGTGAATTGTATGGGAAAAGTAGGAAGACAAGTCAGGAGCCCATTGTGATCATTTTGGTGCTAGATGACTAGGACCTGATCCAAAATAATGGAACTGAGGAGGAGAGAACTAATATCCTGTGATATTGGGAAATTAGGGTATCCTCCTCCCCAGTGGATGCTATGGATGGGGTCCTTAGAATAGTTTAAGAAAAAGAATTTTCTGAGACGCGCATGGGAGGATGTGTGATTTTTATTTAAATGGAATAGCGTCTCTGTGTTTCCAAAGTCTCATTTCCCTTAGTTCAATCATAGCAGTGTAGCTGGGATTTCAGTAGAGCTAGAAGCAAAGTCAGTGTCCAGAGTTTCTGCTCCATGTTGCAGCTGGGTTCATTTCAGCATCATGCTAGTTGCAGTCCATTAGTCCATTATGTGTGTGGGTCCACATGGCCATGGGCCATGTGTGCAAATTCAGAGGAACATGCCTGAGCAATAAGAGTACCAAGAGCATAAGAGGAATGAAGAGAAACCTAGACAGCAAATTCCTTTGTTCAGGGGATTAGATACCCCAAATCTTCTTGCTTATAGTGGGCACCCATTCTGGCCCACCATCTCTGTCCCCAGGTGTGACTGACATCAGACACCTTCTCTAGTCCCCCCAACTGTACTGGCTATGTGTCTATCTTCCCTTTGCACCTTTCCTGTTATTAATAACTAGGTCAATTAGCATGATATCAAATGCATATATTTAGGCGGAGGACTTGATTGGGTGTGGATGGTATCAATGTAAGAAGGTCCAAACCTGCAGAGAATTTTTATGAGATTTTATTTGAGCCTAACTGCTGGGAAGCAAGATCTCAAATGCTCTGTAGAATAAAAATTTTTCAGGTTTTTTAATGCATTTGAATTTAAGGAGGGAACCTAAGGAAGTTTACATAGAGGTGGGAGAAAGTGAGGCAGCGATTAGATTACAGGAAATTTAACAAGATCATGTGGATTACTTAGAAAAAGAGTCATGCCCAAGGTGTGTTAACCTAAATGCACAGAAACAATGGATAGGACTTGCTTAACACAAAGACAAGCCTTTTAGTGAAGAAGTTACATGCTGTGGGGCATGACTACCCACCATGACCTGCCAGTTAAGAATTTATGATCAGATTACCCTGTGAGGTTATTTTCATAGAATCCCTTATTCCTCCATAGTGGAGAGGGAGAGAAAGATAACTACCAGGTTTTTGGGGCATTAACTGAGCTTTTGGATAAGGTGAAAATTTAAGATGAAGTAAAGAGATAATTACAGTCAATTCCTTTATTCATGGTAGTTATGTTCTATGAAGTCACTATAAACACTGAATTAGTGAATCTTGAATGATGCTTCTAGGAGGGGAAATACAAGGTTAGGTTCCTGTGAGCCTCTCGTCACAACATTTTAATCAACTGATTAATACATACCCTTGTTTTATGTATATTTCTGTCTAAAGACACTGTATTAGACAGAGTTCTCCAAGGAAACAGAACTGATGAGGACACACACACACACACACACACACACACAGGAAATCTATTATGAGGAGTTAGTTCACGCAATTATGGAGGCTGAAAAGTCTCACAATTTGCTATTTGCAAGCTGGAGACCCAGGAAAGTAGGTGGTATAATTCCAGTCTGAATCTGAAGGCCTGAGACCCGACGAAGCAGATGGCATAACTCCCAGTCCAAGAGCAGGAGACCTAGCTCACACATGCAGGCAGGAGAAAAAAGTGGCAAATTACTTCTTCTTCCACCTTTTGTTCTATTCAGACCCTCAAAGGATTGGATGATGCCCACCCACACTGGGGAAGACAATTTTACTGAGTCAAGTGATTCAAATGCTAATGCTAATCTTACTAGAAGACCCCCTCAGATACCCTCCAAGTAATGTTTAATCTGGGCACCCCAAGGATCAGTAAAATTGACACATAAAATGAGCCATTACAGACACCTTAAGTATATATTGTTGATTCATTAACAGTAAACTCAGAGCCAATAACACTAGCTAATGCCTGAATCAAGCTTACCTAGCACAGGGATTTTCTCTGTAAGGCACCTCAGTCTTCTCGTGTTAGGAAAACGACTAGACACCGCTTCCACAGTACACTTAGGGTGAAATCCCCAACTAAACACACAAAAATGTGGAAAAGGCGGCATTAACTAGGCTGCTGAGAGACTACTTGTTTATTATATGAGAGCTTGAACAGGAAGGCAGAACATTGCCTAGTTCCACCTCTCTGGGGCCATGTGGGTCCAACATCTCAAGTTCCCTCCATCCCATGAGTGTCTGTGAATGACCATGAAAATACTCTGTGTGTTGATTTGAAGGTTACAAATTAATTTTAGTGAGTGGGAAAATTTTTAATTTGGAATCTGTGTAATTTGGAATAAGGGTCAATTGCCTGCAGTTAAGATTTGAAATTTTTGCTTTGAGGTGCCTTTAAGACAACCTGTTGAAAGGCAGGAGAGATGTTGAACCAGAAAATAGATACCTGAGATACTTTAGTATTCAAATGGCTGAAACATGTTGACTGTGTAAAAGATAGTTATGCGTCAAAGAGGTTATTTATGTAATAGAAATACATGCATGGTGTGAGGATGGAGAAGGAGGGATGTAGCTGTTGTGAAGCCAGGGGTGGGGCTGGCAGAGTGTGGCAGAGCATTGGAGGAGCCCTGGATGCTCATGAGTTGAGCACCTACCTGCACTGCTACCCTCCACATCCTGCAGTAGAATTTGATGTAAGTCAGGCTTTGAGTAACATCCCAGAGAGGTTGGATTCCAGATCATCAGTGTACAAGTCCCTTTAGAACTAATGCCTCGAGGAGGCCAAAAAGGCTCATGGGCAGGGGGCTGGGTCTGATGAGGGCAGAGAGCTGTGATAAGAATCCATGCCCCATAGTTTGGGCTGCTCTCTTGGTAGGAAAAGGAGTGTATCAGCTGCACTGTCCTGGGTCCTTTGTATCCACCTCACACTCACACCACAAATCTCCTTTGAGACATGCGACTTCAGAGAGCCACAACTTGAGGCTATGCATCCCACTAATGTTTTTTCTTCAATTATAAGCCTCTGCTATTTCTACCTAACCCTATCTTCTGCAAGCCTCTTAATCTACTCCCATGTGTATGGTGGTCCTTTGGTCTGATTCTATCCTTTCTCCCTACAGACCCAGCTACATAAAATATGAGTTAAAACTTAAAAAATTATTTAGATTCAGGACTCAACCATTAACAATTTCTTTCTTTCCTTCCCCCTCTGTGCTATGTGCCAGGCACTGTGCTAGAAGCTGGATAAGAAGTGACAAATGAGCTAGCATGGTCCCTACACTCCAACAGCTTACAGTATAGGAAATAGAATGTAGTAAGAGGCCGCTGAAGCCAGTACACCAGGGTTCAATTCCTAGTTGTGTCACCACTTGTCTAGGGAACTCTGGACAAGTCACATAGCTCTTAGAAATTCTTCCCTTATTTATAAAACACTGGATTTGAATTTCTAATATCTTTTCTGGCCCTTTACATTAAATGATTCTTTAAAGTAAAATACTCTTATATTGGTTACAGGGTGGGGGAAGATGGTATTAAACTTGATTGTTGTAGGGAAGCAAGACTTCATAGAGGTTGTGTAAGTTGCTGACAGCTTTGAGCCATCTATGCTACGTATGTATATGCCCCGCAGAAAGTGTAGGGTGATTGTTAATGCTCACCATGCGACCCTAGAGTATTAAACCCTGGAGTATTTGGGTTCTGTGGAGGGATTCACTCAGTGGAAGGGAAGATGTCAGCCTTGGGAAAGGATTTGATAATACCTTGCATGATTTAGCAGCAGCTGGACAGTGCATCCTCCACTTCCCATTGTTATTCTCAGATTTAAGGGAACGACTCCATTTGAAAGCCACTGCTGTGCGGCTGTGTCTTTGTGAGCAGTAGCAGGAACTTACGTATTGTTCAGGGTCCCCTAAAACATCTTTGAGAGACC
Source organism: Myotis davidii (assembly GCF_000327345.1). Classification (NCBI taxonomy): domain Eukaryota; kingdom Metazoa; phylum Chordata; class Mammalia; order Chiroptera; family Vespertilionidae; genus Myotis; species Myotis davidii. Next base: position 1,513,242 of record NW_006300032.1, on the reverse strand, counting down.
AGGAGACCACATTTGAAATACAAAAGTTGATTTCTTTTACCAGAGGCAAACACAGCACCGAAATCTGTTGCATGTGCCATAATTTGTGCAAATCAGCTTCCTGCCTTCTCAGATACAGATCTATTGAAAGCATAAGTGAAGCATGAATCCAAATAAAAATTATTTTTCAGGTAAATGTTAGCTAACGCACCAGTGGTGGCTGATGGTTCTACTGTGCGATGCACATGTGTATTAATAGAAGGAAGCTCAGAGGGATGTTATAAATGTTTTACTACATCCCATTATGTTAGGGTAAATAGATACTTTCTCAGAGGGTTTTTTTTTGTGAAGAAAACAATATATCTATCACAAAAGAACCCTCTTATATTTGTTTTATGGCTAAAGGATGGCTCTATTTAATTTAATAACCCATTGTGATACAGGGAGGGAGGCAGATTGAATCCATAAGCCAAGCCATGGTTCCTGGTTTTGGCATTGTCCTTGATTGGCTATGTGACCTAAGACATTAGAATACTTTTCTCTGGCACTTCCTCTGAATGCAAAGTGCAGATAGCAGTGATTTCTATCCCTTTTTCTTACCTTGTGTGTTGATTAATCATGGTTAGGTATATGGAGTTTTGTAGGAGAAAGGTTTGCTTTTAGAACAAGCTCACTGTGTAAAATTTACCAAGCCCACAAGTATATTTGGAACTGTGCTTAGAACTGAGTTGCATTACCAAAACATCAAGACATTTAAATTCCTGGGAATACCTGATCATTATAACATGCAGCCAGAGTTTTAAAGAAATAGCTGCTAAAGCTTTTCTGACTTTAAAACTGAGGTAACCTACGTGAAAGAGAGGACATCGAAGTTCTGGGCACTGTCTTCTCCTGACTGTTCTCTGTAGCAAACCATTCTTTCTTTCGTTCTTTCTAGTCCTTTTGCTTTCTCCCTCTGGTTTTCTGCTTCGTCCCCCTCCTGCTTCTTCTTCTGTACTCAGTGTTCCTCTCTCACAAGCGTGCAGAATCAGCATCTGAACTCTAACAGTTGGCCTTCAGAGGCTGTGGGAGTCAGGTGACGGTCTTTGTTGGGAATGGCAGAAAGATTATATTACAATTCTGTAGTTCCCCAAGGAAGAGAGACTTTTGCCATTCAACAGTTCAGCTGATTAAAGAAGAGCCGGTACTGAGGATCATGTCTGAAGTGATAACAGCACTCCCCCCGCACCCCCCACCCCCAAATAATGCCATCTAAAATGCCAAGACATTGTAGAGTTTGCTGTCAAAGCCACAGCGCTCAGGAAATGCGGAGATAGCGTCGTTGCCATTCTTAGTATTCACAGTATTTTAAAAATGTATGGGGTACATAGGATAAGGTCCACATGTAAAATGTGCTCTCTTGTGATTGGGCAGATGAGATCTGCTAAGTTAAAGACGTGGAGTAAATGTAAAGAAAACACACCACCACTGAGTTGAGAAAACCAGTGAATTGTAAACAATTACATGAAATAATTCTGAATCTCTTGGATTTTCTTTTAAAGTAGAATGGAATTGTTTTTTGATGTGTTAATTTAATTATAATTCAATTTAGGTCACTTCTTTTAAAACACCTTTTCAAATTTAAATGGTCATGCGCTTTCCATCCCCTTCAAAGGTCCCCTCATGGTCTGTCCTCTTTCAAAGCTCCCCTCCGGGGTCAGGACCTCTTCTCAGACATTGCAGCATTTGCAGGCAAGCTAATCCTCTCCTGTGAGGCAGCCTGAGCTTTTTGCTCAGGCTGCTATTGTAACAGTTAGCAGAGAGCACATCTCCAGTTCTATGCTACTTCCTGTCAGGAGGCCCTCTGTGAATGTAATGGCCCTTTCTGGGTTGTCTTATCTCACTGTACTAGCCCCTTTCCCAGCATTTGCTCCTCTTCGGATAACTTACTGTTGACCTTCCGTTCTGGTTGAAGTGTAAGCTCCTGGGGGACTAACATTATCTTGTTCACCCTGTAGCCTTAACATTTACCATCGATGGTTGATCCTTAGTGGAATAAGTATTTCACTATCAAACTAAAATTGTATTTTCTTATCATTGTTTTTTAAGTAAGCAAATTTTGTAAAAGTTGCATGTTAAGCTTCCTATACAATTTACCTCTCACTTGCTTCTTAAATTGCAAATGGTCTTGTCCATCTGTCAATGGGAACATTAAAGATTCCTCCATTTACTTACACAAGGTATACCCTCTGCCTGCAGTCCTCCTCCATTAGTCTTGCTGGCTAACTTCTATTCAAACTTTCGATTTCATCTTGGACTCTTCTGTTTCCTTTCCTGGCATCTCCCTTTCTCCTCCTGCCCACCCAATCTGAAATCACATCCCCTAAAAGAATGACTCATCACACCCTTAATTTTTTCCTTTACATCATTTATCAAAAGTATAAATGATAGCTTTGTAATGGTTTGTCTCTTCTACTAGATTGTAAGCTACATGTGAGTAGAGAATGTATATATTTAGTTCAATATTATATTTCTAACACCCAGCACAGTGTCTGGCATAAACCAAGTAGGCAATAAATATTTTTAAAATAGTTATTATATTTTCTTTCTCTACTGTATAAAAGTTACTGTAGGAACATGCAGGTAAATAGGATATTGTCTCTAGCCTAAAGGGGAAATCTGGTGTCCTGATGTCTTCAGGTTGAAAAAGACACATTGTTTTGGGGATGAGGAAGAATATATAGGTCTAGTGATTGAGTGTGGGAATGTTCACTTACCATAAAATACATAATGGCTGTACAGTTATTAAACATTGTTTGAGAAAGTTCATCATGATAGAAAACTATACATTTATTCAGCAGTGCTATTAAACAATTTTACACCTTGTGATCAGACTATTAAATTATTTTGAGAGATGGCAGTATACACAGTGAGATCTATATCCTGTCAATTTTTGTTAAAGTTTGGAAGCTACATATTTATATCAGACTCCTTGCCACAATAGCCCCAGGATCTCCAAACCTTGGTTGCTGGGTATCTAGGGCTCAGAATGAGGAAATCAGTGCCTTGGGAATATTGCCAAGAGAATAGAGACGTCCCAGTGTGTGCCTGGAAGGGTGTCCATTCAGGCACTTGCCAAGTTATAGTCCTCGTGGCATTTAAGTATGCCCTTAAGTTTGGTATTGTTTGTAAAATTTCTCTTTTCTCTTCAAGACTATCTGTGCTAATTCACTCTTTAAATAACCAGCAGTTGCTCTCGTGTGTTTAGTGATGATCAGGTTTAGTTAAGAGACACTGTTTTCCTCTATTTGCTGTATGCAGTGATAGACGGTATGGAAATAAACACTTGAGAGTACAGCAAGCCAAGACATTATGTAATAGGTAGAAGTAAACCCATAAATAATCAAATGAATGCATAAATATTTACAGAGTTTAGCTGTTTAGGGCACTGAAATGAAAAGAAATACTGTCACCATCCTTTTTTAAAATTTCACTCAGGAAGCCTTTAGGTAAAGCAAAGAGACCTTCTAGGCAATGAAACTGTTGTAATAGCTAATACTTATCTTGGGCTATGCTATGCCATATACCATCCTAAGTGATTTATAGGTAATAATTCATTTAACCTTTACATCAACTGTATTGGATGCTATGGTTGTCACACAGATTCCCCCCTACAAGAGCCAAGGTATTTGTTTGCTCATTTTCTGAAATGTTATCTGCTGCCAGCTTTTAGCTAAATCCCTCTCTAGATATTGCCCTTGGCAGGAAGGAGCTGCCTTGCCCAAGGTTGCACTCCTTTCCAGGGACAGCCTTCAACCACTGATTGGTCATTTTGGGGGGTACAAAGTTCTGGTTGGGTTGCCTCAATTCAGGATATTTCCGCAGGGCCATTCCAGCTTCAGAGCTCTTTGGAGGATCAGATGAGGCTCTGTTGCAACTGTTCACAGTTCAATTTCATCCTTTCCTCCAACTGGCTTTGCTCACTGCTTTTCTGATGTTTTTTCCTGAGAGAATTCCTTATATGAATTTCTATCTCAGGATCTATTTCCTAGGGAACCAGATAATCACAACAACTTAAGGAAACTGAGGCGTAGAGGGTGAGGACCAGCAATCAGCCCACAGTTATACAGTCGGGCTTCAAACTGCACTAGCCCAGCTCCAGAATGAACATTTTCGGGCATTATGCTGTCTTAAAATAGGGCAGGGAAAACAGATGGGCTCTGCCTGTTCTGGCTCTGCCTTCCTCTGGGGCTTACTCTTGCTGTGTCCTCTCACCTTCTCCTGTTTCAGCACACTGGCCTTCCTTCAGTCCCTTTTACTGATCATGAATGAGTGAGTGAATTACTAGGGGTACAGTTAGTATGGCTGGGATATTAGGATCTAGGCTGGAGATGATTAGAATCTAGAGGAGGAATTTGACCACAGCAAAGAGAAGAAAGAATGAAATGTAACTGATATTATGGTTAGTAAATAGAAATTTATGAAATGCAAATCTGAGGTTCTCAGCTTGGGGGCAAAATATTTTATGCTCAGCACAGTATTAAATTCTTATTGCAAAGCAGACAGGAAATAATGTCTGCATCTTTTGGAAATTTGTAATCATTTTTCAAAGAGAAGAACCCCATATAAGGAAAAACAAAGGAATAACAGAAGGTGATATGTCATCAAGAGCAAGATATTGTGACATATTGTAATATTTGTGAGACTATGAAACTGAAATTAGGGAACAAAAAATATTATGGTGATGAAATTAATTACTGAAGGGTTAGTGTTCCATTTGTGGTGCATCTTTATAAGTTGAAAGGAGAAGGAAGATCATTCTTGACAGAGGAAACAGATGGAAATCATGTGAAGAGAGGCATTGTCTCATTTAATCTCACAACAACTCTCTGAGATGTGTAAATTTATCATTGTCAGAATTTATGAGAAAGCGGAGGTGCAGAGAGGTAAAGGAAATTGCTGGAAGGAGCCGAATTGGTGAGCTATGAAGCCAGGCCTGAACCCAGGCAAGCTGCTTCCAGAGTGTATGACTTTGCCCACCATCCTTTGGAGCACAAGATTTGTGCTGATGCAATAGATCTGTGGGCTAGGTGATAAAATTGTGAAAATTGCAAGCTGGAAGAGTTTAGATAGATTCATTAGGCAACTAGAGGCCCAGTGTATGAATTCATGCATGGGTGGGGGTCGTTGGCCTGGCTGGTGATTGGGGCTGATCGGGGCCATCTTGTGCAGTCCTGATCAGGGCCAATCGGGGCTGGCTGGCTGGGGGAGGGACCGTTAGAGGTTGGCTGGCCACAGGAGGTTGGCTATGGGAGCACACTGACCACCAGGGGGTAGCTCCCTGGTGGTCAGTGCATGTCATAGCAACTGGTCAACCAGTCATTCGGTTGACTGGTCATAGCAGTCTCTTAGGCATATGTGTGTGTGTGTGTGTGTGTGTGTGTGTGTGTGTGTGTGTGTGACCTTCATAATGAGGAAAAAGCATAGGTTTGGAAGTCAAACTGATGAGCATTCTAATTCAGCTCTCATCATTGCTGGAAGAGTTGCTTGTTCGCATTGTAAGGCTCAGTTTCCTCTATTATAAAAATGGGACTAACAAAATTTAACTTTTGGATTTGTAGTGTGGATTACATATAATGTATGTAAAGCAATTTGTATAGCATTTAGTATAACTGTTGCAGTTATACTGTACTTAGCTAATGGATGATAGTTACTGTTGTTTCAGTGTAGATTATCAAATTTGGGTGGAGACTTCTGAAAAAGAAGGGAACAGAGGGTGAAATATTGGAAGTGGAATTTTTGGAGGACAGAGATGGCTAAATGGGGTATGATGCGATAAAAAAGGTTGAGATGGAGGGGCTGGATGCAGGTAAATTGAGTACCACTAATTAGGATTTTCCAGTACAAGGATATGTGATACAGACTGTCTTAGAGTTGGGCAGTAGCTTTGGAAACACAGGGGAATAATTGACAAGATATTGTACAGAGAAGGTAAAAAAAGAGGTAGTGAAAAACAGCCAGATGATCTGAAGAGCAAAAGCTAAGAGAAAGATAATACAATTGAGGAAAAAATGGGGAAGCTGAGGGAGATGCAATATTGGGGCACATGATGTTATATTCTGATGTTAAAGTGAAAGTAAGTAAAGGAAGGATATAAAAATGACTGAGAAGAATCTGAACAGTGAAATAAGTAAATAAAAGAATTTAAAAAGCCAATGATTCCATTAATTTTGATCTTGAGAAGGTGAAACTTCTACTTGTCAATTTTCTGGCTAAAATTTTGAGGGGAAGAGAGCCAAGAAACATGGCTGCCCAGACCTGTTGTCCTCCTTGCATAAAAGGGAGCTGAAGCTGTAAGAATGGGTGAGATTGGGTTTACAAAGAAGAGGGACAAGATAGATTGACACAGGGACATCACCTGAGAGGCAGGTCCGTCTGTGTGTAGATCAATCCCTTCCTCTCTAGGTTCAGTGGTATTCTTCTCTGAAACCTATCAATTCCAAGAATCAGTGATTTTTTTCAGAGTTTCTCTTTTGGAGGTTGTTTTAGAATAAAAGTTTAAAACCACTGTGTTTCTTCTGTTCTTTTGCTTTAAGAGCAACACGATAGAATGCTTTGCCTACACCAGAGAGTTCAGAAGGACTATTTCTGTTTCTCCAAAGGGCTTACTAAGGAAGCAGCTTAATCTCTCTGAGGAAAATGACACTTCTCAGAGGCCAAATATATTTCTGTAAATTGGGAAGGATAATAATATTGTTCCAATTAAGCGCTTTATGCTCACAGTATGGAGGCCAGTCTGACCTTATACAAATAGGACAGTAGGAGAAAAAAGATGCTATTGCCAAAAATGTTCTCACCTGGAAGATAAATGTCATAAATAAGAAGTTGCCTAAAAAAAAAAAATACCTCCAGAGAAGCTAGAAGCATCATTTTATTTTCTCAAAGAGATGAATAGATGAATTTGTAAATTGAGAAACTATAGGGAGCTGGAATCAGGGAATTTGAAAGTATCAGCCATGCTGAGCCAAGTGGCCTTTCTCAGGGTCTAGAATTTCTTATTTTCCAATAACAAAACCTAAACCCCCCAGGCACACAGTCCTAGAAAAAATTTTTCATTATTGGCTCATTAGAAGAAGTTAATTCTGAGCTCCAAAAATGTATTTGTTTTACTGAGTATTCGTGATGCCTTCTAGAAGTTTCCCCAGAATATACCCGCCCCAAACATAGTCAAGGCCAGCTTTTTATCAAGGCCCAACTTTTTCCTTTCTTGTAGGCTTTTAAAGAAAGATGGAGAACAAAAACCTAGGAAAATCCTTCCCTTAGCCTTTTGTGAGTCATAATATTATCTATTTATGCATTTTTAAAAAAATATGCAGCAAAAACATTATTTCCACATTCAGTGAAACTCTTAAGAGTGGGAAGGAGGCACTCACCACACACTTAAACTTCAGTCAGATTGGCTGCAGGCGTGGCCTTAGATTAGCTGGCCTAGGGCTTTTTTTTACTCCTTAAATGTTCAAATTTTATTCTTAACCATTAGTATCAATGTTCATGCTAAAGGATCAATAAATACCTTGGAAACTTTTTTAAATTAAAGAAATTTTCCTGTTTAAGAAAAAATATGTATTTGGGAAAGAAAGTATAATTTCATGCCCATTGACCAGGCATATATTCATTCTACCTGTGGCTCTTTTGGAAAAATCTCTCATTTGAATATTTCTAATTTCTATTCTGTGACATATTATACAGTGCTTGACTCTGGAGGACAAATTTTAGCTGTATAGCAGTTTTAATTGATGATCACAACGAATACCAGTCAAGTCTATGGTGGTGAAAAAACATTGACGCCACATCATACAGGGCCATCTTCCTGAGTGACACCCTCACACTACAGCGCTTTCTCATGAAGATGTACCCCTCTAGCTTCCCTCTTCCTGGCAGGGGAAAAGCTCCAGGGTGGCTCTTTTGATTGTCCAAATATTTTCTTATACCTGGAGTAATTGGGGATCTATTGTTCCAAATGTTTAACCCGCAGATTTCTTTTTAAAAAGTAACATCTTACAAGAGACATGGAGGCATGGAACAGATTGATATATCTCAGAGGGGATGGGGGAAGACAGGAAGAGATTAACCAAAGAACTTATATATTAGGTGTATCGGTTAATAATGCAGATTTTGTAATCAAAGAAAACACGATGATTTCAAAAGAAACATTAAAAGTGCTTTATTCAAAGTAATGTCCATCGCTAACTACACATTTCCCCCATCTTTCAGGTAATTGTGGATACCATCCCAATAGAACTTTTCTTGTTTTGAGGCAAACCATTCAGAGACCCAATTTTCCACTTCTTGCTCTGAAGTTCTGCTCAGAAAGTGCATGTGGCATCGATCAGAACAAGTGATAATCTGAAGGAACAAGGTCTGGTGAGTACAGCGGATGGGTTAATACTTCCCAGGCAAGACCTTTTAATGTGTCTTTAACTGGTTTTGAAGTGTGTGTTGGTGCATTATCATGAAGCAAAATTAATCTGCTGTGTCAAAAAGACTTTCTTTCATGCCATTGAAGCAACGTTTTATTGATGACTTTTCAGTTTTCCATTTCTTTCATTCAGTTGATGTGGCACCCATTTTCCTTCCTTTAAAACCTTTCCCATTGCTTGTAAATGACTGGAAATTGTTTGCTGAGCAATGTTTAATCTTTTGCAAGTTGTTTTTGAGTTTGACACACATCTTCATCCAATAATGCTTGTAATTGTTGGTCTTCAGACTTTTTCGGTTGACCTGGATGTTCTTTGTCTTCCACATTGAAATCATCACTTTTAAAGCATATAAACCAGCATTCACAAGTATCTTGAGATGGAGCATGTTCACCATAAGCCTTCCAAAGTATTCAGCAGCACTTTTCTTCAAAATAAACTAATGGATTAAAACTTCCTGCAAATGCTGTTTTTTTTTGGCACAAAATTCAACATTTTTAAGCGTAAAAATATCTATGATGTTAACACCTTCAGCAAATTTGACATAGGAAGTTTTGAAGCTTGTTGTCAATACAACAAAATAGCATACATATCAAATTGCATATATATCAACATATGTGTAACTCCATCTATTGAAAAAAATCCGCATTATTAACCGGTACACCTAGTACATAGATGCATAACCAATGGGCACAGACAATAGTGTGGTAAAGACCTGGAGTGGGGCAGGGGCTGGGAGGAGGGAAGTAAAGGAGGGAAAATTGGGGGTTATCTGTAGTACTGTCAGCAATAAAAAATAATAATAAATAAACTCTTTCAAAAATTGGCAATTAATTTTTTGTTTAGCTTAAAATGTTGAACACCAAACAAGTATTTGAAGTAAATTATTTGGGAAAAGAAAAGCTAACACTCAATTAAAATAGTGTTGACAATAAATATAAAATAAAATAAAAGTGACATCTTACAAGGAGCATGTGGAAAAGGGAACTATGGAGGTGGTGCTGGAGAGGTGATGGAGGGGTGAGGAGAATGGTTTTAAACTTGCTGATTCTAAGGCCCAGGTGGTGCTGTTCTGTATTGCTGCAGCCTAGGAGAGGAGAAACCTCACCCCAGTTCATCTTACCCCATGAGTTCCTATTCATGAAACAAGAAGAAAGATTTTGATTCTGAGAACAGCCTTTACCTCTCGGGAATTAGACTTGGACTGGGTGCTCCAGGCCTCTTCTGCCTAGGATAAATTAGCAACAATTCTCATCTTTACTCATTGTCCAGCACAAAAATAATCTGCTCTTGTAGAGAATAACTAAGCTAATGTGGACACTGTATTCCTTCCTTGGGGGAAATAAAAATCATACTTTTATGCCATTTTTGAGGAGGTTGAAAAGGATATTACTTTAAAAGAAATTCTAGCTGCTGAAATGTAGGATTCTGGGAAGACTCAAATCCAAGAAGATTCTTTTGCTTTCCATCTATTTGTTTTCATGGTATTGTGATTAGATAGTTTTGTTTGCGTCAAGCTTTTGTGATTATTTTCTTTTTCTGACTTGGTTCTCTGATGACGTCAGTTATGTCAAACCTGACGACTCTTCTCTTCCCTTGCATGCTCCATTTCACTTGCATCATGCTGGCTGAAAAGGGGCCTCGTTCTCACAGATATTTGTTATTTAGCTATGTACTTATTTACGTAGTAATTTGGTTATGAAAGCTAATATGTTCTATACCATTTTGCCTCTTTTATCACTTACCTGGTCTATTTTTATTTTATTTCTTCATAGGACTGCATTTTCTTGTTGATGTTTCTTTTAAAATATAAATATCCAAAGATTATATGAGCTTTTTTCCTAGTTATTACTTGAGTTTGTGAGTATTTTAAAATAAAGATTTATTGTTTTACTTTGTTAAAAAAACACAAACCATTGGTTTGAAGGTTCAGCCACGTATAATAACTTGTTGAAAAATTGTCAAAAATAAAAGTGTAAAAGGGCACAAAAGAAGCTCCCCCCTCCCCCCCCCACTTGATTCTACTCCCTGAAGGCCACCAGTGTTAACAATTTGGTACATATACATCCAGATATTTTTCTAGCTCTCTATATTTCTATAACTATCTACCTATCTACCCTATTGTATTTTTTAAACAAATGGAACATACAGGGTGGGCAAAAGAAGGTTTATAGTTGTGCGTATGTGAAACCCAGAGTTTATTCTTGTGGTATTATTTATTAATTACCCTATTATTTTTCCATACAAACAACTATAAACTTACCTTTGCTCACCCCTATACTGTATGCAGTGGATTCTCATTACTTGTGATAGTTATTAAATTGATATGAACATTGAGTTAGTGACTGAATCATTGTCCTAGGGGGAAGTATAGGGTTAGGTTCCTGTGAGCCTCAGGTCATAACATTGTTAACTGATCAATAAATAATCTTATTTGATATGTGTTTCTGTTTAAAGACACCTTATTCAATATATATTGTTAATTCATTAACATTGTACTCACAGCCAACATCACTATAACTTATGTCTGAACGAAGCTCATCTAACACACATATTTCCTCTATAATGCACATGAAAGACTTCTTGTGCTTAATACTAGCCAGCAGGTTATTACTATATTTAGGGGCCATTTGAAACAGCCAAATCCAATGCAAAAAACATGGCACTAAATAGACCACAAAAGGAACACTTGCTTACAGTATGAGAGCTAAAATAAGAAGTCAGAGCGTCACCTTGTACAGACACAGCTGGGAATATGCACGCTGGGTGAATTACATTTTTTGCTTCTCTAAGCATTTCTGTGAATGATTGTCAAAGTGCTGTGCATATTGATTTTGGGGTTACAAATAAATTTTAATGAGTAGGCAAATTCACAAATAAAGGATCTATGAATAATGGGATTGACTGAGTATCTTTCTTCAATGTGTTTTTCTTTCCCTATTCAACAACAATTTATAACCATCCTTCCATGTCATTGTATATGGTCTTTAGATCATTCACCCCATGTTTATTGAGCAGCTACCAGTCACTGTGCTTAGTGCTGGGATGCACTGGACAAAACAGAATAGAATCTGTATTCATCGAGGTTAATTTCATTATAAATAGATCATATAATGCTAAGTAGTGCTCTAATATTAGGGGTAGAAAATGACAAGAGAGTGACTAGCTAGGGTGGAAAGCCTTTCTGATGCGGTGCCATTTGAGCAAAACTTGAATGACCTAAAAGAATCAACTAAACATATCAAGAAAATAATGACAAAAATGTAATAGGGCTCCTCACCCTGTGTCCTGGGAAGGGTTCTAGCAGTGACTCTATGTTTTTGTAAAGTTGCAAAATAAGATATTTTAATTGCAATCAGTTAAGACCACTGCCTCTCCTCTCTAACTTCCCCTCTGGCATTCAGAAAGTGGTCCTCCTTTAGCCACAGTTTTGCTTTCTGAGCTTTCAGTTACCTGAGGTCAAACTAGGTCCAAAAATATTAAATGGAAAATTCCAGAAATAAGCAATTCAGAAGTTTTAAATTGTACACCATTCTGCGTGGTATGATGAAATCTCTCCCTGTTCTGCTCCATCCTTCCCAGGATGTGAATCATCCCTTTGTCCACTGTATCTGTACTGTACACACACTCTCCATCTGTTAGTCACTTAGTAGCCATTTCGGTTATCAGATTGACTGTGGTAGTATCTCAGTGTTTGTGTTCAAATGACCCTTATTTTACTTAACAGTGGCCCCACAATGCAAGAGTAGTGATTTGGACATGGCAAAGAGAAGCCATAAAGTCCTTCCTTTAAGTGAAAAGGTGAGTATAGTACAATAGATATTGAGAGAGAGAGAGAGAGAGAGAGAGAGAGTGAGAGAGAGAGAGAGAGGCCATATTCACATAAATTTTATTACAGGATATTATAATTTTTCTAATTTATTATCAATCATTGCTATTCATCTATTACTGTGCCTAATTTATAAATTAAACACTATTGTAGGTCTGTATGTATTGGAAGAAACTTACTATATATAGGGTCCTGAACTATCTGCAGTTTCCGACATCCCCTGGGGGTCCTGGAACATATCCTGTATATAGAGGAGGACTACTGTACTTCTCCTTGCATTGGGGATTGCTGGCCATAGACATTTGTGTGAATAGGCTAAGGCAGTGGTGTGCTGGTAAACGCTTGACAAGTGACTCTCAGGAAATGAAAGCCCTAGTTTGTAACACTTGTCATTTGCCATGGCCAATTTCAAGTTCTCAGCCCGAGGTCACAGAAAGTGGTAGCATGTCACTATGTAGTATTTCCAGTGCGGTAGATGTAACTTCAGGAACACACACCAAAGTGTTCCTCTGAACTTGGAATTTCCTATTAAGTGGTAGTTAGATCCAGAGCCTTGACCAGCTTAAGATTTGATTTTTTTTTTTCTTTGACCAGACTGTAGTACCACACACATCCATCAGCAGATCCATCAGGTATAATAGTTTTGCCCAAGTAATTTTGTTATTTACCAGCCTGAACGTCAAAGGAAAGCTGTATGTGATTTATTGAACATTCTCTGGAACAAAGACTCTATAAAAACAGGTTAACCTAGTTTGCATTTGTAGGGATGTGATATGATGTCCATGATCTCTTTAAGGAGCAGTATTACTGACCTTGGTGATTCTGGTTCTGAAGTTTTGGCAATAAACACAGAGTAGACGATGTCATTTCTAGTCCTGGATGAGCTAGTGGAACAACCTGGAGTCTTTCATGCTGTCAGTGTTGAGGTTAAGAGATTGAAGCTATTACTTCTTCATGTCCCAGTTTTTAAGGTAAAAGAAACAGTACTGCAGTTCCCTGTTGCTCTGTGGCAAGAAATACTGATAAGGCTATGAAGGGTGTTTTTGAGCAGTGTTTCCACCCTTTTGACTGTCTATGCGATCTCCTCTCTCTGGCTTGGCCTTGGTGTCTCCATGAGTATAATTTTTGGCCCCTGCCATTTTGGTTTCTGGGAGTCTCTCGCCTGTAGCCTGTGTACTCCTGAGGTAGTATCGCCCAGTCCATCAATGGCCCTGCCCTGGTTGATGACTCTAAAATAGACAACTTCTCTACCTCCCAGCAAACACACGAAACAGCATGTCCTCTTTCTTTTGCTGTCACGGATTACCCTACGTTCTATGGGTCTCATGTGAGAGAGCTCTGGTATAAAGAATATGAGGCAAAAAAGGTCAGGAACAGCATCCAGCTTCAAGGGATGAATCTGAAGGGAATGAGGAGAGGTTTGAGTGCCTGGGGAGCAGGTCTGGGATCACCCAGCACCCATGACTGGGCCAAAACAGGGAGCCGACATCCAAGAGACACAGAAAGAATGACTAAGCCGTGTGCCTTTCTTCCTACTGATGCTGCAGTCAAAGTTAGGAAAACTTTATGCCAATTGTACGAAAACGTCCAGGGTTCTGTTGCTGGCATTTCACTCAAAGGACGTGTTTCCAAATGTCACTTGCTGATTGGGGATATAGGGCAGAAGCAGAGACAGCAGTGATACCAGAATCTGTCATCCTGGAGTCCCAGCAGCTCTGAGGCCAGCAGAGCACTGTGCGACCACTGCAGGCAGCAGACGGAGCTGAGTGCTCACAGGCTGCACCTGTTGCCCCCATGTTGCCGATTTCTGAGAGTCCCTGTCTGCCAGCAGCTTGGGTCTATGACACTTCAAAGTTGACAGTAATTCGTAAGGTGCACACTAGTGATCTGTAGCTTGCTCACAATGGCTGGGCCCATGGGCATCCCCCCACATTATTCTTTACTGCCAATGAAACACCGATTCTGGAGTACAGGTATGAGTGGCCGTTCCTGGTACTCGGCCCAGGGCTCTTTAGAATTCTTTTAACTGCCTGGGTGCTCCTCTCCTGACTTGTGCTTTGACAAGCCTACACTTAAGATTGTCTTCAGAGGCCTCCCTGGGACCACTTGAGCCACGTTGGCCACAAGCCCAAAGAGCTGCAAGTGCCCTGACCTTAGGTTCCTGCAGGGCAGCCCTCACCCAGTGGCAGGCTGGTGTAGGAGCAGAAAAGCCCACCTTTCTTGCCTGTAGTTGGGACAAACTGTGGGGCAAAATGTAGACTTCAGGAATTTGAAGCCACCCTCTGGGATGTTGCCTGCAATGGCCGCCTTATTTGGCTGCTTCTGCTTATTCCTATTTCTTCCATTCCCTTCTTGGATTCTCCTGGGAGAAAGTAATAAGTCACCTGCACTTGTATTCTTGTTTCTGAGTCTGGTTCTGGGAACCTGTGTAAGGTAAGGGGCCACAATGAGCATGCCAACAGCTGCTGTGGTGCAGAACCTCCTGTCCCTCTCCTTCATGGCCTGGTCTCAGAATTTGGCTCTGACCTTGAAAATGCCATAGTGTCCATAATCCTCCTGGGACTGCAGGCCTCTTAGGATCCTGTGGTATGACTGAACTGAAATATTCTTTATTACTCTTGCCAGCTTCCCTTCCTAGAATTAAAATCTTCCTCTCAATTCCACTATGGCTTAAGAAAATTCTTCCATGGATGGGCAGAGTTCAGAAGAATCCTTCTGCTCCCTGGCTGGTCCCCACACATTTCACCTCGGCTGGGACTGGCCTCTTGGTTTGGACTTACTGGTGCTGATGTCCAGGATCCTGCTTGAGTTGCTAAGATCATGGACACATTGCATGGTGGCCACTGCTGGTCCAGCCTCAGAGGCTAGCTCTATATGCTTGCTACTCCCATCCTGCCCACTTGGCATACTCTGCCTCCCAGCCAGCTGGGTGGTGGAAATCCAAACATGGCCTCTAATTAGCAAACTTGGGGACAGCAGCTATAGCCACCTAACTGTTAAATCTCTAGCATTTATTGCAGAACCAGGCTTAGTAAATATGTGTTGAATGAATGAATAAATGAGTATTTACCTAAGTTATTGTATAAGAGTCTATTAACACTTGTATTTCTTTCTTGGCATGTCCAAAATTTTGCTGCTGATCTTAAACACAATTTAGAATGTGCCCAGCAGGGTGGATGAAGTGGTTTTGGCAGAGAGTACTACAAAACTGATGGACCTATACATATACACGTGCCATCCTCAAGGCAGCACCATGAGGACAATGGGCTCCGGTCAGCCCAACCTTAGATCCTATCCCAGTTCTGTCACTTATTAATAACAAGCACTAATATTTACATTGTGTCACTATGTACCTGGGAGTGTCCTGAGCACCTTACTAAAAATAGTTCATTGTTTAACCCTCAGTACAACGCAAGAGGTAGGTAATATCATTGTCATCACCGTTCAGAGATAAGGCTATCGAGGCTAATTGGCTCCACAGGTGGTTGCAGAATGGAGATTTGAACCAGGAAGTCTGACACCAGAGGATATGTGTTTAATCTCTGCAGTGCCTACTGTGTGAGGTTTAAATGGGATAACCGAGTGAAGGCTTTACAAGGAGGTGTCCACTGTAGGAGTTCAATAACTCAGGCAAAAAAGCAGAGCCTCCCTTTTTTTCTCTAAGGCTGTCTTCATTTAAAATTTTTTCAAGTATTTTTTTATTTAAAAAATTCAGATATCTAATTGTTTTCAAAAGTAAAAAGATTAATATAGTGAACCCCCATGTACTCTTCACTTAGCTTCAACAAATATCAACTCCCAGACACTCTAGTTTTATCTACACCTCTTTCTACATTATTTTGAAATAAATCTCCAGCATCATATTATTTATCCATAAATGTTTTAGGGCATATCTCTAAAAGATAAGTAATCTTTAAAAACATAACCAAATACCAGTATTTTATCTAAAAATAATGAAAAATAATTCCTTAATATCATTGAAGATCCTAGCAAGGTTCACATTTCCCAATTGTTTGTCATACACATTTCCTCCTACAAGTTTGTATGATTTAGGATTATAAATAAGGTCCATAAATTGCAATAGGTTGCTATGTCTTTTATGTTTCTTTTAACCTGTAGCTCTCTTCCACAGTTTTTCTTCTAGTAATTTAATTAGGAAAGTGCTGGGTTGTTTGCCTTGTAGGTTTCCCGGGAAACTCTTCCCAGATGTGGATGATTGCATCTCCACAGTGATGTTTACCTTGTTCCTCTGTCTCCTGTTTTTCCCATGCATTGATAGATTGAGAAGCACAGTCAAATTCAGGTTTTATTTATTTATTTTTTTAAATTTTATTATTTATTACAAAGGATATTACATATGTGTCCATTTTTTCCCCCCGCCCAAGACAGTCCCCTAGCCTCCCCCATCCCCCAGTGTCTTATGTCCAGGTTTTATTTTGTTATTTGTTGCTGTTGTTTTGTGAGCCAAGACTGCTTTATAGATGGCACTGTCTACTTCCCTCAAGAGGTACACACTTTCTGATATTTCTCTCTTCAGTATATTGGCAGGCATTGATAACTATACCTAGATCCATTAATTCATTAGGGGTTAGAAATGGTGCTACTCTATTCCTACTCTACCTCATTTATTATACAGAAGACTTCAATGTAGAGAAACTACTCTAATTAATAATTTGGTTATCCTGAGTCATAGTTCACTTAAGGAAGGCAGAGCAAATGCTAGATTTCAAATAATGTATTGGTTCCCAATCAACTCATGGAATCAAACAAGTGTTTTTTTCCTCCACTTTTTAAAAATGAAACACTTGAAATTTTTAGAAAAGTTAACAGATATGATCCTTACCTAAAGGCATGAGTTGTTAAAATGGTGCCACAATTACTTTCTCTTTTTCTATATACATTTGTAAAAACTCCTGAAAGTAAGTTGCAAACAGCATGACAGTTCATCTTAAATGTTTCAACATATATTTCTTTTTTAAAAAAGTATGTTTTATTGATTTTTTTTTTTTTACAGAGAGGAAGGGAGAGGGATAGAGAAACATTGATGAGAGAGAAACATCGATCAGCTGCCTCCTGCATACCCCTCACTGGGGATGTGCCCGCAACCAAGGTACATGCCCTTGACTGGAATTGAACCTGGGACCATTGAGTCCACAGGCCGACGCTCTATCCACTGAGCCAAATGGGTCAGGGCTCAACATATATTTCTTAAGAACAAGAACACTTTCCTATATAACCACAATACTATTATCATGAGAAAGTGATTTAACATAAATATAGCATGTAATAATTCATATTCAAATTGCCTGCCAAAAGAATTGTTTTAAAACTAATATTAAAACATCCAGAAACCTATGTAAGATTAGGCATAATATTTCTTTTTTTCTTTTTTTAAAATATATTTTATTGATTTTTTTTTTTACAGAGAGAAAAGGAGAGGGATAGAGAGTTAGAAACATCGACCAGCTGCCTCCTGCACACCTCCTACTGGGGATGTGCCTGCAACCAAGGTACATGCCCTTGACCAGAATCAAACCTGGACCCTTCAGTCCGCAGGCCAACGCTCTATCCACTGAGCCAAACCGGTTAGGGCGAGGCATAATGTTTCATCATGTTCTTTAGCCTGTTTTGTTCTTTTGATTATTGCCTCCTGTTGGGATAGGAAGCAAAGTTTACCTGACCCATAGCTCATTATCCTGCATTAAGCTGCCTGAGGGGTCATGCACATATATTACATAGGTGATGCTGTTTACTTCTCATTACAACACATAGCAACACCCAACGCTGGTGATGGAAAGCTTGGTTCTTTGGGTAAGTTGAAGTTTGCCAGATTTCACAGATTTCATACTAGCAAGGAATTTTTTCCTTTTGCAACTAATAAGTACTGTATGGGGTAGCATTTTGAGATTGTTTGGAACTTCTATGCTCCCCAAAGGTATTAGCGTCTACTTCTGATCTGGCCTGAATCAATTATTACATTGGTGGCTGCAAAATGGTGATGCTCTTAATGTTCTATCTTCTGTGAAGATGAGCCCTTGCTACTCCCACATTTATTCTGAGTAACACGGTGGACCTGTGGACTCAGATTCTTTTCTGATTCTGCGATCCATTATCATCATTATTGTTTTTTGTACAAATTGTTCCAAATCTGGTCTATCTGAGCTCCTTCAAGATGGCTCCTCCCTCCCCCTTCTTAAAAAATATATCCTCGCCGAAACCGGTTTGGCTCAGTGGATAGAGCGTCGGCTTGCGGACTGAAAGGTCCTGGGTTCGATTCCGGTCAAGGGCATGTACCTGGGTTGCGGGCACATCCCCAGTAGGAGATGTGCAGGAGGCAGCTGATCGATGTTTCTCTCTCATCGATGTTTCTAACTCTCTATCTCTCTCCCTTCCTCTCTGTGAAAAATCAATAAAATATATTTAATTATATATATATATATATATCCTCATTGGTCTTTGAGCACTTACTTGCTTTCTGGCACAACTCAATATTCTGGCTCACCTTGTTCTTCAGTATTCAAGTCAGCAGCTTCTTCAAGGAACCCTGGTCCTTTTCTGTGGAAAATGGTTTTTTAGAAACTGTGATCTGGGTGCCAGGTGTGCTTACTGCTACTGAGATGTCATTATTCAGGCCCTTTCCGTGGGAAAGGTGAGGAGATATTATTTTTTCTTTTTGTTAAATCAGGAGCTCAAGCTCAGCAATCACAGGTTCCTCAGCGTCCCCGACTTCATATTTCTATCTTCAGCTACAGCAAGAACGGTGGTTCTCAACGATATTTACAAACTTATTCCTTCTCTCTGTTCCATGATAGTCACACAGATTTTCAGAATTATTACATCAATATCTTTCCCAACAAAATGCCTATTGTAAAATTCAAAATTTCTTCATAATATTTTGTTTTTTGGTTCTCAGACTATCTCCCACTAAAATAGGGTTTCTCAACCTGAATAATATTGACATTTTTCATTGATAGTTCTTTGTTGTGGCTGCCCTGTGTTTTGTTGGCCATTTAGCACCATCCCTGGCCAATACACCCTCCCTAACCCCCAGTGGTGACAGTCAAAACGCCTATAGACATAATGAAATGTTCCCTGGGGGCATAATCACCCTCTGTTGAAAACCACTTTACAAAGAGGTACATACAGCCTGCGTACTGTTTTCAAAAGCTATTTAAATGATTTTATTATGCTGTTAGTTTTACTATCAATTTAATATTGATTTTTTCTCTTTGCTTTTAATATGATAATTTGCTTTTCTTTTATCATTTTTAAATTAGTTTTTATTTTCTAAATAAAACAACTGCATGTTCCAACTTATAAAAATGTATTAAAAAGATATATTCAGTACAGTCTTCTTTCCATCCCTATTCCTGCCACTCTGTTCCTACCCAACGTCTATAGGTAACTATTTTCATCAATTTCTGGTTTATCTTTCTTACACAAAATGTACCACACTATGCTTTCTCTTTGGACCTTGAATCTCCACTTAAGCATGTATCTTGGATATCACTCCAAAACAGTTCAGAGAGCTCTTCCTCACATTTTTCCAGCTGCTTAGTACTCCATTGTGGTGCTGTTTCCTCGTTTATTCCATTGTTTCTTAGAGATGGGCATTTAGGTTGTTCATAGTGTTTTGATAATACAAATAATTCCATAATGAATTACCTTGTGCATGTTTTGTTTTGGGCTTGTGAGGATGTCTCTGAGGTAATAGAAGTGTGGTTTCAAAGGGTAATGCATGTGTTGTTCAGTTAGATATTGTCAAATTCTCCTCCATCGGGTTTGTACCATTTTGCATTTCCTAGAAAGATGTGAGATAATGTGTTGTCAAGTTTTAAAATTTGTTCCAATCTGATTAGTGAGAAAGTATCTCAGTATAAAGTTAGTGTTGACTTGTATTTCTTTTATTATGAGTAAAGTTAAACATTTTTGTGTTTGTGTTTTTTTAGACCTTGTGTGTGATTGTGTGTGTGTGCATGTGCGTGTGTGTGTGTGTGTGAATTGTCTGAATCTTTTGCTCATTCTTATTAGTCTTTTGGCTATTTCTTGCCTGACATTTTTATAAATATTAATATATTATATTTTTTTGTCTGGTATACATGTTTCAAATATTTTCTCTCAATCTGTCATTTTTCTTTTAATTATACTTATGACTCTTTTTCTTTGCCATTCAAGTTTTTAAATATTTAGATTTGTTTTTCAATTTTTTTTCATGTCAAGATTTGAATGATAATTATAAGGTTTTCCCCACACCAGAGTATAAAGATATTCACCCATGTTTTCTGCTACTGCTTAAATTATTTTATGTTTACATCTCTAATATATTTGTTTTTTTCTGAATCTATCTTTTTCCAAATAGGGTCAAAGTTTTCATCATTTAATAAGGAGTCTTTCTATACCCTATTGACTTATAACCTCACCTTTATCATATATTTGGGTCTATTTTCTGTTCTATTTCATGATCTGTCTCTATTCATATTAGGGTACCCCCATTTCTTGATTATAGAAGCTTTATAGTGCACATTAAATCTGGTATGACTAGTCCCCTATCCCACATTCTTTTTTTCTTCTTCTTCAGGGTTTTCTTAGCTATTCTTGATTTTTTTTTTAAATGAATTTTAGAATCCACTTGACTAAATTTAGCAACAGTTATTGATATTTTTATTGGGATTGCATTACATTTATATATTCACTTGATAACTTATTAATATCTTTGCAATATTGAGTCATTCTATTTAAAAGAAAGGGAAATCTTTCTATTTTTTGAAATCTACTTTAGTCTCTTTCAGGAGTAATTTAAAACTTTAAAAATTTTATTATGTAGGTTTTACATATTGCTTGCTAAATTTATTCCTAATTATTTTACATTTTTTTGTGGCTCCTGCAAAAACATTACATTTTCTAATTGGTAATGGTTTCTATTTTGAAGGCCATTGAGTTTTATATGTTAATTTTGTATACTGATTTCTTAGGAGTTATTTTAATGTTTTGTTTTATCATGAAACATTGAGTGGCTAAGGTTTCTCAGGGATTCCATCATGTCATTTACAGATAGATCATTAATAATAATTAATACAATAATAAATAATATTTTCTTTTCCAATTTTTATGTCATGTCTATCTGGGATCCTCCTCTGACCTTTTGTACTTTCCAATGCTGTTCTTGCTGTTAATGTAACTCAGGTCATCTTTGTCTTTTCTCTTTCAATAATGCACTGAAATGAACACAGGGATGATACACTGCAGGCTCTACAGTCCCGTAGGCACGATCCCAGTGACGGCATTACAGAAAACAAGGAATGTGCCAGTATTTCCCCAGTGGAAGTTGTCATCTCCACCTCTAAATCAGGTCTCCCACTGCATTTCTAGGTATTGCCTGGGTGTTCCAAAACCTTGGTTTTTGCTCTGACTTTTATTTTTCCTTCCACCTTTACATCAACTCATCTGCCAATTCATGCAGATTTCACTTCAGCATTTTTTTTTTCATTTTCCTACATCCAATGTCTGGTCTACCTGTGGGTACAAAGGCCCAGACCCATTGCTTCAACTGAAGGGTCATTCCACGTTCAGAAGCTCATCTGGGTTGGCTCCGTTCTCTGCTGCAACTGCATTTCAGTTTAAATTCTCTCTCTGCCCAGTCTTAACATTCTCACAGCCTAAAAGATGTTTCTGAGAGCACTCCTCAATAAACTTCCTTCATAATCTCGGAGTCTCAATATATTTCTTGGGGAATTCCATCTATGATGTCTCCTTTCCATGCCCTGTGCTACACCCAGGTGTGTACCCCCATTATTTCTTGCTTGGAATATTGTGAATGCCTTATAACTGGCTCCTCTTCTCACTGGCTCCCCATCTATACTCAATCAACACAACTATAGACAAATTATTTATCCCAAAGCGTA
>NW_006300032.1:1488473-1490944 GCF_000327345.1 Myotis davidii | reverse complement strand
ATCTACTTGTTTACATTTACTTATATATTTATTTTACCTTTTTATCTCTCCTCCCCATTTTGCCATCTGCACTGATAGAATATAATGTTCAGAGCAAGGTTTTACCTAAATGATCTTTATAGCACTTGAAGCAACAATTACAGTCCTTAATACTAAAATTTAACAAATTATTAATAAATTCGATGAAATGTGAGCTGCCATTTTTTTTTAACCAGGGAAATGTAATATTTTAATGAGAGATAAAATTGTTTATTCAAAAACAACTTAAAGATATAGATATGACAACACTATCATATTCTTTACTGAGGTCATCAGTCAGTATAAATTGTAATTTTTCACAAAGTTGCAGTCAATCATATTTATCAAACTTTCAAATTATATATGTCATCTGGAGGAGTACTTCTCAAACTGGAGTTTGCATTAGGATCTTGGAGGTCACATCCAAATGCAGATTCTAATTTATTAATCTCTGGTAGGGCCTCAGATTCTGCAGTTCCAAGAATCTCCCAGGTTACCCATTGTTAGTTGATGTTGCTAGTCTATGGACTACACTTTGAGTAGCAGAACCTAGAACAGTGGTCATTATCATAGCCTTTTAAAGACAATATTGTTTTATTCAATGTAGAAAAATTGCTGTTGAAATTTAGTTTTGGATCATAGCAGGGCTAATAGTGAGACTTGGTGAAATAAACCTTCTTCCTCTTTTTTTGTCATAATTCAGTGTTGGAGAAGTTGATGTCAGTGTCAAGAAACTGTAGTTGGTTCACCAGCAATGATATAATTTCAGTAAGCAGCACTGCTTAATGTTTCTTCAAAGAATTTCTTATTCTTTTTGATTCTTTCAAAGGCACATTTGACTGAATTTTGGTTCCTGCACATTTTGCATGTAGCTTTAAATATCTTCTGTAAGGAGGCTACACTATTTTTTTTAAATTATTGTATTACACATGTCTCCTTTTCCCCCCATTGGCCTCTCCCTGGCCATTCCCACCCACAGCACAAGTCCTCACCCCCCTACTGTGTGTGTCCATGGGTTATATTTATATGTATGCATGGAAGTTCTTCAGTTGCTCTCTTACCCTCCCCCAACCCTGCCTTCCCTCTGAGGTTGGACAGTCTGTTCGATGCTTCTATGTCTGTAGACCTATTTTTGTTCATCAGTTTATGTTGTTCATTATATTCCACAAATGAGTGAGATCATGAGTTATTTGTTTTCCTCTGACTGGCTTATTTCACTTAGCATAAGAATCCATAGGCAGCAAAATATCTTTACCGATATAGCTCCTAGGACAATAAAAATTAAGGAGAAAATAAACAAATGGGATTACATCAAAATAAAAAGCTTCTGCACAGCAAAAGAAATCATCAACAAAACAACAAGAAAGCCCACTGCATGGGAAAACATATTTACCAATGTTATCTCCGATAAGGGTGTAATCTCCAAAATTTATAGGGAACTCATACAATTTAACAAAAGGAAGATAAATAATACAATCAAAAATGGGCAAAGGACCTAAATAGACAATTTTCTAAAGAGGACATACAGAAGGCCAAGAGACGTATGAAAACATGCTCAAAGTCACCAATCATCCAAGAGATACAAATCAAAATGACAGTGATGTCCTACCTCACACCTGTCAGAATGGCTATCATCAACAAATAAGCAAATGAGAAGTGCTGGTGAGGTGAGCCAAGCCCGGGCTTGAATAAAGACTCTATCTGCTTTTGCATTGGACACGGCTGGCTCCCTGGTGTGGTTTCTTGGGGATGCTGAAATCCGGGCATAACATCTTTATTCGAGCTAGCTCGGCTCTCCGACTACACTCACTGGTGTCTTGACCACAGGATGTGGTTGTATCTATGGTGCGCACTTCCCTTGATTGTCATTGGTTAGTTTAAAGAAATCCTAGGTGTGGCTAGCAGAGGCTTGGGCTTCCAGGAAGAAGCTCCTTGCCGAGCACATGGCTAAGGCTGCTACCCAAAAAATGGAGGATCCAAGGTAAGATGGAGGGCGTAGCCCTTGCCCTGGGGCAAGATGAAGGGCGTAGCCCTCGCCCTTTCATTCCCCTCTTTGTCTTGGAACTTCATGAGGCGGACTGCATTTCTATTTCACCATTGCTAGAGGCCTGTACTGGGCATGCAGAACTATCAACTGAACCACCCCTATATGCTTATTGAGAAATTGGACTAGTCTGTTAATAATGCAAGGGCCGAAAGTCAACAGCATTAGGAGGATTCCAAGGGGTCCGGCGAGGTCCGCTGTCTTCTTGAGGGTGATCTGCAGTGGATGTGTCTGGTTAGAGATCATCTTCCACTCAGGCTCCCTGCTGTACTGGGCATAGAAGGAGCTGGGCTTGTGACCTGGCAGAAACAAACTATAACAAATGGTCTGATGGAAGGGAAAAGAAACCATTTTAGTTTTAACAACCTCTATTGAAATAGGATTTTCCTTCTTAAAATTCCTCTATGAC
>NW_006300032.1:1487681-1488330 GCF_000327345.1 Myotis davidii | reverse complement strand
AGTTAATAAAATCATTAAAGGAACCAATCTTATTGAATATATGCAAATAAATGTATTGCCATGACTTATTTAGCATTGCCAATATTTCAGAGGAATTATATAAGGAGAAAAACATACTGATCTGCTCTAAGATTTTCTGATTTTCCTTTTAACATTTCTCTTCTCCTTCTTATCATGTACACAACCTTTATAAATTTTGTACTTTCAAATTAGCCTTTAAAAATGCATAATCATGCTTTAGACCTTCTATTTCAAACGGGCCTTTTCCAGTTTTCTACAGTTGAGGTTTGTACCACCCTTGACATGGGCATGGTCCTGCAGGCCTGCAAGACAGTATACAGGCTGCCAACTGTCAACTGTCTCTCAATAGAGACCAAAACCTGATGGGTATTCTTCTTTGCCTAGTTGAGCACCTGCCTCTTGGCAGCTAGACACCCTTTACTTTTGGGGTTCATCCCATATAGTCCCCTTCCAGGACAGCTAACACATAGCTGTAATAATGTCCCTCAGTGTGGGAGACTGGACACTTGTCAGTTATTCCCAAAGACAGACCATCACTGGTCCACAGCTACAGCTACATTTAAACCTGTAAGAGAATTGAAAGTTAATACAACATATTAATACAATGAAACATGATATTGGCACCATG
>NW_006300032.1:1484989-1486928 GCF_000327345.1 Myotis davidii | reverse complement strand
ATGACAGAAGCAGAATTAAGCATGTTAATTATAGTTTTGGGTCTCCGGGTCACTGAATTGACAGAAATACATTATCTAGAGCCCTGGGGTCTGGAATGAGGAACCTAGTTTGATAAACACATTATCTAGAGCCCTTGGGTAACCTGGGTTAAACTTAGGTATGTTATCTAAATTACAGTCCTGGGTCTCCAGAACACTGAGTTGATAAGTTAACTGGAGCCCTCAGACCTTGGGACAGCTGCGCTGTCCCTCCCAGGCAAAGGAAAAATGTTCCCTCTAAGACCAGTATGAAACCACAGTTTCTACCTGAAATAATCGTCACCGTACTTCACTTTCAAAATTGGGTTACTGCTATCAGTCCCTTTTAAAGACTTTGACATAGTATTAAATAAATCCGCGAGGCAAGGACACTTCCTGCCCCATCCATATTTCTGTAGTAAAACTCTTTCCAACTCCATGGAAGCAAAACCGAAAACTAGATGATGGTCGTATGCCAACCGGCGGGAGCGACCCGCGATGCAAAAGCATAGAGTCTTTATTTGAGCTAGCTCGGCTCCCTGACCACACTCACCGACTGGGCTAAGTCAGAGGGAGGGGCCTTTGCTGTTTCTAGATGGTGGCCCCCAGGGGAGGGGCAAGCCATGTGGCTGACATGGCGGCTGCCAAATCATGCAGCCAAAAATGGTGGCTGTCTATACTGTTTTTTTTTTTTTTGGCTCTAGCAAATGAAATACTGTGTTCCACAAGGAGAAACAGTTTAGAGGCAAGTTTTTTCCCTGCTGCTGAGCTTTTTTCAAATTTTGATCAACTTTTTCCCAAACATTCAAGATCTAATGTACCTTCTTCAGGAAACCAAGGGTTATGTTCTATAACATCAAGCAAAAACTGTAAGAGAATACCTTCTGAAACTTTAATTCCTTAAGCATGCAAACCAAAAGTCTACAATAAAGTTTCTTACTTTTTAACCGAATTTTGCCCCATTAGCCTGCCCCTTAAACTTTTAGCTGGCAAGTCAAATATTCAGCATTTCTCAATCAGTAACATTTTTAAGAATAAACTTCAAAAATGCAAGACGTAATCAACTAACAGATTCAATTCTGTCCTCTAGCAATATAAAAAGTCTACAATAAAGTTTCTTACTTTTTAACCGAATTTTGCCCCATTAGCCTGCCTAAAAAAAGAGACGTTCCCACCCTACTCATGGATTGAGATTTCTGCAGCTGACCATGGGCTTTGCGTGCGGTGAATATCCCCCATCTATCTGGTGTCCCCACCTGTCTGGTGAAATTTCCTGCCCAGTACAACTAAATTTCGTGAATATATATTTACTTTAATTAGCCAATTTAAATCAATCTGAATTAAGGTTTATTTTTTTTAACTTTACTTGTCCTAGGTTATGGATAGTAAATGACATTAATTAAATTTCTGCTATTAGTCTTTGAGTAACTTTACATTAGCTTTGTTTAGGGAAGCAAAAACACAAATTACTTATTTTTCTTCTCAAGGCCTAATATATTGATTTTTTAATTACAGTTAAACATTTGAAGGAAACCTTTTTATTTCCTTCCAGAGTAATATTTAAGCCACTCTTAAAGAGTTTCTTTTGAAACACACTTTTCTTATACCAACAAATGTAACAAACATGGCTGCTTTTTGAGATTTTAACAAATATTGCCGCAAAGCCATATATTTCAAGTGATTTTTTGGTTATGGTGACTGTAATTATTGTCAGATTTAATATTGTAACAACAATTTTTAGTTTACCCTGTAAATATTAGCAGAAGAGATTTCAAAATTTTAAAATTTATTTTTTTTATTAAGCTTAGAATTATATTTTAAAGAGTATCCCCTTTGGCTTATTTGCATATACAAAGGGATCATGGATAGTCCCAGTAACTTTCAGAGGATTTATTAGAATTTAATTGTTTATAAAAATATT
>NW_006300032.1:1482625-1483282 GCF_000327345.1 Myotis davidii | reverse complement strand
AAATCTTCTTCGTGTCGTGTGTCCCCCCCCCCCCCCCCCCACCCTGCTCTAGGTAACATCTCCTCCTCCAGAAGTCCGTTGAGGCGCCATATGTGAATTACCCCCGTCCCGTGTGGTTCAGGGTTCGGGCTCTGGAAGACGGGCCACATGCAAATGCAAGGGACAAGACAAGAAATAATAATTTGGAAATTGGAGGGCCAGGCGGGAGCCCATCCCAAGAGGAAGGACTCTGCCTGAGCTCAGGCCTTGCCATCCTTTTATTCAGTTTGGGATACACCCATAGCCCTTAGGCAATTGCCAGTAACAGGCTGACTACCTTATCAGTCTGCCGCAAAGCCATATATTTCAAGTGATTTTTCGGTTATGGTGACTGTAATTATTGTCAGATTTAATATTGTAACAACAATTTTTAGTTTACCCTGTAAATATTAGCAGAAGAGATTTCAAAATTTTAAAATTTATTTTTTTTATTAAGCTTAGAATTATATTTTAAAGAGTATCCCCTTTGGCTTATTTGCATATACAAAGGGATCATGGATAGTCCCAGTAACTTTCAGAGGATTTATTAGAATTTAATTGTTTAAAGGATCCAAGGTAAGATGGAGGGTGTAGCCCTTGCCCTGAGGCAAGATGGAGGGCATAGCCCTTGTCCTTTCA
>NW_006300032.1:1477604-1480787 GCF_000327345.1 Myotis davidii | reverse complement strand
ATAATAATTTGGAAATTGGAGGGCCAGGCGGGAGCCCATCCCAAGAGGAAGGACTCTGCCTGAGCTCAGGCCTTGCCATCCTTTTATTCAGTTTGGGATACACCCATAGCCCTTAGGCAATTGCCAGTAACAGGCTGACTACCTTATCAGTAAGGACTTACATGACTCTCTGGTGGGGAAGTTGCTTCAGCTACCATTGTCTGGACTAAACAGTGGGTGCACAGCCCTGACCTTTGCAGGGCTCAAGGGTCACCAGCATTCCGGGCTCCTTGTCCACACCTCTCTGCCAGTGAGGACAACAGGCGTTTTCCCATACCGACTGTACATTTCTTTCTCTCCTGTTCTTATCCTGCAATTGAGGGCATATGGGTCTTTATTTTCTCATTCTGTTACTCAGGCTGTTTCACCCTTATCAAGATATAGCTTTTCTTTTTCTGTGCACTTTGTTTATTTTCTATGTACTCATTTTATTCACTGACACCTCTTTTTCCGCCAAGTGAGAATAGTGATATTTTCCCAAGTCCCTCTTGATTGATATTTGATATTGCTCATAACACTACAATTAGAGACAATAAAAGCAGGACACTAATTAAAAATAAGCTTTTGTTTTTAAGAATAATACTTACGTAGGCAATCTGTAGAGAGAAAGAAAGAAAAAAATGAATGGGATATCAAAATACATTTTAAAAACTTTATCCATCTACTTATGTTCTACTTCTCAGAATCAGCTACCTGTAAATAGTATTGTACTAGAAATGTTAATTTCTCCTGGTTGGGGACAGAGAATGAGTTTTCAACAAGCAGAATGTGGTGTGGTTGGATAGAACAGTATAGGTTGTATTTATATAGAATCTTTTTTGAAAGAACTTTGAGTGCTTCAATAAGCATTGCCTCATGAACCCTTCCATTATCCGTAGGAGATGAATGGAGTTATTGTTCCCATTTAACTAATAAAAAATTAGAAAAGAAGGAGATTGAGCTTCATATTCACCTGTGACCATACAAACATGAACTACGTAGACTTGATTATTGATGCTAAAACTATACTTGTATAAGTGATGTATCTGTTCTGATTTTAGGCTATTGTCATTTTTCTTTGCCTTTGCATTAGATCTTTTAAAAAGTATCACATAGAAACTTTTATGAACATTTTATGTTATGAGGTATCATCTTTAAACTGCTGTAATAATTCTATTATGACAGGGCTTTGTTTTACCCCATTTATCTAGAGGTTACACTTCAGTTGTCTTAGCCACAATCCCAGGTTTGAATTAAGGCTGCCCTAGGTGGGGAATTGCTGTCACAAAGCCCATGAACTCTGCTCTGTAGAAGACAGAACCAGTTCAATCACCCAAACAATATGTGAAGAGTAAAACAAAGGGTAACAAGACACCTGTCCACTGATGTCAGTAAGAAATGACAACTGAAACAGGAGGGAGAGTTTCTAAAACACAGTTTGCTATGGATGATGAGATTATGTAGGAAATTTTGAATAGTCGCAGGGAAAAAACCTGTTTAAATAACAATAGCCTAGTTACTGAAACTTGTTTATAATCCCTTTTTACAGTAATTTGGGAGTGTTCTGGGCCTTATATATCACCGAGAAAGGAACAAAATGGCAGCGGTAAATATGCAAGTTTAATTTGATGTGCTGATAGATCTTAATGAGATTCAATTAGAATTAAGTTATATTTTGTATCTCTATAAGACATTTGTAATTCTATTTTAAAGATTAATATCACAAATGACTAAAAGAGAGAAATCCCTGAAGTAATATATATCAGAAAATTGAGTCATTCTTCCCCCCAAATAAGAATGAGTTGTCTTTTGCCCATATATAAGTCTGGAGTCTAAGCCAATCAGTGAGTTATGTGCTGGGCTTATGACAGTTGTCAGTAGGTCTTGACATTGCTGCTAATGATCTGCTAACAGGAACACCAGGCAATGGCCATAGAGTGATAAAGCTTTCCATGCAATTTCAAGTATATTAAATTGGTTTAATTAAAAAAATATTTCCTTTAAGAGGAGAGAGCAAATTCTTTGAATCATTTCAGGGCCCATGAAATGCTCCAAAGTTATCCCTGGGTTAAAGCCTTGAAATTTAACTTGGAAAGACCATCAAATATATATAAAATAAACTTCTATACTTTAGGCATTTAGTTACCACAACTACATAATTTCTCCCAACTTAATTTGAACCTTGAACTTTTAGATCTGGCAAGTCAAATATTTAGCGTTTCTTAGATTAAGCTGCTAGAGTTCGGTAGCCATACCAATGCAAATTAGTTACATTCTTTTTTCTGGAAATATAACCAGCCTCAAGGAGGGGAAGCCGGGAAGGAAGCTTGTCTTTAGAACTTGCTACTGGTGGTGAACTTATGTTTTGGGCTGGCGAGGGCCTAGCCGCTTGATTTTAAAATGACCATATTTTTTCTGCTGGGGGAAGGGCGACTAGCCCCTTCCTCCATTAGAGAGGCACAGTGAGTTTTCCTCCCGGGCTAGCGGACCTTTATAATTAATATATTATTTATCTATGTTTCAACAATTTGAGATTTTAGAGTCAATTATCATTATTTTAAGGCATTTTCTTTGGCAAATTTTTGTAACAGAGACAATTTACTGATTTTCTTGGCATCTTTAGAGTTAACTTTTGAATGCAGTCCATGATTATTTAAATAAACTACTCTTTATTATGGAAATACCAATCTTGTGGCTAGAACCTCGCCCATATTTTTTCCCTGGGTCAAATCCGCCATCTTTCTGAGGAAAAAAAACCAGTCTTAGGTTTTATTCTGTAGCATTCATAAAGAGATTAAGTTTAGCTCAAAACTATCTAATATCCAAAATCAGATGGTGTGCGCACATTTTTTAAGCTAACTTCTCTCTTTACACATGCACAGAAATGCCAGACACATTTCTAATTTTTGTAAAACTTTTCATGGTGAGAAGGAGACTTTTCCTAGCACACTTGGGAGGGGGACAGGATCACGACGTGTCTCCCTTCCCCACCTCCTGCTTGCTTTTCATAAGTTATTTGAGCATTCAGCCCAGTCTGTGTGGCTTGCTCCTGACATTTCTCCAAAAATTCTCCCTTCCATAGTAAATAACCTCCTCCATCCAGAGTTGCACAAGCCAGAGAATACCAATCATAAGGAGCTAAGAATGCTTTAGAAACATTAATCA
>NW_006300032.1:1472693-1476621 GCF_000327345.1 Myotis davidii | reverse complement strand
TGTCTTTTGCCCATATATAAGTCTGGAGTCTAAGCCAATCAGTGAGTTATGTGCTGGGCTTATGACAGTTGTCAGTAGGTCTTGACATTGCTGCTAATGATCTGCTAACAGGAACACCAGGCAATGGCCATAGAGATGAATGTTATCCGAGAAGAAGGTATGGGGGCCTTGCTGAGCTAGTGCCAGACTGTCAGAGAACAATAGGAATGGTGCCAGCCAGATTTCCCCCATTAATTGACCCTTGGATAATTCCAGGCTCTAGGTTTTATGGACTCTACTTGGCATGGAATAAAGATGAACGGGGGTTCAGTTTGCTTATCTCCTTATACCCACACATAAATATATTCCAAGGAGAAAACCTAATTGTACTTTCCGCAACCTTGCACCTGAGTCTTTCAGATCACAGAATACTTTGGACCGGTGTTCATCATATCATTTGTCATTATACCAAATAATTGTTGGCTCTCAGAGTACTTGAAAAACATGTTTTGGATATACTGTGTAACATTCTGGGTGGGGTGGTTTCTAAAAGGCTCAATCTTAAAAACAAAGCAGAGCTGTAAGACCAGTGATTAGTACTGATGCAACAGCTTCACAGCTGTGCTGACTCTGCATGGTGTTGGGGACACCCTAAAAAACCCAGGCTGGGCTGACATGTCTTTCACCGTAAGTTGACAGAAGAAGGCTAAAGAGTGTATGGTAGACATTTTTCATCTTTATCCTAATAAACTCAGTTCCTGCAAAAGTACTTTGCTAATGAGAATTTACTTATGTGTGTTTCTCTTTTTAAAGATTATAACTATTTCTTACATATAACAATAAATATAAAGTGAAAATAAATGATAGCAATAAAATTTATACCCCTGTGTTTACCAGCCACCTAGTTTAAGAAAAAAACCATTTCTAATCTTCGTGAAAGTCCCTATAATTATTTCTCATTCTCCATTCCTGTAAAGGTAACCAGTATCTTGACTTTTTATTTATTATTCTCAATTTTTCATTATTTTTTAGTTTCTAAATATATATAAATATGTCACGTTAATACAAATACATGTAGTGTATATATTTACTATATGCAAATAAATACAGTAAAATTATAAGCAAAAGTATATATAGGTATCTCCCTAACAAAATAATGTTAGTTGGATACGTTTTCTAACTTTATATGAAAGGTATAATATTTTATGACTTCTTCCATGATTTTCTTATTTATTCAGAATTTTATTTGTGAGATTCATTCATGTGCATATAATTCATTAATTTTCTTTGTTACAGAGTAGTCAATTGCATAAATATACCACAAGTCATCTATTTACTCTGCTTTGATTGACAGCTGGTTGTGTCCAGCCTATCAGGAACATTCTTGTATACATCTCCTGGTGTTCCTAGGACAGATTTTCTCTAGGTTATAAAAAGTGGAATTGCTGACCAGTGAATATGCACATCTGCAACTTTCTTACACGATGCCAAATGTTTCCACAATCAGTGAATCAATTCACACGCCCACTATCAGCGGCTGATAGTTCCCATTGCTCCACATCCTCTCCAACCTTTGGGACAGTTAGACTTTCAAATTCTTGCCAATTCAGTGGGTGTGAAATAGTATCTTGTATTGGATTTAGCATTATTTCCCCTTGTTTCTGAAAAGGTTGAACTTCTGATGATATGTTTCTGCTTTGGTTAAAGCATTTTGTATGCCCATTTTACTATTGGGTTGTTGACTTTTCCTGTCTGTTTTTAGGAGTTCTCTATGTATTCTGGACACAAGTCACAAGTGCTTTTTTTTCCTTCTTATTATGCATGCATGTTGCAAACACCTTCTCCCAGGCTGTTGTTACCTTTTCAATTTCTTTTGACACAGTCTGTGACTTCTTTAAAATTTGTACCAAAGTAAACTGCTTAACATATAATGAGGTAAAACTGGGTGGTAAAGGCCTGGGGAGGGGGGCAGGAGCAGGCTGGAGAGGTCAATGGGGGAAAAAGGGGACCTATGTAATACTTATTTCAACAATAAAGATTTAAAGGTAGATAGAGAGATAGATAGATAAATAAATAAGAGGTAAAACTGGATTAATTATAATACTCAGAATTTTTATGCAAATATAAGAATCAAAATTAGTGCAAATACATTTGTGTTTATTATTTTAAAAAGCAAAATGGCAGAGATGTTTCCTGACAAACTCTTCAAAGCAATCTATAGAGACAATGATATCTAGTCTTAACCAAATGGATTCCTTTATTTATTTATTTAACTGAGTCCTGTCATCATTTTGGGCATATCCAAAAAGTCTGTAAGAAAATAAAATATCAACACATCTCTCTCTTTTTCCTTCCAGCATCCAATTTCTGGGGAAAGCAGTTTATATTTTGTCTCCCCTTCCTTGTAATCACACACGCCTCTTCTGGGTGATCTGGCTTCCTGGTGTGACTTGCTTGGAAACTGATCCTTCAAAGATTGCAGTGACCTTATAATTTCCAAATTGAATGGCCTCTTATTTAGAATTGCCAGATTTAGCAAATAAAAATACAGAACTTGCAGTTAAATCTGAATTTCAGATAAACAAATCATAACCTCTTATTATATGTATATCCCTAATGTCCTATTCTATGTCCCAAATATATGCCCTCATCCCTCACCTCTGAACATACTCAGTTGAGCACAGGGTACTATTAATGCTTTAAGAATTTATATTAATAATTCCCCTGTAGTATTTGGAATTCTGGAGGGAAACAAAGATATGGAAATTTTGGTATTTAGTTTGTGTGATACATTTATAGAACAGTGAGCTCTGATCACATTTCTTTCCAATCACATGCTATTCCACCAGTCTCCAGTCCTGAGATCCCCCTCCTTCTGCAGGATTCTCTCAAGGCAGAATGATTGGGAAGCAAGATTCAGGCTATCATCCGTTCGAGAGAGAATGTTAGAGAATGTCTCTGACCAAGAGAATCTAACTCTGGAGAAAAAAGAGGTTAGGCTGGTGGTGGGGGTGAGGAGGGTAGGGAAAACTTGCAATTGGGCCTGGGTCTTACCTCTCTCTCCTTCCCTAATCCTTCATCATACACTTTTACATTATCCCTAACTTCTCCTATCCTCTGAAAAGATATGCAAAAGACAAATACATATAAACCCCAGATACAGAAATTAAAGCAACAATAAAATATATTGGAAGGGTTTCAAATAGGTGAGGAAATATGGTCCAAAGCCTTCCAAAATAAATATACTTTTATTTGATATGAACTTTTAGCTGCAGTAATAATTTCAAGAATAAATGATTTGAATTACAGTTTTTAATAACTTGGAAATAAGAGTAGTATACCATAAACAATAGCACTAAAAATAGCCCCATATGACCAAACAAAACAAAAAAAATCAGAATTTCTAAAACCAGGAATCATTCTTTCCTTCAAGGTTCTAACTCTCTAGCCATTGCTGTAGATATTAAAATTCAGTTCTTCATTCAAGATTCACCTCAATAGTCAGTATCTTCTGGAAGCCTTCACCAGTCTCAGCAGTCTCAATCCCTGATTCAGAGTGAGTTTGCATTTCAATTCAGTCCTTACTTTCCGGTGCTGCTTCCTAAGTCCCTGTCCCCTCCTGAATCATCAGCTCCTTAAGGGAAGAGCTGATGCTTTATTTGTAGTTATTTTCCCACTGTTGTTGGCACTGGATAGTGCTTGAAAACTGTTCGCTTGAACCTCGTTTAGCCTCAAAGCAAATAATAAAGAATTCCTTTTGCTCACATTTCTTATAGGACAATGCTAGATCTGCATTAGTAATACAAATTGATAGTGTATTATATCTCCAAAGTTATGCATTGATAATCTGTAAGTATACATATATTCAACTTTCAGAAAATACTGAAAGTTTTCAAAGGAGACAGTTGTGTACATGAGAGATAAAAACATTTAAAAAGGACAGGTATAA
>NW_006300032.1:1472199-1472552 GCF_000327345.1 Myotis davidii | reverse complement strand
ATCATCAAACAATAAAGCAACATCTGCTGCAGACACAGCCAGAGAAATCAGTTTTTTAAAGGCACAAAATGACCTGGGTGAAAGGAGATAAATCTGAGAAAGATGAGCGCTGTGGTTGCTAACATTTTTTATTGGAGACTTCCCGAGAAATGAATGTTCATCCCCAAAAGTAACTTGGGGGAACATCCAAGCCACCACAATGATTCCTGCACAAAACCTTTCTATTCCTTGCTTCTAAATGGCCTACTTGTTATCTGATATGGACACAGCTTGACTGAAATGATGAGGGGAGAGAGAAGGAGCTGTGTTTCACACATGGGGAAAAGATGTATTGAGATACATGCTGAAATAAG
>NW_006300032.1:1461336-1472108 GCF_000327345.1 Myotis davidii | reverse complement strand
CTTCCTAATGCCGTGACCCTTTAATACAGTTCCTCATGTTGTGGTGACCCCCAACCATAAAATTATTTTCGTTGCTACTTCATAACTAATTTTTCTACTGTTATGAATCGTAATGTAAATATCTGATATGCAGGATGTATTTTCATTGTTCACGACCCACAGGTT
Source organism: Myotis davidii (assembly GCF_000327345.1). Classification (NCBI taxonomy): domain Eukaryota; kingdom Metazoa; phylum Chordata; class Mammalia; order Chiroptera; family Vespertilionidae; genus Myotis; species Myotis davidii. The sequence continues at coordinate 1,471,943 of NW_006300032.1, read as the reverse complement.
GAGAACCGCTGACATTGCTAGAATATTAAATGGCCACCATAGGCTTTTCACAGTTTGGATAAAATATGTAACCAAATCTCCCTTCTCAATCTCTTAAGACTCATTATGAAAACAAATATGGAAACTCCTTTTTCATTAGGGCAGACAACCCAGAAGCACTGATCTAGCCAAAAGAATGTGTCCCTATGAACATGACACCTGAGCCCCAGACTACAGTGCTGCTTTACTTTGTCACACAAGAGCTAGGATTTGTATTTTGCTTCAGATTCCCCACAAGGCTCTATTTTAAAGCTCTTAGGCAAGAGGTAATGTGGGGACAGCATTGTATTCATAAAGATTTCAAAAAATCCCACTGTTTGACCTATTTTGCCACTCATGCCTCATATATTGCAGAAAGTTTGATGCATACAGCAAGTTCATTAACACTTGAGATGTCTTATGTCTGTGCATTTATATGTGTGGGTACATTTATACATATAAACATTTTTTGGTGCAAATGCATACCTTTTCTAAACAACAGAATGAACAATCTGAATATCATCAATTACTTATGCACTTTGATATACACTTATAGTCAGATATCTTAAGAATTTACTTCTCAAATCCAGAATTTGTTGGGCAAAGAGAATTAGGTTTAAAACCCAAGAAAGATAACAGCAGTTAATTGTATAAAGTACAATGTGCCAGATTCTACTGGTATCATCACCAACTTGCTAGCCATGAATGAGAAATGTACTTTGGAAACTTAGTCAATTCTTTAAGGCCACTCATACAGTAGTGTATTAATAGTACTAAGAATGCACCTACTAAAGAGTTAATTTACAATTTAAAGAAAGTTTTCTGGTGGCTGAATCAAACTTCAATAGTGTCATTGTCTGAATCTCAAAAGAATCAGATAGTAGTTTTCCTGCAGAATTTAAGGCAATAATAGGAAATGGGTTCTACCCAACCATCTCCTGGTCATTTATTGATTCTTTTATTTGACTCATTTTTTCTCAAGTGCCTTCCTCTGAGCTAGGAACTATTTTATGTACTGGTATAGAATGTTGAGTAAGTTAGCCAAGTCCATCTTTTAGGAACCTATATTTTAGTGAGGGAGATGTTATGCCCAGATTTCAGGATCCCCCAAAGCCCACCAGGGAGTCAGCCGAGTCCAATGCAAAAGCAAAGAGTCTTTATTCGAGCTAGCTCGGCTCCCCGACCACACTCGCCGATGCAGCGGCAAGCGGGGCAGAGAGAGCTGGCTCTGTGTGGAGAGGGGTTTTATAGGGGAGTTGGAGTAAGGGGAGGAGAGAGGACTGTGGGCCCTGCCGATTGGCTGGGCGCAAGTCGATGTCTTGTTATACAGGATGTGGTCGTATCTATGGCGCACACTTCCCTTGATTGTCATTGGTTAGTTTAAAGAAATCCTAGGTGTGGCTAGCAGAGGCTTGGGCTTTCAGGAAGAAGATCCTTGCTGAGCACATGGCTAAGGCTGTGCCCAAAAAATGGAGAATCCGGGGTAAGATGGAGGGTGTAGCCCTCGCCCTGGGGCAAGATGGAGGGTGTAGCCCTCGCCCTTTCAGGAGATAGAACAATAAACAATTACATAGAAAAGTAGAAGATGATTTCCACTAATAGTGAATCATACAAAGAAAATTAAATGGGTCAACTTTTTGTGAGGGGAATCAGGGAAACCTTCTGAGGAAATAATATTTGAGCAGAGCTCTGAATGGTAGATATAAACCAGCTTCCTAAAGGTTCTAGAAGGCAAATATTCCAGGCAGTGGGAATGGTAAGATTTAGGCCTGAGGCAAGGCCTGAGACTGCCAGGCCTGAGTGGTGAGCTAGAAGGGGGAAGGAAGATGGTGACAGCAGAGAGGTGGGTAGGAGTTGGCTTTAGAATTTATGGTGAGGAATATGGCCTTCTTTAACAATAACAAACAACAAAACCACTGGAGTGTTTTAAGTAGGCCATGAGCTTGTTTTATGTTTTGAAAGATCACCCTGATTATTGGTGGAGAATATAGTTAAGGAATGGAAGTAGAAATGAGAATTCTAGATGAGAGCCTATTAAGGTTTACACTAGAGAGATAACCGTTGTGATGGAGAGAAGGATCAAAAGATTAAATGGGTATGTGTTTGGGAGATGAAGCCTGCAGGATATTGGGTTAAAGGAAAAAGCAGAATCTCAGATGTCTGGAACATCTCAGTGAATGGTAGTTCACTAACATGGTAAATTGGAGAAAGATTGGGGGTGGGTGGGGAAGTTGCAGGTGAAGATGGGCTAGGTGAGAATGCAGAATTCTGTTGGTTAAGTTACATTTGAGATGTTGGTGAAACATGGAGGTTGAAGTTAGTGATCAGGGAGAGAAAGCAAGGCTGTTTGTTGATTATCTGACCAATAAATAGAGCACTGGGAAAAACCAGTGGTCAAAGCTTTGAAAGCCTGAAGTCAGAACTCCTAAAGCAACTTCCTCCTTGGATTTATTTTTAAAACCTTCTCCTTATCTTTAAAATCTTCGCCTTGCCTTTAAAATCCTCTTGATGCTCCAAATGGGATGAGAGCCTGGGGCTATTGACTTCAGGACAATTTGGAAATGTCCATAGACTCAACTATAACAATACAATTTCAGCACAATATCCCCACCCATCCCTTCCAGTGCACCTCCCGCTACCAGTCTGGTTTTCCTTAATCCATTCTGAACTACATTCCGGTGACAAATGTGCAAGGAAGAGAGCTGGTTGTACTTGTATTGCTCATTCTACTCATCTTTCCAGGAGAACAGGCTATGTTTATTACAAACCAGTAGAACTTTGGGTGGGAAATATTTCCCTCCCTGCCCCTCTGTTATCAGAATGTAGCCAGACTTAAAGGGGACTGGTTATCTGTTAGTCATTTGGTATTCTAAACACGTGGGTGTGGACTCCCAACCTGGCTGTGGCTTGCCTGAATTGTAACCAACTTTGTCCCAATTATGTGGCTTAAATGTTGGAGAGATTATGTTTTTTGGCAGTTCAACCAAAAGCCCAGTGCTTAGGCCAGAATATTAATAGCATTATAAATTCATAAAGATCAGACCTGACATTTTCTAAGAATGTAACAATAAAGTAAATGCTTTAAAATGAAATATAACAAAAAATATAAACTCAAAAATGAGCTTGGTCTTTTAAAGAATCATCAGAGAAACAAGGTTAATCCAAAGCATTAAAATGTTTTCTCCTCTTTTAAAAAGACCTTCAGAAAAAGTTTTGGTTGCATAGATGAACATTCTTTTTTAAAACTGACATTTCTCATTTTTTATCAAAATTTGTTTATCCTTGTGGGGGAAAAAAATTCACAGGCTTTAGGGAATCACAGACCTGGGTCATATCCAGTCTCTGCTACATTCTGGGGTTATGACATTGGAAAGTATTTCTTTGAGCTTTCATGTGCTCTTTTAAAAATTAGGGAAATTATAACAGCCTCTGAAAATGTGCTGGCCTTGAATCCAGCAACTCTACTTCTAGGAATTTAACTGAAGGAAATGATCACAGAAAACCACAAAGACTTATCTATGAAGAATGCTGACTTGGAGCATTGACATACTGAAATTCTTTGAGTAGGTTATGACACATCCACATACAGGAATACCAAACAATGAGTAAAGATTATTTCGTAGAAGAAATTCAGTGACATCAAAAGCTTTTTAGAATATAATAAATGAAAAATTATGAAGTTATGCAGACTGTGATTAATTTTGGGGGGAAAGAGCATATTTATTTACTCACTCATAGAAGAAAGACTAGACTTGACCAATAACCACAGTAATGTCAACAGAGGTTGTTTATGAGTGGCAAGATCCAAAGGAGATTTGGTTTCTTCTTTCTACTCTTCTAGATTTTTCAAACTTCCTTTAATGAAAATATACTAATTTTATAATTATTAAAGAAGTAGTAAATGGGAACACTAATATCCACCTTAAAGATTTGTGGTGAGAATTAATTTAGGTGAGATGGTTTATAAAATAAACTTAGTTTAGAGCCAGGCATGTGGTTGGTATTTTCAATTATTTTTACCCAGTTTAATCACTCATCATGGCTTCATCTCAAAATGATTTTCAACTTAAAACAAAATGTTATGCTTTAACTAGTGAAGATGAAGGATATTGCAAAAGAGGTGTACCTGAAATGCTTTGAGCAATGGGGGAGACACTGAAATCTGCATTTAAACTTAGAGTGACTAACTTCTTTAGAGCATTTATCTGGACACATAAGCTTTGGATTGTTTGTTTAAAAACCTGTCATTACTGTATAGCCACATAGGGCACATAAACAGATGGAACAATATCTGACTCAAAGTGAGCAATTAGTCTGTCATGATAAATGCCCCCTCTTCTTCAGGCTGATAAAAAGTGTCTAGTCAGAGCCTCCTGTGTCATCCAGAAACACTGCATATGAACGCTGCTGCTCTCTCTTAGTAACATTTTTATCCTGCAGAAATGTAGAGGGAAGCTGCGAGTGGTTGAAAGACAGCACATATTATTGCTCTCTCTCTTCCTGGACTGTTTATCCTTCTCCTTGTGGGCTGTGCTCCTCTCCCACCACCCAGGTTTCTCTCTCTCTCTCTCTCTCTCTCTCTCTCTCTCTCTCTCTCTCTCTCCACACACACACACACACACACACACACACACACACACACTCACACAGTTTCCTATCTTCCTCTATCCCTTTCTATCTCCTTTTCCATATGCTGAGTTAAGAGCTCCTCCTCCATTTTTAAAATCGGTTTTAGCATTTACTATAGAATGTTGTAAACATTAGTTTGCTTATCTTGCTTCTGCACTGGAGTTCATTGAGAGATCTGCTACCTTTAATCTCTCAGAGTATTTCTTTCTTCATCTTAGTTTTTCTTTGGCTAAGTGGGAACATAATGCCTCATTTAAAGGTTTGTTGGGGGCATTCCATTGCATAATGGAAGTAGAGTTCCTGGCACATATTAGGCACCCAATAATGGAAGCTATTATAATGATCAATTATATTATTTATTTGTGTTTGTATCCTTAGGGCCTGGCATAGTGCCTGTTGTGTGATGGGGGAGAAATAAATTTCTGCCGAATGAATGAATTAATTTATAAGTTTACAGACTATGGCTTTAAAATAGAAGAATAATTTTTTTTGTAGTGTTTATAGACTTGAGCAACAATCCCACATGCTTCCCTTTCTCATTCCTTTCCTAAAATAACCTGTCTGGTACATGTCCGTGGGCACTATCTTTCCTTGGGAAAATCAGTGGCTACTATATATGTAGAGAGTCTTTTGACTATGGCTTCACAGAGATAAGCAGCTTTTCCTCCCTTGGTCATCACCACCTTAATCTAACGAGTTTATTGTCCAGGGACCAGTTTTCCTTAGTTTCCTTCACCTCTTACCCTCTCTCTAAATCCAAGAAGTAGCTCAAAGATCTGACCAAGATGAAATCAACTGTACTGCTGACTCCAGACTCCATCCAATGAGTTCCAATCTAGTCATGCTCTTAGTGTTGACAAAACCTGTCAGCTCGTTGTCATTCTACCTCCTATCTCCCCCCTACTTCCTTTGAGGAATTATTTTAAGCCATTTGAGCCACTGTGAGAGTTTAGTGTTTTTTCTAAGTCTTTGAGGAGCAGCTGAGAAGGAATGATTCAGGGATGTGAACCATTTCACCATAATATGCCACAGAAACTATCAGTCTGGGTTACATTTCAGCCTATTAAATTACTACATGCAATTGGGTCACTGTTGTCAGATACTAAACACTAAGGCACTCGGTAGCAAAATGCCTTCTTATGGCGCAGGTGAGACACAGCAGAAGCCATCCGTGGGACTTTTGAGTAAGTCCCACGAGGCCTTGTTGGTGCCCCCGAGGCACTGTGGCTCCTGGGGCTCCTGGCACATCACCAGAGGTTGATTATCCCACTTGCTTTTAAGCCTTTCCTGAGCCCTGGGCTCACCAACCAAAGGAAACTTCCCCATCAAAACCCCTGCCGGTTTCAAGAGGTCTTCCCAGATTGTAAGAACATGGTCTTAAAAAAAAAAATTATCTTAACTCTTCTAGAACTTTATGTTGATTGTTCCCTTCTCAGTTATGCATCTAATACTGCCCCTGCTCCCTCTTTTCTTACTCACATGAGTAGTGTGTAGAAACCTGCACCTCCTCCATTAACTGTGCTGCTCACCATCTCTATGTCCCTGTCGCCTTGGTTCAGGGTACTGTTCTAGTAATAAACTATATACAGTTAAACTGGAAAGACCTCCCTCCCTCCCTCCTTCCCTCCCTCTCTCCCTCCCTCCCTCTGTTCTTTCCTTCCTTCCTTCCTTCCTTCCGTCCTTCCTTCCTTCCTTCCGTCCTTCCTTCCTTCCTTCCGTCCTTCCTTCCTTCCTTCCTTCCTCTCTTTCTTGGCAATCAGCGAAGTGCCATGTATAATTATGACTTAGTAAATGCTTTTCTGTTGATAATGAAATGTTCCTTCATAATTATAGACTGTACCTTCCTGTAATCCAGGTACAATAGGTCATGGGGAAACAATTGTGGGGTGTTAAAGTGGATGAAACCTGGAGTTATATCTTTATTATTAACAAACTGAAAACTTGGATACAATTTTAAACAATCCCTTTATAGACACCAAACCAGCTACTATTAAGGGTTGGAAGAAAAAATAATTCCACAATTTTCATCATGGATTGTGGAGTTTGGATAAAGACAAAGAACTTTCTAAAATGCCAAGATTTCTTCAACCTTCAGCGAAATCACTATTCCACAGTAAGGTAATACTGATTTTTCTTGCCAGTGAAGACACCAGGTTTTTCTCTGTAAATATGTTTTCTCTTGACATATGAAATATTGAGAAAATCTACAAGTACATTTTTGAGATGTTGCCATAATCACTAATTTCACAGGGAAAAGGATGACTGCACTTTGTTGTTTTCATTCCTGGTAATAATTCATGGCACTATTGAAATAGGGCTTGATGTTTTATCCAGACTTATTAGTAGCAGTGGGAATATAAACATGAGGAACTTTAAATTAGGTGCTAGAAGGGAATCAAGAGTACTTTTGCTTTTTAAGTGAGGAAACAGATCCTTAAAGAGATGACACTTGTTAGATGGCTAACCTATTGCAAACCCAGACCACTGGATCCCAGCCTAGTGACCTTTCCAGTAAATCGTGCTGCCTCTAGGAGCTCTTGGCACTGAAAGTGGGGCAGGATTTATAGGTGTTGCCTATTTTTAGAAAAGTTTTCATAGCGCTTCACTGGTGACTTCCCTTATTACAGAGCTGTTGTGGACCTATCTGGTATGAGCTTGGTGTATATCTGAAGAAATGAGACACTGTAATGAAACTTGAGTTCCAAATAATGTTGAACCATCACTCACCTAGCCCATAAGTGTCTGTGGGTAAAGAAAATTAAATAGGATGGCAGCAGATGTTAGATATGGGGAAGAAGGACTGCAGATGGGAGAAAGGTGGAGGCAGGACAGGTTCTGGACTTTCTGTGCCATGTTAGGCCTTGTTTCCAATAGCTGTCCCCTGGGGTCCTGGCAGAGAGCGGCTGCCTCTCTTGTATTCTCTTCTTCCTATCCCCCTACTCCTCAATAGGGTTCCAGAAGTTCCTGTCTTCAGTCGAGGGGAAGAGATAATACCTCTCTTCCTGAAAGGAAAATTTAAAAGAAAAAGAATATGGTACATAATCTTTTATTGACCAATTTCCTATTTCTTGAAGATGGTTGACCATCTATTAAAAACAAAAAATATCCTTAAACCTTTTGTAAACTCTCCCTCTTTTGAGTAAGTCCCACGAGGTCTTGGTGGTGCCCCGAGGCAGTGTGGCTCCTGGGGCTCCTGGCACATCACCAAGAGTGACTGCGGGAGGCGGTTCCTAGTGCCTCGCAGGTCCTCTCCTTTGTGCCACTTGATGGAGCAATTCATGTTTTCCCTTCCCAAGGGACTAAAATGCACGTCTCTCTTCCAGAATTATGGGAACCTTAATTTGTAATAAAATGACATGAATGAGTTGTGGTAAGTTTTTGGCAGGATCTAGGAAATAATGGTTTCATTTAAGCATGAATCACTAAAACACAGATTTCTTAATGTAATTAACTCAAAGCAGCCCTTATTGTTAGAATTAAGAGATTTCCTCCACAAATCTCTTTGCCTTTCGCAGACTTCTAGTATGGAGGTCTGGGGACTACAGCACAGAAAATTGTTTTAACAAATCTGCTTTTCTCTCAAACATAGAATAAAGATGCATTCCTTTTCATTATCTTCCCTAAGAGAACTTCTTAGGTTTCCAGAGTATTAACTGATTAAGACATGCATAAATAGCCCTAGCTGGTTTGGCTTAGTGGATAGAGCATCACCCTGTGGACTGAAGAGTCCTGGGTTCGATTCCAGTCAAGGGCACATGACCGGGTTGCAGGCTCAATCCCCAGTGGGAGGCGTGCAGGGGGCAGCCAGTCAGTGATTCTCATCATTGATGTTTCTATCTCTCTCTCCCTTTCCCTTACTCTCTGAAATCAGTGAAAGTATATTTAAAAAAAAAAAAAGACATGCATAAGTAAATGTATCAAAGGTGGAAAAAAAAGGAAAAGTTAAAGAATGTAATTCCAGTGAGGGAGGTTTTTCAGTAACCAGGAGAGGAGCTGGGGGATTGCTATTGTTTGGAGTAGAGGGCACTGGGGTTGGGAATTTTGCTAGGATGGGAACTTAATGTGTACTCTGGTCCTCTTGCTCTAAACAGGATGGCCACTGGGTGCAGATGGAGTGGTGAGCCCAGAGACAGGTGAGAGTGCGAGGGTGTAATGATACATCATTCAGAGCTTTGCTTTGTTAATGTAATCAATTGTTAAACAAAATCGCTTCTGAGTCACATAAGAATAAGTAACATTTTTTTTCAAAAAATATTTATTTTTAAGCATAGGTAGACTTGACAGTGTTTGAGAAGCTGAAGAAAGGGAAATTGCTCTCCCCTCTGAAAACTTAAAATTTAAAAGATAACATGACTGGCAGCCTGATTAGTAGCTTTTATTTTTCTTTCCCAAAATAAAGGAAATGAAAAGACTTTTCCTTTTTATTTTCAGCCCTCCTGATACTGACTCTTTCTTTCTGTTGCAAGTTAGTGTTTGGAAATGAGGAAAAGTAAGGAGGTGTATGACTGTGCTTTCATTGTAGAGAAAAAGAGGCAGCCGATTAGACAAACAAGGTTGACTGGAGAAGGAGGAAGGGTAAGTTCATAAGTTAAATATTTTTTCTTTTAGGGTAGGATGGATCAATTATAAAAATTCCAGGCTTTCACATGCTAACACATTCCATGTTTCCTATTAAGAAATATGGTAATAATTATTGGGTTTCATTCCATCTTTCAAGTAGGAACCTATGATCTTCTGAACTTCATATGGAATGCCTTTCAAACTGAGTAATGTCCAAGGAGCAGAGTGAAGCTTCAAGTCGCTATTACTCCTATCTACACTAATAAAAGAGACACGTGCAAATTGGTGTCACTCCACTACACCCACCATCCAATCAGAGCGACTATGTTAATTAACCCAACAAAGATGGTGGTTAATTTGCATATGCAGGTGCGGAGTGAAGACTGAAGGCTCCGGCCAGAGTGAAGACTGAAGACTGAAGACTAAAGAGTCTTGGCTTCTCCTCTGGGGCTACAGCGGAGAAGCCAAGGCTTGCTGCGGCTGCAGTGGCTGGACCAAAGGCCTGGGTCCCGGGTGCCGGAGGAAAACCAGTGCCAGCAGCCAGGGGAAGGAAAGCCTATTGTGCAAATCTTCGTGCAATGGACTTCTAGTATAAAGATAAACGCACAAATTGGAATTGCTTTCAGAGGATTCTTTAAAAAGTCATTTTATTTTTCTTTGCTTAGGTTAAACATACACAGGACACATAATTCAGAAGATGCACAGTGAGAAGTCAATTTCCCTCTAGCCTTTCACCCCAAAGATAATACTTATTATTTTGTTTTGTTGTGCTGTGGTTAGTTTATTAGTGGCTTCTTTATAAAACACCTTTTTAATCCTCTAATAATATCAGATCATTATGTTCAAACATTTGCTACCCAGGAAAGTTGTTTGGCCCCTTTTTAGCAAGAAGAGGGGGTGTGACTTCAGATTTTCTTTAGAAAATGGTAGCACCTCATAACAATCCTGAAAGTTAGGTACAGCCAACCTCAATGCCCAGATGAGGAAAACTGTGAGTGTAGGATATTGTGTGATTTTTTTTTTCACTCAAACAGGTTGTTACTGGTAGGACCAGGTGTACCATGCTGGTGGTCTGGAACACCTCAGTTTAGTCTTTCCACCATGTAGTTGTGCTTGGCCAACACAGAGACTCCTCCCCAGTGGGTGTGCAAATTGGTTTTCCTCTTTTGAAATCATGCTCCAAAATGCTTGTAAGAAAAACTTCACTATTATACTACCAATATGCAGAGTTCCAACAAAATATTAGGTACATGAATAAAGATGCACACAGGTCTACAGACCTTCATAACCTCCTCACATCTCCCTGCCCAACTCTGATGACAAGTTTAATTGTTACCATGATTCAGAGATACCCTCAGGAAGAGAGGCTGGGCTTGTCTCTTCCATTTGGCCCCAGGAGA
>NW_006300032.1:1450744-1461325 GCF_000327345.1 Myotis davidii | reverse complement strand
TCTGAAGCATTAACAGGAGGACAGGTTGTTCCCTGTGTGTGTGGTTATTTTTACCATGCCATTTTGAGTTGTCATTAATAATTGCTTTGCATTATCTGTATCCTACTACCCTCACTCTCCAAGGATAATAGTGTTGGCATTATTTTTAGTTTGTGTACATAGTTCTGAAAATGACCAAAGAAAGAAAGAGTACTTTTTTAAAGGAGATTGTTTATACACGTGGGCTTATCATCTGTTTTTACAAAGAATTAAGTGTTCTGCTGTTTATCCCTGATCCTGCAATACTGAAACATTCCTTAGAGCTCTAAATGGGCACCTAAAAACCAAAGCCCTCAGTTATCAATGTATATAAGATGTCCTTTTTCCCCTTGTTATATTAAAAGCACAGAAATACATCTGACCCAGATTAGTATTTCTTAGAATTAGAATGAATAGACTTTTAAATTGCTTTTTAACTATATTAAAGTTTGTTGAAAACACTATTATTTTTTTCTTTTCTCAGTCTTGTAAGAAAGAAGGTTCTTTTTTAAAATATATTTTATTGATTTTTTACAGAGAGGATGGGAGAGGCATACAGAGCTAGAAACATCGACGAGAGAGAAACATCAATTCAGCTGCCTCCTGCATGCGCCCCACTGGGGATGTGCCCACAAGCCAGGCACATGCCTTTGACCGGAATCGAACTTGGGGCCCCCCAGTCTGAAGGCCGACGCTCTATCTGCTGAGCCAAACTGGTTAGGGCAGAAAGAAGGTTCTTAAGAGTAATATTCTTCATTTGTGATCTGAAAAGAAAAATTGTATATAGCATCTCAATTCTCCCCCAAGGAGGAATTTACAAGGTGACAAGAAATTTATCATAAAAACTCAGAACCACAGTGCATTGGTAGTTGAGGCTGAGCAACACTGGAGTCCCTTCTGCAGGCTACCACAGAAGAGGAGTCTTGGGACAGAGGCTGAGCCTGCCTCTACCATCAGAGTCAGAGCATTGATTTGTGGTGTGAAAGCTCTGATCTTTACATACAGGACACATCATTTTCAAACATTCTCTGGTAGGATGTTCACATTTGATGTTACGGACTGAATGTGTCTCCCCAGAATTGATATGTGGAAGCCCTAACCTCCAATGTGATGGTATTGCAAGTGGGGACATTGGAAGGTAATTGCATTTAGAAGAGGTCATAGGGTGGGGCCTCTTATAACAGGATTAGTGCCCTTATAAGAAGAGAAAGAGAAACTAAACTTCTCTCTCTCTCTCTCTCTCTCTCTCTCTCTCTCTCTCTCTCTCTCTCTCAATATTTGTCTGCAAGCCAGGAACAAGGCCCTTAGGGGAATCACATCAACTAGCATCTTGACCTTGGACTTCCCAGTCTCCAGAACTAAACTAAATAAACTAAGTCAATGAGTTCCTGTTGTTTTAGTGACCCAGCCTATGGCATTCTGTTATGGCAGCCAGAGCTGACTAAGACAACCACATACTTTAATGCTTCTCAGACAGTGAAATGTTGACTTATCATTTTAGTCCTTTACTCAGTGTTGCTGTTTGCTTTAATCTGGGCCAGTTCTTGCTTGTGACCTCAAGAGCCTATCATGTTATTCAGTGGAGACAGTTATTCTTCTAACATCTCCAAGTTTGTAGACTGGTGGTAGATTTCCCTAACCAGGGGTATTTAGTGTTCTTTGTTGCATTTCTCTGATAATTAATTCATAGCACTGGATCACCAATACTGTCTTCAATTCTATTTCGTTTCTTCTCCCTTATCTATGCTTCTCCACTAGAATCTTAGCTCTGTGAAAGTCAGGAATTGTTCTTTTTTGTTCCTCTCTGCATCTTCAGCAGCTAGCACAGTACCCAGCCCCAACAGGTGCTGAATGGAGGACTGAGTAAAGCTCATTGCTGGGGTGTGATGGGGGTCTCTAGGTAAGAGTAACTCTGAGACAGTGTTCTCTTGGTCCCTGAAAAAAAAACTAAGGAATTCTTTGGATGATGTCTTTCTCAGAGTGTCTCTTTCCATCCCTCTCTCTGTTCCTTGTTTGGATGCTGTCAAACTCATTTTCATGGTTTGTTTTATTTTTTTAAATATGTTTTTATTGATTTCAGAGAGGAAAGGAGAGGGAGAGAGAGATAGAAACATCAATGAAGAGAGAGAATTATCGATTGGCTGCCTCCTGCATTGCCCCACACGGGGAATTGAGCACGCAACCTAGGCATGTGCCCTGACTGGGAATCAAACCTTGACCTCCTGGTTCATGGGTTGATGCTCAACTGCTGTGCCACACTGGCTGGGCTTCTGCTTTACCTTAAATGGGACATTCTAAACTGATCTGTGTCAAAAAAAACACCAACACTGAGCTAGCAAAAGGGATTCCTCAGAGCCCTGAGGGAGCTAATGGAGCAAATTGAGAAACTGCTTGGCCACAACTGTAATATCAAATAGTTATAATTTATACTCAGAATCAAGAAGGAACCTAGCACAGACCCAGAAGATAATGACTCTGCCTCTCCTCTGGTTTAGGTAGGCCATAAAACTAGGATCATTGAACACTTACATTTAGAAAAGGGGAGAAAAGATTCTCCATTAAGCAATTAGAAGCCCTAATTGCCTTGTAGTATGATGTAAATTTGCATACAGATAAGGAGGAAACTGTGGGTGGACTATATGTAGATTTTCATAATGTATTTGATAATTCAATTTTCAGTGGAGTACCCCAGTGGTTTGCTTACTGGGAGAAAGAGGGTGATTAGTCACAGTTGGAGAACCAACTTGCAAAACAGGCGGTGTAAGGTACAGTAAACAAGTTTAGATGGGGAAATGGAAAGGGAGCAGTGTACAAGTCCTTGTTATAAAAATTGTACTTACAAATGAGTTTTAGTTTCTAAATCTGTGAATGACACAAAACTTCCTTTGGAAAAAGACTCAGGGTCCTTAAAAAATAAACAAAACAATAGTTTAGGACTAGCCTAACTATTCTAGATACCAAGAACACAGATAAATTTCTTCCATAGTACTCACATAGAAAATATGTAACATAATAATAATTATATCCTCAATAGCATGTTTACAGTTAATAAAAAATGTTTTATGGGATTATGTATATATTATCCTTCAACAGATAAATACTTCAATGCCAAAGTTCAGTGCTTACCATTTATTCTTAGGTTTCATGGAGCACAAAAGTGATCATACTCATTATTAAATATATCAGATTTGTTGAAAAAAAATATTTTTGGTTGGGAGGCAAGCTAAAAAAGAGATGAGTGCAGAACGTTGCTAAATCTGTGTAAGTGGAGATAAAATCGGCAACTAGAACATTGGAGAGGTTTTCAATCATAGCAAAAACTAATATTTATCAAGAGCTCACCATGTCCTGGCTACTCTTCTAAGACATTTTTTTTTTTTTTTTTACTTCGCCTCCTAACTGCTATATAAAGTTGGTGCTATTCTTATCCTCATTTCATTAGTGATGGAGCTCAGATAATTAACTGACTCAACATATGCAAATAGTAAATGGTGGAGGTAGGTTTAAACCTAGGGAGCCTTATTCAGAACTGTGTGCCTTAGCAACACTCTAGGGGACCTCAATCAAATATATAAAAGATGAAGGGAATAGAAACCAGGAAAGATATTAAAGGTCCAGAATATTGTTCATTGAGAAAACACTTCCAGGAAGAAAAAAAGAAAAGAAAAGAAAAAACAAAAACAGGGCATCAGGAAAAGTGCTGAAAAACCAAACCAAATGTTGTTCTGTTGGTTTATAGTTAGGGTGCAATTACACCTGCATTTTTGTGGGCAATTCTGATCAACTTAATTTAAGAGAGACTCAATAGAAGATTGGCAATAAAAATGGCCGAAGAGATGGCAAGGGAAGTTTGGAGAAAGACTTTATAATAAAGGTTGAGAAAAGGCTGAGATTAATATCTATGAAATCGTAACTGGCATGACTGAAGTGGATACAAAAATTATTCATGAAAATAGCTGGCAAAGTAAATATAGGACACAAAAAGGGTGTGCTGCACTTATTTAGTAGCAAACCCATGGCACCATTCCTCCAAGTGTTACTGTGGGCAGAGCATGTAACATCTATTGCGGTGCTTTAGCTGAACCAAAATTAGAATAATTATAAGCAGCCCCTGAAAATAGAGATGGATTCAGCTTGTGAGAGTGATGCCTGGGAAGGTCATCATGGGCCTTACCCAGCCAAGTGTTTCTCAAGACAATAAAAGAGAGACATAGAACTGAAGTGGTCAAATGAGGCTTTGAAGTCACACAGAACTGGGTTTAAGTTCTGACTCTACGGTTCACCAAGAAGTTATTTAATCCCTCTAAGTCGTAGTTTCATCACCTGCCAACTGCATATAATCATACTTCACTGGGCAATTGGGCTTGGCACATAATTGGCACTGAAAAACGTTGGCTGTTATCATGATTAAGATGACCCATGTGTGTCTGTGTGATGTGCTAAAAACATAAAAAGCCTTTCTCTTCCGTTAGGCTGAGGATGTTGAGGGTTTTAATTTTTTTCTACCTTGAGCTGAAATCCTCAGGCTCAGCTCTGAATCTCTGTTTGTATCTCTGATGCACGGTGGGAAATTGCTGCAACCTCCTTTCATCTTAGGAAAAGCATACCTTTGTGGCATTCCCTTATAAGTCACGGCAGCTTACCTATTTATTTCTTGATTACCTTTCCTTAGTACCTTACCATTATATATTGATTTCCTAAATATCTTTTCTGTTTTTAGGTTACTTGGTTTGTTTCTGATGATCCTTCTGTGCCTATAGGGTGAAAGGAGAATGCAACTGTGTGTTTGCCTTTCTTGTGAAACTGGATTTTTTTTGTTTACCATTTCTTATCTCCTAGAATGAGAATCCTTGAGTCTAAGGGCCAAACATACTGTAAGAGCAACAACAATCCTCAAACAAGCTTTCTGCAGTGGAAATGACAAGCTGAATCAAAGGCGAAGTAGTGCGTGTTTGTTATGACTCACATGTTGTCCAGAACTTCAGTCCCTGCCCCATTTTGTTTAAATCAAGCATGTCAGGTGATCTGGCCACAAGACTGTGTGTGACACTGATGTATATTTCACTGAGGCAAGGTCAGCAGTCAGAGTTGGAGAGCTACACTCTGGGGACTTCAGCTGTGACAGTTGCCAGAAAATTATCCCTTATTCAATTATTTCCTAAATTTTAACAACATTTCTCATTTCTGGGCAATGTCTTTTTTTTTTTTTTTTTTTTTGGTCTTATTTTTTTCTTTTTCTTTTCTGTTTGCTTTGTGAGTAGGTGAGTCTTTTTCACTGACTGCAGTTAGGATTGGCCTAAGAGAGAAACAGGAAGAAAGAAGTTGTCCATAACTTTGAAATTACATATTTCCACTTCCATAAAATTTATAGTTTCAAGGCAGTAAATACAGAAATGATTTTAAAAAGGGTGCAGTGACCAAAAACAATTGACAGTGGAAAGCAGATAGTTGATTAGAATTGAGATTATGGCTACTACTTTGTTATTTTTATAAACTGTCATCTACCTTAAATTATATAACTGAAAAAATGTGTAAAATTAAAAACACATTGACAATAAAGCATGTTCACCCCATCCTCTATCTTTACTTCAGCTTCAAATTTTCTGGCTACAGTCATAAAAAGGAATGAAAGGTCAATGAAGAACAACATAGTCTCCTTTAATCTTTAAAACTTCTTTATCTACTTTAGCTGGCATGTACCTGGAGCCCGGGGCCTGTCACCTACTTTGGGATGGTATGCAAGTTAAGTTTCAAATTCCAGGTTGCTTGTTCCACTTGAACAACGATCAAAAGTCTACCATAAAGACTCTCTCTCCCCCTTTTTTGTTTTGTTTTGCCTTGCCTTGTTTTTAACCATCTAATTAAAGAATTCTTGATATAGATTAACTTCTCTTGCTCTTCATCACCCCTACCCCATCCCCAACTGTTCTGATCACCAGGGACTAAGCACTACAGGGCTTTAATGGATTTTCTACTTCGATGATAAAATCCTTGTTTTTCTTACAAAAATGATTTTCTCTGCTTCTAACAAATCTCTACTCCTACCCTTCTGACTTCTGTTTCCCTGAATCCCTTCCCTACATGTTTCAGGAAGGAGCAATTAAGCAATCCTGCTATGTTTCTTCTGAGTAGCAAAAATAAGTCTGGTCTCTATTCCAGTAGTGTATCGTTTTAAAGTGCTGACTCAATAAATTGGAGGTTCTGGTTAGAATTTTCTTCTAGCAGCTTTTGTGATTAAACTCATAGTACAAACCCCTTTTAACCTTTTGTATGACATACATAGAGTTTAAATCCTGCACCTTCTCCAATCCCTCCCCCACTCCCCCTTCTGCATTGATCAAAACCATTACTGTCCCATTTCTTTTTGTAAAGGGCCCCTGGGAACACATTTTCCTTGGAGTCCGAGCATTTGGGCAGCTGTGGAAGCCATGTAGTTCTGTGCCCTTAAGTTCCCTGGGATTTATCCAGGGGCAGTGCATTGTTTGCCTGGAAGGCCACTCCTTCAGAGTCATGTGAGACTGGAGGGCGAGAGAGAAGGTTCACAGAAGAAAGAAGTGATCCCCTTCAATCCATTTACCAAGCACCTCCTTCCTCAGGTGGAGAGCCCAGGGCCTTGCCATTATTTCTTCTGATGGAAGGAATGTGGCACTTGGCCTGCTCCTCTCTTCTCCAAGACTCAGTAAAGGGCTAACACCCATCCTACCCATCTCTGACTTCCAGATCCCTCCCCACCCCCCACTCCCAATCAGTTGTTTTGTGTCCTCCCCTCTGTAGCTGGCCAATACACGATTGTACCACTTTCTTGTCTACCTCTCTCCAAACTGGGGAGCATTGCTTCTAGACATGGGATTCCAGGAGTCTTAGTAAATCTTTGTAGCCTCCTGTCTATACTTAGTAGATGCACAATTGTTAACTGAATGAGCAAACAAACTGTGGGAGCCCACAAAGCTCTTCTGACTTCCTGTACTACACCAGTCAGCCACATTTATGTCGAGCCAGACAGACCAAGCCTAATACTTCTTAAAATAGGAGATGCTTTGGAGGCGGGGGAGGAGGAAACCATTATAGAAGTGGTCTCCTGGTAAACAAAGTAGGAGCCTTTAAAAGGATCAACAAATAAAAATGAGCTGGGAACCTCTGTTCTACTGCAAGTTGAGTATTCTAAACCCAGACTCAGGACTGCCTTGCTTAATCAGTGTGGGCCAATCACAAATACAGTTGTCTTAGGTTGTGCACATGTGTTTTCTTTCCAGTTCTGTGGTATAGTTGAAACCATAAAATGCTGCATGATCTATACCAATTATCTTCAACGTTTTAAACTGTGCACTTTATAAGTGAAAAGAATTTATGAGCTCACATCTCTTTCTACATAAATTATACACATGCACCTTAGAATGTATCGTGCACATTGTAAAACATCATACATATAAATTAAAGGATGAGATAAAAATATAAATAGGCATTCCAGGACTTTCTTTCCAGGCCTGGATGGATCACTGTTGTCCTCTATGTGGAAAGCACACTCCAGTGTGGAGGTCAGTGCTGTTGTGTGACTTCTCCCACCTCTCCTACCCATGACTTGATGACTTGGACAAAGTTGGAAACCACAGGAGTGGGCTACTCATTTTGTGTCTCCCTGCCTAAATTTACCTTTCCTCATCACATAGCCTTGTTTATCTCCCAGAAATGTAGAGGTCAATGGGTGGTGCACTTTAAGAACAAGGTCATTCATCGGTATATTATATATTAATTCCTTTTAATTGCTAATGTTTTCTGGAAATATATGATTTTATTAAATCATGTTGATTCTTCAGTGCAGTAGGGTTTTAGAGTTATCTTCATCTTTGAATTGTGGAATTTTAGCAGTTGGAATTTTAGTGATGGCTTCTAGTCTAGTTATTACTCAGTGACACGAGACAACTGAATAAAGAAGACAAGAGGTTCCTTCAGATGGCAGATAGTCCTTGTTGCCTGAAAAAATGACCTTTCCTCCTCTTCCTTAATCTTGTTTACTTTCCACTGAGTGGTCACACACTTGAGGGCAGGCAGAGACTCGTCTCCACCCTGGAGAGTGCATCCTGATTAGGGAAAGTCAGTTGTGGAGATTCTGCTCATGAGCCCTGCTAAGTGATTGGGTTTATGCTTAGGTCTGTGGCATGGTCTCACCAAGCTTCTTGGAAAGTTTCTTTCACTTTAGCCCTAGCCAGTTTGGTTCAGTGGATAGAGCATCAGCCTGTGGACTGAAGGGTCCCAGGTTTGATTCCTGGTCAGGGCACATGCCTGGGTTGTGGGCTTAATCCACAGTAGGGCGTGTATGATCCCCAGTCAGAGGCATGCAGGAGGCAGCCGATCAATGATTCTCTCTCATCACTGATGTCTCTATCTCTCTCCCTCTCCTTTCCTCTCTATGATATCAATAAAAAAATATTTTTTTAAAAAAGAAAGTTTCTTTCACTTTAAAAAAGGGACACAGTTAGTAGATATTCCCTTGCTTCCTCTAGATCTCATGTATCCATGAATGTAACATGGATACTTTAGCAGCCACCTGAGGACCATGGAGGGATCTCGCCTGCAAGGACAACCTGTCCAGAATGTGTAACAGAGTAGAGAGAAGGACAGTTATGGAGCTGTCAACTTAAGCATACTGGGGCTTTCATAACTCTGGGTTTTGTGATATGAACAATAATAAATGCCCTCTTTGTTTGAGCCATTGTTAGTTGCATTTTCTGTTATTTGTAGCCAAACACATCCTAACTGACACACTTATCCAAGGGGGTTAGAGATGTCAGAAATGGAACAAGAATCCAAAACTCTAAAATAGCAAGCACTATGTACTGCTTGGTTTTTATTTGCAAATAATAGCTTAAAAGAATTCATTCATCCTGCAAGGTAAGCTTGTTCCTTTCACTTCAGGAACATTAGTGCCTGTAAACTTACAAGGTTCTGAGAGAATAAAAAGTATTTAATTATAAGGATGCTTAGCTTCTTTGCTTCCATTGGATGTCTAATTCTGGTGACATCTGAATGGGCTTCTTGTGGGAATACATAGTTATTTTTCAATATTGAGATCCTCATGCAGGGATATCCAGGTATACTATAAATTTCATCCATTGGCAAATATAATTTGCCTACAGAGGCCTGGGCCAACAAATTTCTCAGTGAATTAGTGGCAAAATGCCTGAGCGTGGAATCAGGGTTTTTATACGTTCAAACTAAAACTCCATCCAATGCCCGTCCAGGCTGCTTTTACTGCTGCCAATTAGCTGGGACACTCAGAAATAACCCAGGAGCTTAGAAAGGTAGTGAGTGGTTTCAAATCACCCATAGACACCATAGTAAATGGAAAAGCTTTTGTCAACATCTTTAATGGTTTGAGTTGGTAAATTATTAACAGAATCTATGTGGAGTTCTCAGCATTTCAAATATACTTACTTTCGGAACAAGAACATTGGAAAACAGTCTCTCTTGCCAACTCCCAGGCTGCAGGTGTCCACTCTGCTGTCCCTGCCTCCGTCCCTCCCCCAGATTATGTTGAGTCTTCCATTACAGAAGGGGGCTTCCTTCTCTCCACTTGGCCATGGGCTCTTAGCTTCTCATGCAAGCTTACCCTTGTCCAGGCCTTGTCATGTGACTAGTTTCATTCCATTCAACTCCTCCTCTCCTGGTATGTAGGGGAAAGATCACAATTTGAAAAAAAAAACAAACAAAAAAAAACCAAAACTTGGAGTCTAGTGAAGGCTTTTCCACTTACTAACTGTCAGTAAATCACTTAACTTCTTAGGCTCAATTCCTTCTCCTAATGTTTTCTGTAAATTAGGGACAGTCATACTGTGTGTGTGATCTACATCTCAGAGATGTTAGAATCAAATGACAACCCCTGTGGACAGGCTGCAAACCTGTGGTTCTCAATATTTACAAACTGTATTGTTTGTGTTAATGTTTTTCCTTCTCAGGAGGTTGACACACATTCACTCAAATGTTCCAATTCTGACTGACTCAGGAGGCAGGAAGAGCAAGTCCACAGGCCAATGAATAGAATGTCCAGTATGACACATATGCTGGGAAATATAGAGTGTTGTGTTGTTTTTACAGAGACAAACACTAAGAAGCAGATCCTGTTATTATTTTCACCACAACGTTTCCTGACTTATACCTAGCATGCTGGGCAATGTCCATAAGCTGGGGACATTCATTATTCATGGGAAAAGGGGAAAGGTTCAGATGAATGAAGCAAGGGTGGGTGGAAGAGAGGTTATACTTTTTTTAAAAAATTTTTTATAAAGAGCTTTTTTTATTAATTAAATCTTTATTGTTCAGATTATTACATTTGTTCCTCTCCCCCCCCCCTTATAACTCCCCTCCATCCAGTTCCCACCTCCCCCTCCTCCCTCACTCCCCATCCACTGTCCTCATCCATAGGTGCACGATTTTTGTCCAGTCTCTTCCCGCATGCCCCTCACCCTTTCCTCCGCAAGAATAACCAGTCCACTCCCTTTCTATGCCCCTGATTCTATTATAATCACCAGTTCATTCTGTTAATGAGATTATTCACTTGATTTTCAA
>NW_006300032.1:1431778-1449387 GCF_000327345.1 Myotis davidii | reverse complement strand
CTGAGTCTTGGTATGCTTTTCTCTTTCCTTCTAGTTGTAGAATTTCCACTCAGCCAGCCTTCCTGTGGTTCTGGATGATGTCCGTTCCGTCTTTTAGTTGTATTTTTGCAGTGGTTGTTTGAGACAGCAAACTGGTGTTTACCTATGCCGCCATCTTGGTTTCTCCGACAGGTTATACTTTATTAAGATTTTTTTTTAAGAGCACTAGCTAATATATTGTTATGATTACATCTGTGGGACAGGAGACACTGTCCTGAATCAGAAGGCAATAAAATGTATTGTCTATTGCCTCACGGGTGTGACTCAGTGGTTGAGCTTCAACCTATGAACAAGCAGGTCATGATTCTATTCCCGGTCAGGGCACATGCCTGGGTTTTTGGCTCCATCTCCAGTGGTGTGCATGCAGGAGACAGCCGATCAATGATTCTCTCTCATCATTGATGTTTCCCTCTCCCTCCTTCTCTGAACTCAATTAAAAATATATAGAGAGATTTTAAAGTAAAAAATGTATTATCTATTACTGCCACTAACTTGATGATGCTGGGCAAAATATGTAACTTCCCTGAGCTAATTTTTCCCCATTAATGAAATGGAAATGGAAATGGTACCTACCTCAGAGGATTGCTGTGCATATTAAATGGGATAACACACAAAGTAATCAATGACCAATGATGATGCTGTGTGTGTGTGTGTATGCGCGCACACACACTTTAATATTACTGTTTCTGGTTCATTGAGGAGCTGCAGATTCCACTGATGACTTATTGATCACTTGTAAATTACAGTACTATGCTGTGAGGCAATGAACTCTGAAGGTACTTAGAATCTAGATAAAAATATAGAAAATATTTTTATGTAGAAGCAACAAGAACAAAGGAACAGGGTGGCTAGAATGGCGAGCCAGTGGGCACTGGTTAGATAGCAAGGTAGTGTCAGGCAACCTTTTTAGGAATGCTGCCATTGGCTTCAAACCCATTGAATCGACAGGGGCATTGCTCATGAATTCTTGTTTCTTAAGGGAGCAACTGCAATGAGCAATGCCCAGGGACGCCTCACTAACACGGGATGTACAGTATGGGCTGGCCTCTCTCTTTATAAAGAATTTCCTGTTGATCAACAACTTCTACTAGGTGGTTTCAGTATTAGCTATCAAGGAAAGTTATCAAGATACCTGACCAGAGAAGATCATTCTAATTATAGGATAAAACACACATGTAAAGAGAAGGAATCTACAAAATAGGTGAGCTGCATGTTTTAGGAAAGAACACCTTTAAAAAAATGGTGACATTCTGTGTTGTTTAGAAGGTGGGGTTGTTGTGAGGTTGGTGTATGTGCAGAGTAACGTTTGGAAAACCTGAAACCATGATTTGACTGTGCTTTCCTGATGCGTCAGAGGCCCACTCAGCCCGAGGGGCAGTAGGCATGCCACAGGGTTTCCTGTTTGCCTGGCTGGTTAGCCATCCTATTTTGATCTTGCTCCATCAAAGCAAGAATGATGTGTTCAATGATTTTTTTAAAATCCTCTTGCTCATCTCCTCAACCTGCCTCCTGGTGAAAGTTTAACAATCCTCCTCTCAGTTGCCCAGGACTCTTTCTCCTCCTCACAAAGTCCATGACATTCTGGAGGAGGACTCCTGGGTGTCCTCTGCCCCTTGCTAAGTGTTAGGGCAAACAAAACTCTGACAGGTAAGTTAGCTGCAGCTGCAATTTAGAATTAGAATGAGAGAAAATATCAATGTGAATGCAAAAAAATGGTGGTGTTTTTTGGAAAATGAGGTTAAATCATAGCTACATAAGGTTTTTATATGCTCATAACACATCTGATAGAAACCAAGAGAGCCACCTGCTTCCCATCAGATACCTGCCAAGCCTTCAGGAAAACAAGGAAGACGATGAGGGTGGCCCAGGCAGGAGCTTCCACCAGTGGGAGCTCCCTGGAGGTAGGGACTGTGTCTCAGATTCCTTTGGCCTGTGCAATGCTGGACACATCAGAGATGCTCATTCAGAGCTTTTTGTGCATGAATAAGTGTACCAACTCCAAAAAGGTTTCACAGATTACAGGCCACTTGAAGCAGATCCAGTGTTTTGAAGCCCAACTTCTAGATTTAGCAGAGAATCCTTGTGGCTCTGTAATGTCCCTGGACTCATCAAAGTTTTGGTAATTTGGTGTTTTCTTTGGAATAAAACCCTTAGTTGAGGCCTGTGGCTAGAAAGTACCAGTACAGCTTTTGTTCAGGAAATACTATTGGTGGTTGCAGGGTCTTTTTATTCTCCGACTTTTCTTCTTTCCAACCCCCTGCTATTAACATTAGATGTAATTTTAAAATACCTTCAGAATTTTAACATTTACATTTTATATATAAATTATAACATTTAGCATGTGAGCTACAAATATATACCTGTTTACTTTCCAAATAAAATATGTGTAATTTCTCACAGGGATAATTAGAAGACAGTATTACACTTAAAAAAATACACATTGTAACTTTGTCATAGTAATGTTGTTGGGGCTAGCATTGTTTCTAAGAAGAAGAAAAAAAAGATCTGTCTGTCACTCAGTCTAAGTAGGAATGGGTGGAGGATGCAGGCACCTTCTTTGATGACAAAGGAATCACAGATGCTGTCACTCAAGCATTTCTCTCTCTTTCATTTCTACCAACCCAAGAAAACAAAACAAAAACTCTAAAAACAAAGCAATTCCCAAAACAAAAATAACAAAAACAACAACAAACAAAAGGAGGTAGGTAGAATGCTACCAAAATTAGATCGGCAAATGAAGTTTTGGAATTTCATGTAGCTTGTATAAATTTAGGAAAAAGAAGCTTTATGTGTTGTGATCAAAGGGAAGTGGGAGACAGGAAAAAAAGGAGAGAAAATAACAAGGAAAGAAAAAGTTTGTGTCTGAGCCAGTGTTTTTCAGTAGGGACATTTGGAGGGAGGCATCAATGCTGTTTTACAAATACAATGCAGAATTCTGATAGGGACTTAAAAATGGGTTTGGCTCCTCTTGGTTGATTGTACATTTTATTCCCACTTCCAAAATCCCTAAAGTTTTAAACTTTGTGAAAGAGGATTTCTTCCTGTTACAGTTTATAAATGTCTTCAAGTGTGGGTGTATGGCAAACCATTCCAAATTTACCCTCAGAGAAATATTCTTTAATTTTAACTGTTCTGGTTCTCCATTTGATGTTTGTATGAGAATCCTCATCTCACTCTGCATGCCCTTGACCAGGAATGGAACCCTCGACCCTTCCGTCTGCAGGCTGACACTCTAACCATTCTCCCTGGGTGAACTCCTTAATTTTCATGGTTTTGACTGCTGTTTATGGCCTATATTTTACTGACATTTCAACTATTCTTTGGTCCTATGTCTTAATCAGGGATAAGATCTGCATTTAGATCTATTTTTTTCATTTAAGAAAATTAGGATAAAAATCATACTTGGTTCCCTTGATAAAATCAATGATACCATCATTTGTTAAGTTTCTTAATTTCACAAATATTTACTTGCCAATTAAATACCTATTATGCTAAGGTCTAGTGACCAAATAGGCACAGTCCCTGATCTCATAATACAAATATCTAATGACTAATAAAGATAATGGCCGTGGTAAAACTGCAAATAGGTAATATGAAGACCTTAGTTAGCCTGAACATCTAAAATGACTTTCCAGGCAGCACTTCCTTTAACTTCCATTGGCTGCATCCCCACTTTTACAGTCTCAACCCTACTGGGGACCCTCTATTTCTGATGTTTGGCTTACTCCAATTGGATCCTCAGTGGACTGTATTACAGACCATCATCATATGGCTTCCACATTAATATTTTTTTATTATTTCTTTTTAGAGAGAGAGGAAGGAATAGCGGGGGTGGGGGTGGGGGAAAGAAACATTGATGTGAGAGAGAAACATCAATTGGCTGCCTCTTGCACACCCCCTACTGGGGATGGAGCCTACCACCTGGACACGTGCCCTGACTGGGAATCAAATCAGAGACCCTTTGGTGAATGTCACAACACTCAACCAATTGAGCCACACCAGCCAGGGGAATATTCTTTCTTTCTTTCTTTTTTTTCAAATCCTCACCCAAGGATATTTTTCCACTGATTTTTTCTTCTTTTTTTAGAGAGAATAGAAGGGAGGAGGGGGTGAGAGCGAAAGAGAGATCTCCAGAAACAACGATGTGAGAGACACATTGACTGATTGTCTCCTACACAGGCCCAGACAGGGTCTGGGGAGTGAACCCACACCCAGGTGTATGCCCTTGACCAGGAATTGAACCCATAACCCTTTAGTCCTCAGGCTGACGCTCTAACCACTGAGTAACATAAGCTGAGGTCAGGGCACTTTAGTCCTCAGGCTGACGCTCTAACCACTGAGGTCAGGGCAATATTCTTGAATGTCCATTTTTATCACTCACTGCACAACTTAAGACTCTTCAGTGATTCAGGCAGATTACTTTGCCTAAATGCTTTCGCTGTGCTAATCCAAAGCATTTCCATCACCACCTCCTTATTCGGCTTTACCTGGCACTCTCCATGCCCAGAGTGCAGCCTCCTTTCTCTTCTGTACCTTGCACCTTCTAGATTTCAGTGATTTTCAAACTGTGAACCCTTATTAAAGAGAGGGAAATAACAGGGGAGGAATACTAAAAGTGGAGAGAGGTGAGAGGTGGGCTCTGTTTTTATTTCTGTGTACATTGGATTTCCAGGTATGATTTCATTTGAAGACAGGGATCTAAAGTGAAAGCACACTTGAAAATTTATGTATCACTCAAGTTTCCAGTTAAGATTCATCTTCCCTCAGATGTTGTTCCCTATGAAGCCCCTGCCCTCCACACTGACTTTCCCCTCTGCCTTCAACACTGTCCTCCTAGGTGTGATGTGCTTGCTTAGCTATTGCCTTGTGTTCTACTCTTAATAAATTTGCCTCCTAGAGCCCCACTTTTCAAAAAAATCTTTTTTGTATTCCCTTAAGTGCTTTACCTTGGTATAAATGAATGAATAAATCGATAGACATGCCATGAATACTCTATGGTTCTTTCAGCTAGTGGAAATTTTCTGTTTATAAAATTCTGTTTTTAATCTAGTCTCCATTTTCAGCAACACAGTAAATAGAAATAATCAGTATATCAAAAGTGACATTCTGTTTGGGTGTCACTGCCATATAAGAGTGAGCCCACATAGATGACCAAAAGCTAAGAGAGAGCGTGTGTGGGGCCAATGTCCTTTCTGAAACTTCTTATTCACTGGGATCTACCTGCTGTTTTGCCCTGCCCTTTTCATCCCCCCACACCCCCTCCCCACCCCCCGCAAGGTTTACATGGGCCTATTCGCTAATCTGTGTCATATAGGTTCAAACTTTGTCTCTTATATCTCTTAAGGCAGAGTGGAAATCTTTTTTAGGACCAAGGTCTGCTTTGTTAAGCTGGGCTAATGTGAGTTTAATTGGATCACAAACATTGTTAGCACTTATTATTCAAGGCTGTCCCTGCGAAGAGGACCCTGACACATCCCAAGTTCCCACTGAGAACAAACAACAAAGAGAACAAATCCCTGCAGTGGCTTCGCCACTGAGCCCAAAAACCCACATCTGAGAAGCTATATAATTTGCTATAGCAATTTGTGCCAAAAATAAAGGCACACTTTTGCAGAGTCGCACATTGCTAAGAAAAAACTAAATTCCGCCTCATGCTAATCCAACTCTTTTTCTTTCTTTATCGAACTTGATGTTCATGGATAGAAAACACCAGGTTGCATCTCAGGTCCCATACCATTGATGTCTTTTGGCTAAATGGCTGTGTCCATCCTTCCATAGTCACCCCAAGCCACTCTTGCTGTCACACTGAAACCTGAAAGGGTGAGCAAAGACAACAGCAGTGGTCTGTTTTACAACACCCCAGTAACATGATGTTTTTAACAGCAGAGCAGATTCTTGGCCGATGGCCCTGGTTAAAGGAAGAGAGGCACAGAATCTTCGAAGTCATCAATTTTAATGAGCACTGCAGCCATTCCAGTAAACTAGATCCCTTTGTTTTTGTTTGCCTGACAAAGAAACCTGATCCATCCAAGACATTTATTCCCTTTCAGTTCAGCACCAGGACAGGAACTCGCTTTTTCGCCACTAGTATTAGGCACCCATTGGTGATCCAAATTCTTAGGCGGTCTTTTGGAGGAGAAGAATAAAAGAGGCTACAAGGAAAACACAAAACAAAACAAAAAAAACCCAACAATAACCACAGTAATACATACAAACTTCTGAAAAATTCAGGTTCTTTTTGGCTCAGAGGTTAAACATGAATTGTTAGAGTTCCCTTTCAAAGTTGGAGTCTGCCAAGGTATCACATAGACTTGGATAGCTTTGTGGATGTTATAACAGGAATAAGGAATTTCACCTGTATTTTCAAAGGCAGGGAATACTTGGTGGTGGTGGTGGTGTGTGTGAGAGAAAGAGAGAGAGAACGAGAGAGAGAGGGAGAGAGAGAGAGAGAGAGAGAGAGAGAGAGAGAGAGAGAGAAAAGAAGATGAGAGTTTAACTAATTTATTTATAACTTAATGACATTTGAAGGAATATTTCTGCATTTTCTGGAACAGTCACACTAATTTCCAAGGTTCATGCTGAGATAAGCAGACAGGTAAATTGCTCAAGAGAAGATGTTTGTGTATCAGAGAACATAACCCAGTCTTTGCTTCTAATCTTTTTTTCATCTTTGTGCAAACTCACTGAACTCTTTCTCTAGATCTGAGGGCAGCAGGCAGGCATTTGTTTTTAACTCCTCAAATAAACTAAAGTGGAAAGTTTTTGTACAATTTGCTAAATTATCCTCCTCGTTAGTATAGGATTCCTAGGAAGAGCAAGCTTTCCTTCTTATGAATTTTTCTATCAAAATAAATTCCTTCTCTTTCTTCTTTTTTTTTCCTGTTAATTTATTTTTTAATAGAAGGGGGGAGAAAAAGCCAACCCAGAAAAAAATTACACAAATGGCAAGGTAGTGACAGGGCATCTATCAAAGTGGCTCTGGAAATTCCAATTTTTAAAGTGCTATAAAAATATCATTATTAATGATGATTGACTGGCTTTTCAGAGCCAAGATATTTCAATGCTGCTAAGTTAGAGTTGAGTGCAAAAGAGGGGGTGCTAAAATGGCTTCAGGGTTCCCTCACTTTGTTTCTTCATTGATTTTTAAGTAACATATGAGCACAGTCAAATTGATGATTTTCATTTTGAATTAGTTTGGCCTCTGTCATGAAGAGCCTTCCATCTTTTTCCGATTGTCAATGTCTAATTCATCTTCATCAAGTCCCCAGCAGGAAGATTCGGATGTTATTACTTTTTGTTTTACAGTTTTATCGTTTACAGGAAATTGGGGCACAAAAAAATAGAGTGGAATCTACCTATGTTTTCAGTAGAATTACTCAATGGAAGAAGATACACTTTCATTGTGGGCCTAGCAGAAACTCCTGAATTGTGGCAGTCCTAGGAGGTAGGAAAGAGAGGCAGGACTATAATCCAATTTTTTAATTGTCTTTTTGATGGTGGTGGTGATGGTTTCTTGTTTGTTTGTTTGTTTGTTTGTTTAGATTCCCGAAAAAGCTTAGCTCACAGTCTGTGTAAATCTGATAACTTGTACCTATGGTCGGTATAAACCTTGCTGTCCTTTCCATTTTACAGATGGGAAACTTAAGGTTAAAGACAACGACACACCAGACTGACAAAAACTGGTCAACTATTTCCCTGAAAGTTCTGTGTTTTGCACTGTTTTCAGTCCTTGCCAAGACTGGGAAAAATGACAAGTATGGTTTTTTTAAAGCACATTTCTAAAATGTGCTTGAAAAAGATCAAAAAAATATTGTCCTGTTTAGGTAAGGCTCAATCAAGGCCCAAGTTAGAGGACTTCTTTAAAGGACATGGAAAAAAACATGAACACCAACAAACCCAGTCATTTACTGAGCAAAATGGTCCCTTTTCTACCCCCTGAAGCCCCTTGATTCTCACCCTCTGCTTTTCACAGCTGGCATGGCCACGTTCCCTCTGAACACTCACTCCGTCTCCAGCCCTCTGGGAGGACCAGTGTGTCCTCTGACAGTGTGCCAGAAGTGGAAAAAGGAAGAGTTTAAAAACTGTCAACCAGGAAAATTTTTGTTTGTTTGTTTTAAAAAAAGAGAATTTGCTAACCTAGCCAAGAAATTTGGTCGAAGTTACAGACTGTCAGTCTTTATAATCACTCTTTGTTCCTTTTCTTTTCTGAATCCCATGTTTTCACCGAGAGTAGATCATCTTTGGCATTATCCTCCCTGGCTCAGCTTAGCTTTCACTCCCATGGGGTCCTGCTGACTCTCTAAACTTTCAACTCCTAAATCCAGAGCTGGCTCCCCCAGGAAAGAAAAAAGCAAATTGAACAATAAAATTCAAGCTGTAGCTTCCGTTGTGACTCAAGAGCAGAAAATGTTTTCAGTGGCCAAGAGCACATAAGTGCCATTAATCACCAAGAATTTATTATTTCTCATTGGGGGCCCCAAACAAACACCATTTTGCCCAACTCCATTACCATCTGGGATTTGCAAAGCTTTTCTGATTGAATATTTATTTACCTAGGATTGAAAATTTCAGAAATTCTTTCATGGAAATTATATATGCCAATGAGGAGAAAGTAACACTTTCTCTTCCTTTCTTTTCCTTTTCATTCCTCCCTCGTGTTTCTCTTCCTTTCCTTAGCAACCCTTTTGCTGTGTCAGCCTTTCTATGCATGATCAGTTTGCTGTGAGCTATGGGAAACCCCCACCTCAGGAATCTGAAGCCTAGGGTTAAGTCTTTTTATTTGTTGAGTCCAGGCTACAGATTTTTGTTTTTTGAAAGCCACCAATTTTTATTCTTTGACCTGCATCGGTAAATCAGAGCATTTCTGGGGAGGGATTTTTGCATATTGTCAGGAACACTTTTCTAGTGTGTCCCTAAAACATTAACTATTTGCATGTCCAACAAATTGAGGAGATGCCTTTGCTTTCCCTTTTTCTTTTTTCCCTGATGTTTCTAGAGCAATAAATAAGTGGGTCAAAGAAGGGGTTATAAATTCATTTGTTGGGGATTCTTGGAATAAATTAGAATAATAGATCTGGGGAACCTAGGTAAATGTTTATCAAAACAAACCCACATTTCTAATATTATGTGGAAGAGAGCTGCATTTTCCTTCATGCACAGAGCTCAGATCAAAAGCTTGGGCTGAGCAATAGGGGATCCAAATTGATTCTCTGGTCTTGGGGGCATATAACTTCATGGAATAGCTGGACTACAGTTTAACTAGAATATTCAGAATGCGAGTAAAAATTAAAAATTATGATTCTTCTTTCTTTGGGTTGAGATGAACAGCTTTAATAGTGCAGAGCATTGTAATTTTATATGGTCCCTTCAAACAGAAAACTACAAAGAGAGGACAACTGCATTTGTTGAATGCCTATGGTATGCCAGGCTCCATATATATTTCCCCCATAACCCTGTGGAGTCAGGGGCAGGGGCATCATTATCCTATTTCAAAGAAGAAGAAACAGAGGCTCAGAGGGGTTAGGTGACCTAACCTACGTGAAACATAACAGTAGCAGTGCTCAGGCTTATGTGACTCCAAACCCATATTCTTTTCTGTTATAATCTATTGCCTCCAATATGTAGGAAGGCTAATTTGATATCTACCATAACTGCCTACCTAGACAGATGTATTTCACAGAGGATACTACCTCTTCTAATGATCTGTCAACCAGGGCTGGGGGACCATTGCCTTTGGCTAACCTGACTCTGCAGGAATCTTAAGGATGAACAAAGTGTCTTCTCCTAACTCTCTATATCGCCCACGAGAAATGGGCAGCTCAGAGAGGCCACTCCAGAATTTCAGCTAATATCAGAGTTTTCAGGGTGAGGAGAAGATGAAGTAACACAAGCACTGTTGTATTAGGTGTAGTCTAATAAGCCCACATCAGCCTAGGGTTTTTCTGTGATCACCAGTTTGTGGCGCTCTCATAGGCTATTGAGTAATACAACCTCAATAGACAAGATCAGAACAAGTTCTCGGCGGCATGCTAGTGATTCTGGCCCTACGTGCAATTCTAAGATAAGTAGGTTTATTTTCTTTCATCTCTATTATGCAAATTCACCTTTTATCAGGCACCCTGTACCTTCATACTCATTCCACTTTCCCTTGAACACAATCTGCTTTGATGAGCTATCACTTGGAAAGAATCTAATCAATTACATCACCACTTGCAGGAATGACTGCCGTGATGGAATTTCAGGAATCAAGGCAGGCCAGTGCAGATGACATTTCAGAGCAACCGAGGTTTCCTAACACCCTTCAATGTATAGGGCATCGGTGAGCACCCATTCTTGGGTCATTCATGGGTAAAGCTAATCATGGAGGGAGATGGAAAAAGACTAATGTAGATGGTGAAAGGTGCTTGACCAGAGTGTGCTTCTGGAAAAAACAAGTGTTCTCTTGCTGGCATGTTGTCACCCTGTGATCTTCCAAGTCTCTCTATTATGAACTCTGTCCTTTTTATTGAGGTTGGGGCAGGGGGAGCATTTTCTTTCCTGTAGCTGGGGAAAGGCCAAGGTGGCTCTTTTAACCATTGTTAACTTGATCAAAACTTTTTTCTAGAAATGAAAGAGTAATTTTGAAAACCAACAGCTTGAGCACTACAGTGTAAAATGCAGCATGTTTTTTTTTTTAAATTAGTCTGTTCATTGGCTGTAGTGCCAAGAGAACCTGATGAAGTTTTCCTAAAGCTGTTTCCATGTCTGTTTTTTAACCTTTTTGAATGGTAAAACTTGTACAGTTAATTTTGGAATTGAGGAACTTTTCCTGGAGTGTCAGTAACTTGCCTATTCTGTTACTTATTATAGATACTCACCTAGGGCAATGCCAGTTTATAACATAACCCATGGTATAAAAAAATAGTTTCTAGGAAGGAGGTTTCTTCCACTGCCATCTCAGAAGCACTGCTAGTTTATCTAAAGAGTCAGGATGCATATCCTGAAAACAAAGGACTGTTGCAATCTGTGGCAAGGGAGATAGATATGTGTCATTTTTTCTTGAGGAATTAGCCAACAAAGTTTACTGTAATTATAACTTGCTTCTCTCCTAAAGGAGGTGAAAGTGCTTAAGGAACAGCTCTGTAGATTGCACACTGCAAGAAGGATGTGTTGAAGAACACAGAAAGTAACAGATGAAAAACAAGAAGGAGAAGGGAACTCTGTGTCAACAAGTAGGTATAATGAATTAAGTAACTTTTTTCCATGTGAAGAAATTAGGCAAATTCATAATTACTGTTGTTTTAGATGCATCTTCCTAGTAGAGCTTTGTTCTCTAAGATTGCCTACCATTACTCAGTTATGAACTACAGGAGGGCATGCATCTTCTGTATTTTTGTGTCACTACCATCAAACATGCTTCTGGGCACAGAACCACCTTTCAAAAAGTGATTATTAAGTAAGTCAATTTATTTTTATATTATAGCATTTTTATTCTAAAACAATAACTCCCTGTGAAATTGGGTACTTTTATGAGTCATCTCAGAGAATTTTGGGGTAAGTGGAACCAATAGCCTGACCTAAGTAGGACTACATTAGTGACCAGTAAAGAGATGTCAACCTTGTTTACTGTAAATTGACTGAATCTGAAACATGAATATGGTGGAGCCAGAGGGGATGCCTTGAAGCAAGATTGAAGACTATCACAATAACAACATTCCAGAAAGACATGTTTCAGCTTGGCTATCTTCATGAGAGTGCAGCCTATGCATTTGCATAGACTCCTGTACTCAAAGGGTCATGCATTTGGTTTGATGCTCTCCTATTGAAGTCTTGAAATTTTTAGTATCTTTTGAACAAGGCACCCACAATTTCATTTTGTACTGGGCCCTACAAATTAGGTAGCTGATCCTGGCTCCTAGTATGATGATGGGACCTACATGGGCCAAGATCAGAGAAGCTGTACCTAGATAGTATCTGAGAACTGCAGGTGAAGCAAGAATTGGCTGTAAGTAGAACTCAACTTTTACCTGGCTGCTGAGTATGCTGCAAGCACTATAGAGGGCAGAAATCCCAGAATGGTGAATGATAGACTGCTGGTCAGAAACGACAGGCATCCTCATGGGGAAGAGTCTTCAGGGAGCAAATAAGGAAGTCTCCCCTTCCCCTCGAGTGATAGGAAAGACAAAAAGAACTTACTGAGTTGGAAGACTAGGATAGTCTCAGAAGAGTGAGGACCTACCTGCAAATTCAGAGGGAAATAGCCTGACATGCAGAGAAGACATCTTTAGGAATTCTTAATTTTTGACCCCAAATAGGGCCACCTTTGGAAGATCAGGCTGGTCACCTTGGAAAGCCCCACACAGGGACAGAAGATATTAGAGTGTTAGTTGTAGAAGACACTTAAAAACCCATAAAACCTCACCTTGTTATCTGAGTATTCTAAATGAAAGTCAGTAATTATATGCCAAGGAAAACAGCTAGGATACCTCTTAGACCTCTTGATTGGGGCGGGGGGGGGGTAATTTTTTTACATTTCTTGTTGTTATCTCCATCTAATTATTCATATTAATTGATCACACTGACTTAAAATGGACAGGCCTGTGTGCTTATTCTGAGGTGTAACAAGAAAGGGAGGAGGTGGGAGAATAAC
This sequence comes from Myotis davidii, assembly GCF_000327345.1. Classification (NCBI taxonomy): domain Eukaryota; kingdom Metazoa; phylum Chordata; class Mammalia; order Chiroptera; family Vespertilionidae; genus Myotis; species Myotis davidii. Next base: position 1,436,720 of record NW_006300032.1, on the reverse strand, counting down.
TTTGTACTCTGTTGTCTACCTTAGGGAGAGCCTACCTCAGGGAGCCTACCTTAGGCTATGTCCTAGCCTAAGTCATAGGACATAGAGTAGGAGAGGACAGTTTTTATGTTTGTTTTTATAAGAGAAGATTAAATATATGTTGCCCATAAGAAGAAGTTTGGGACTGTAGCGTGACTTCGGGGTTGTCACTGGGAGTAGTTTGGAGGACTGTGACACAGCTGAGGATGAGCCAGAATAAATTCGTCCGCAAGGAAGCTTTATGAGGTGCTTCTCCTGGAGGGCAATTTCAGGCATATCCAAGAAGAGACATTATCTCAGGCTCCAAGAGATTCTCAGGCATTCAAAAAATGATGAAACTGTGTTATCTCAATCAAATAAAAACATTCATGTCATAATGACTTGATAATGTACTCTCTGCTGGCTGGGAGGAGGTGGCCTTGTATGAACTTGGCATTGTCATGGATCTGTGTGCTGGCCTTCTTGGAGCAGGATTTTAGAGAGCCTGCCAAGATCACCAAACTCACCAATCCCCTTTACTTTGATGATTTATATAGGAACAAATGCCGCAGTTATAAGAATTCCTCAATACATCTTTTGGACTAGGTAGGAAAGTGAAAAAAATTTAGTGGTTGGGTGAAAATGTTTTCCCCTCTTCTTTCTGTTTGTAGTGATGACTCTGGAAGAAAAAGGTGGATAATAGTTGATTACACAGAAGGCATCCAAAGGAAGAATTTGTCTTTGGGATCATGACAGGAATGTCAAGAAGATATACTATTGAAAATGGAAAAGGGCACTGGATCAAAGTGGAGAAGATATTTAACAAGGATAAATGGATGCAGCAGAGGGAGAGAAATTAAGACCAACTACCAAGTAGGTAGTACAAACAGTGGGTGTGACAGAGAAAGAATTTTTGTAGTGGATGTGGTCCCTAGTAATTATCATTCTTTCATTCATTCAACAAAACAGAAAAGCTCAAAGAATAATATTTATGACCTTAAGAAACTATATATGTCAATACAAAGTAGGGGGTGATAAAATAACTCAGTTTTAAGTTCAAAAAAATGTTATTTAGAACACTGAGAATTCATGGAATAAAGCACCCTAAAAATATCAAAACTTATCCAGGAGAAGGAAAATAGAATAGTATTATGTATAACTGAGGTATACATCCAGATATAAACCAAGCTAAAGCAAAGAAGACATATGAGAAATGAACCAACTCTACTACTATGAGAATACAGTTTAAACCACTTAGGAAGAGGAAAGATATGGATATTATATTTTTGGTGTTAAATCTTGTTGTGAAGTAGCCTTTTGCAGTAATGGAGAATTTTATTCTCTTTTGGAAAATTAATTTTGGTAAAATTGAAGTATTTGATCAGCTCTTAACTTTTAACATTGATATTTTTAATCTCTAAAAAAGAGAGAGAATACAAGAGAAGTATATATCAATATGGAAATCCTAAAGGACAATAATGAGGCAGTAACCAAAATCTTGGAGTTCAGATTATTGTAAAGGTGACATATGTCCCCTTTGCCTTCTGTTCCTCAAAGTGAGGTTCTTGGTCAGGGTGGTTCCACAAATTGTTGTTGGTATGCAACAAGATGAAATAGGTATTTGGAAACTTTTATAGCAATTTTCATTATCACAACATTTAAAATTTTGTTTTACAAAATTAAAACTGATCTCTTACTATAGATGTTTTGAGAAGCACTGTCCCAATTCATGATAAAATAGTATTCAAAAAGTGTACTATTGCCCTGACCAGTGTGGCTCAGTTGATTGGAGCATTGTTCATGCACCAAAAGGTGGCAGGCTCAATTCCTGATCATGGCACATACCCAGGTTGCAAGTTTGATTCCCGGTTGGGGTGTGTGGGAGAGGTAACCAGTCGATGTGAATCTCTCTCTCTCTCTCTCTCTCTCTCTCTCTCTCTCTCTCTCTCTCTTTCTCTTCCTCTCTCTGAAATCAATCTATAAAGAAAAAACAGTGTACAGCTCTTTGTCTTGAAAGGAATACAGTTTATTAGGAAAAGGAATCTAAAGAGAAAAGGAAAGAACAAGGATATTTGAGCATATATTTGGAAATTATTCCAATGGGCCAAATGAGGGAAGTCATGTAAAAAGTAGTGTGATTTTATTAGCAGCTCTCTTGATGAGAAAAAAAAAGGTGAAACCCATTTATTGAGTATCAGTTTTATATTGGACATTTTTATTTCAATTATCTTATTTGATCTGTACCCTTCAGATAAGTGATATTATTGTATATTTTATTGAAGGGGGGCATGAGGTTCAGTGACCTTAGTGGGTTGCATGGTGGACCCCAAAAAGATATGTCCATATCCTAATCCCTTATTTGGCAAAAGATGAGATTAAGCTAATGATATTGAGAGCAGGATCTTATCCAAAATGGGTTCTACATGCATCACACGTTGCCTTATAAGATACACACTCAAAGGCGAAGATGAATGAATAGAAGAGGCAACATGGCCAAGGAAGCAGAAATAGGAGTGATGTGTCCACAATGCTTGGAGCAAGAAAAGGCAAGGAAGGGATTGAGCCTTTGAGGTACTGTGGCCCAGGTGATGCTTGCTTTTGGCTTCTAGCCTCCAGAACTGTGACAGAATACATTGCTGTTGCTTTAAGCCACCCAGTTTGTGGTCATTTGTTAGGTACCCTTAGGAATCTAATATAGTGACCTAAAGTAAATTCTAGAAAATGAAAAACTTGACATTTAACCTCAGCTCTAACTCCAAAGCCTTTTGCTACGAACTATGACATAGCAGCACTCTTCCAGACTTTATAATGCCTGGATGAAACAATTAGAATATGGAAGGATAGGGAGAGCACAGAGAAATAAAGATGCAGTCTCGTGTCAGGGGGCTGAATCCTGGTTCCTCTATTTTCTGTACTTGTCTTCTTGAAGTCTCAGTGTCATAAACCAAATTAACAATGTTACAGTGAGGGTTGAGTACAATGCCATCTGTGTAAATTTCTTTGCAATTGTAGAGCACTATTCAAATGCTAATTACTGGGTGTGTTTTTTTTTTTTCTTCCCCTAAGAGAGACTGAAGAGATGATGTTAGCAGTAACCTTTCCATCAATTTCTGACTATTTGTGCAGGTGCAATAGCACTGGTTGCCCACCTTTCTGCCATAGCAGAGAGCAAGGTGAGCACCCTGGTCTGCCCAGATACATGGTCCTAACATCACGTGCCTACAGGAGCAACACGAAGCCACCTGAACCTGTTGAGCAATTTCTATTTGAAAGAAAACCTCAGCAGCTACCATGCCAAAAACAAAATAGTTGTTTTTGGCAGATAATTTTTTTCAGTATTCAGATGGACAATACTAAATAACTCTATTCAATAGACCAGTTCATTTTTACTTGTTTACTTACACCCTGCCTTGTTCCAGAAAGGATTTAAGGTGGATTACCTATTAATACCACAGAAGATAAAGTGAAAAATAAGTGGTGAGGAAAGTAGGACAACAGGAAAATGAGACTCAGAAAAATAAATAAAACAAGGAGCATATTAGACTATTGTGCTCTATAGAGTCTTTTCCCCTCACCAGGCTTGGCCACTGAGTGTCTCCAGGCTTTCTTACTGTGAATATAATAAAGAGCTCTAAGTCAAGGTCCCAACAACATCCCCCCTAGGAAGTTATTTGAGTCTGCCCAGAGCACCAGCTTTGGGAGATGAAGGCCTCAAAGATCTTGACACTGAGCATAATCATAGTCATTTTTAGCTTAGATTTTTTTTTTTTAAAAAGTCAGTAAAACATCCATGAAATTTGTATCTCAGAGGAACATAATTTCCTGATGTACTGTCTAATAGAAATTAGCTATAAAATTCTTATTTGCAGAATTGTTGACTAACTATACAAGATGATTAACTATAAATCATGTAAGCAAAAGGAAATGTCTACCAAAAGAAATGACTTTGGTTTCAGAACCATTCATCGGGAACGCCCCTCCTCCCCCCTTTTTTTGGCACCAATCAACTGGTCAAGCTTGATTAGTAGCCACTCTCTAATCTTAGTGTCTGCTTATTAGAGAATGTCTATTTTTCTATTCTCTAGAATCAGGGGAAATTCATCCAGTTTATAGCGAAGTGTCATTATATTATGAAGATTCAAATTAAAAGGAAAAGATCAGTCAGAGCATATGTCTCTGTTTTTACTCCACTGAAATCACTACTTGAAGATGAATTCAATTAACTTTTTGGAAGTGAATTGTGCAGCAAATTCATAGGGGCGAGACCTTCATGATGCTGCCGTGCTAAAATGAGAGAGTTTACAAGAGCGATATTACCAGAACTGTCTCTCTTTGTTCTCTGGCCCGGGGTTGGAAAACTTCTTCTGTAAAAGGCTAGATGGTAAAGATTTTAGGCTTTTGGAACCCTCTGTCTCTGTTGTGACTATTCAACTCTGCCGTTGTGTAAAAGCAGCCTTAACCATTCCATATGTTAATGGGTGGAGCTAAGTTCCATTAAAACTATGTATAAAAACATAGGGCAGGAGATTGGCCCCTGAGCCATAGTTTGCTGACCCACCTCTATGTGAACTGTGGGGTTTTATGTCCTCATTTAATATTCTCACTGTATTCTAAACTAGTTTCCAAGAGAATACTTTGGTTTGACAGCCTATGTCTCTGAAAATGAAAGAAAAGGCCCTCCTTTCAGGCAAGAAGACCTTAATTTTTGACATAAATTAGTGCTACCTACATACCAGTTTTCTAAAGCATGGAGCTTTCTATTCCATCAATAAGACAGGAAAACTATGTTCTCAGCTTCTAGTCTAGCCGCAGCCTCTATATATTAGCAGCCTAGTCCCTTGACATGGTCTGGCTGAAACACAGATAAAGGAGATCACTTAATGGGCACAATAATAATTCATTACTCTTGATTTTAAATATTTCAGCCTTGTACAAGCCAGGTTAT
>NW_006300032.1:1430652-1431584 GCF_000327345.1 Myotis davidii | reverse complement strand
TTGTTGACACTGCTCTCTCTGTTCCGTATCCTTCCGATGAAAAGTGGAGTTGGGTTGCAGCACAGGAGAGAAATTCAGAAGGGGAATATTGAAGTAATGACTGCAGTAGGAGAAGAGGGAACCTATTTCCCTGGCCACAGGTGCTGGTACCCTGGACCACAGGTCTGGCAGCTTGTCCAGGTGGCTGCAGCCTGGGACCTCGGGCAGGTGGCTTGTCCGTCTCCTGGGCTGCAGCCAGCTGAAGGAGCTGGCGCCTGGACCAAAGGTGGGAGGCTTATTCTTCTGGCGGCTTCTTCTTCTGTGCTTCCAGGGAGGGCAGTCAGTTATGTGTATATGTGTGTGCATGCAAACATAGGCGTGTACACGTGTGTATGTGGAAATCTGCTGGGCAAGTCAAAACCATAGAAGAGTTGCCCCCTAGCTCTTGAATCTTCTGGAGATATCCCCCACTTTTTTACTCTATCACTACTGGAGAGTCAGTATTTGCAGCCAGCCAGCCAGTGACTCTCTCAGTGTCTATTTCTGACTCCTTCTTTCCCTGTCTGTCTTCCAACCCCTAATCATATTTCCACCTGGATGCATCATGTTTACTCCCAATATGCTGTATAGAGAAGGAGTCAGGATGCTGTCTTCCCATGAATAGTACTCAGTAACAAACCAATTGCATTTTAGTTGGGCAATGCCCCTACCCACCCTTCAAATCCCTTCCACCATGCATTTCTGTTTCCCTTTTTGTTTGTTGGATTGTTCTGCTGCTCCTTCTCCTCACCCCACCACCCTTGGATCGTAATGTAAAATTCTTTTACCATGTCAAGAAATTATTAAAAATACAGGTACTTTGAAAAAAAAAAATACAGGTACTTCTCCGATCACCAGGCTGGGGGCGGGGGGGCAGGGCAGGGAAGAGGCGGCTGCTGGTGGGGGAAGGAACC
>NW_006300032.1:1426797-1430639 GCF_000327345.1 Myotis davidii | reverse complement strand
TCTTACACCCACTTCACTAATGAGGAATTAAAGCACAGAGAGTCATACAGCTAGTAAGTGATAAAACAGGTATTTAAATCCAGACAGTCTATATCATAAAATTGTATACTTGACACCTATATACTTTGTTTTTTAATATATTTTATTGATTTTTACAGGGAGGAAGAGAGAAGGATAGAGAGCTAGAAACATCAATGAGAGAGAAACATCGACCAGCTGCCTCCAGCACACCCCCCACTGGGGATGTGCCCGCAACCAGGGTACATGCCCTTGACTGGAATCGAACCTGGGACCCTTCAGTCCGCAGGCCGACGCTCTATCCACTGAGCCAAACCGGTTAAGGCGACAAGTGTGTTTCTTGTTATACTTCCTGTTACTAACCAGAGAATGCCCTGTAACTCCTCTTGTACCACACTCCAGTCCAGTGTTGTTTTTTAATCTGTTTCCAAAAAGTACAGATAAGTATATGTTCCTTGCACAGATGTTTAGCTGAGGTTTTCTTACCCATCCATCTCTTCCTTTTATTCTTGGTCTCTTCATCTTTTATTGGTTGCAACTGATTGTATTTGTATCTTTTTTTATTTTTATTTTTAAATCATCACCTGAGGATATTTTCCATTGATTTTTAGAGAGAACAGGAAGGAGAGGGGAAGACAGAGAGAAACACCAATGTGAGAGAGATACATTGTTTGGTTGCCTCCCACATGCCCCTGATCAGGTCTGGGAGCCTGCAACCAAGTGATGTGCCCTTGACCAGAATCAAACCCGGGACCTTTCAGTCCATAGGCTGACACTCTCTCCACTGAGGTAAACCAGCCAGTGCTGTATTTGTATCTTAATATAAAATACCATTGGAGTATAAATAACAAATAAAAAAAATGAAGTTTGAGCTTGTTGAATGTTTAGGACCACAAAAGGAGCTTTTCTTCTGTATTAGAAACTGGAAGAACAAGAAAGTGATCACTCAGCTGCCTGGGGGACAGATGGTATAATGATAACAGATAACAAAACTTATTAAATTCATTTTTTGCTTTTAAATTCTGCAGCAAGGAAAGTGGTCTTCAGGAAGGACAAAAACAAAATAGCACCTTTAATTATTTTGGGTGGTTCTTTGTCTGTTGGCACGTGTTTTTTGTTTTGTTTTTTTAAACACCTGTCTCATTGTATTTTTACCCGGTGAGGTAGTCACAATAGCTATTAACCTACTTTACTAAGGAGGAAATCATGACTCAGCATTATGTGCAAAAAGGGAGTTGACTGTAACTCTAAGTAAATGAGTGAACAGTAAGACAAAGCCTGGTTACTTTAATGAATTCTAGTTGCCAGCACTGGGTGTAAACTATGCCAGGCTACTGAGAAAACTGGGGTATGGGACAAATAGTAGATGTTCAAAGTGTTCTTTTTGAATGAGTGAATGTAAGCTTAGGATTAATCTTAACAATTACTGAGATATTGCAGAGACCAAAAGATAAATAAATAACAAAAATGCCACTCCATTTTTTAAAAAAGAGATAGATTCCACAGTCCGTAAACAAGTCAGCTATTCTCAGAGATGACCCCAGAAAAAGTCAAGAGTAGATTTTTAAGCTAATGGTTTGGAAGTATTAAAAGAATGTAGTTGTTTGATGTAGTCCCATTTGTTTATCTTTTTTCCTTGTTTCTCTTGCCCTAGGCAATGTATCTGAAAATTCTGCTACTCGAGATATCTGATATTTTGCTGCCTATGTTTTTTTTTTTTTAGGGTTTTTATGGTTTCATGGCTTACATTTAATTCTTTTATCAATTTTGAGTTTATTCTTGTGTATGGTGTAAGTTGGTGGTCTAGTTTCATTTTTTAGTATGTACCTGTCCAATTTTTCCAACATCATTTATTGAAGAGACTGTCTTTACTCCATTGTATGCTCCTGCCCCCTTTGTCAAATATTAATTGAGCATCATGACTTGTGTTGATTTCTAGATTCCCTGTTCTGTTCCATTGATCTATATGCTTATTCTTGTGCCAGTCTCAGACTCTTTTGATTATAGTGACTTTTTAGTATAACTTGATATCTGGTATTGTGATCCCTTCAAATTTGTTCTTCTTTCTCAAGATTGCTGTGGCTACTCGGAGTCCTTTTTGGTTCCATATACATTTTTGGAGTATTTGTTCTAGAGGGAAATATGCCCTCTATACCTACTTTGTGGAGAGTTTTTAACATAAATGGATGTTTAATTTTGTCAAATGACTTTTCAATATCGTGATGATCATATGATTTTTATCCTTTTTTTGTTAATGCAATGTATCACACTGAGTGATGTGTAGATGTTAAATCATTCTTACATTCCTGGAATAAATCTCAATTGATCGTGTGTATAATCTTCTCAATGTGTTGTTGATTTCAGTTTGCTAACATGGTTGAAGATTTTTGTATCTATGTTCATTAGGGATATTGGCTTGTTATTTTCTTTCCTTGTGATGCCCATGTTTGGTTTTTGTATGAGAATACTATTAGCCTGGAAAAAATGGATTTGGAAGAGTTCCCTCTTCTTCTGTTTTTTGAAGAGTTTGAGAAGGATTGGTATTCATTCTTCATTAAATGTTAGGTAGAATTCACCAGCAAAGTTATATGATCTTGAATGTTTCTTTATTGGGAGGTGTCTGACTACTGCTTCAATCTCCTTACTAGTAATCAGCCAGAATAGATTTTTTATTTCTTCATGATTGAGTTTTGATAGGTTGTATGTTTTGGGGAATTTATCCATTTCTTTCAGGTTGTCCAATTTGTTAGTGTATAATTGTTCATAGTAGTCTTCTATGATCCATTGTATTTCTGTGTTATCAGTTATAAGATCTCCTCTTTCATTTCTGATTTTATTTATTTGCGCTCTCTCTTTTTTTCTTGGTGAGTCTAGCTAAAGGTTTGTCAATACTGTTTATTTTGTCAAAGAACCAGCTCTTAGTTTCATTAATCTTTTTAAATCTTTTTAGTCTTTATTTCTACTCAAATCTTTTTATTTGTCTTCTTCTACTAACTTTGGGCTTCATTTGTTCTTATTTTTCTAGTTCCTTGAGGTATAAAGTTAGGTTATTTATTTGAGACTTGTCTTTTTAAAAAATTTATCTTTATTGTTGAAATAATTACAGATGCTTTCCTCCCTCATTATCCCTCATTGACCCCCTCCTTCCCACTCCTGCCCCCTCCCCAGGGCTTCACTGCACTATTGCCTATGGGTTATGCATATCTTGATTCTTGAGGCATTTATTGCTATGAACTTCCCTCTTAGAACTGCTTTTGCTGCATCCTATAAATTTTGATACATTAGATTTCAATTTTCACTTGTCTCAAGATATATTTAGATTATTTTTATTCTTCTTGGACCTATTAATTATTCAGTAGCATGTTGTTTAATTGCCACATATTTGTAAATTTTATATTTTTCTCTATATAATTAATTTCTAATTTTATATAATTATTGTTGGAAAAGATGTGTGGTAGGATTTTAATTTTCTTAAATTTATAAGACTTGTTTTGTGATCTAACATGGTCTATCATGGAAAATGTTCCATGTGTACTTAAGAAGAATGTGCATCTGTGACTTTTGGATGGGATGTTCTATAAATATCTCTTAAGTCCATCTTGTTTAACATGTTGTTTAAGGCCACTGTTTTCTTACTGATTTTTTTAAAATTTATTTTTCAATTACAGTTGACATACAATATTATATTAGTTTCAGGTATACAACATAGTGATTAGACATCTATATGCTTGTGAAATGATCACCCAGATAAGTTTAGTTTTAACTGATTTTATGTCTGGATGATATATTAAATGATGTAAGTAGAGTATTAAGCTCTCCTACTA
>NW_006300032.1:1394839-1426635 GCF_000327345.1 Myotis davidii | reverse complement strand
TATACTTTAGTCAGGTCTATTTAAAAGGCACCTCATCCAAGAGATGTATATCTGAAGTAGCAATCCCTTAAACTTCATCACTGCACTATACCCCTATTCTGCTTTCTTTCTTCATTTTTTATTTTCTTGCACACACACACACACACACACACACACACACACACCCCACAATGTCATTTAAAGGTCAGCTTCTTGGTTGCAGGGATTTTGTTTTATTCTTATTTGTTATGAATTGAATTGTTTCCTCTCAAAATTCATATAGTGAAATCCTAACCCCCAGTACCTCAGCATATGGACTTATTTAGAAATAAGATTGCTGCAGGTGTAGGTGGTTAAGAAGATGTTATACTGAAGTAAGGTGGGTCTTAATCCAATGACTGATGATATTTAAAAGGGGAAATTTGGACAGCGACATGCACATAGGGAGAATGCAATGCTTCTACAAACCAAGGAATGCCAAAGATTGCAAACCACGAGAAGCTAGGAGAGAGGCATGGAACAGTTTCTTCCTCACAGCTCTCAGAAGGAGCCGATCCCACTGATACGTTGATCTTGGCTTCTAGCCTCCAGAACTGTGAGACAATACATTTCTGTTGTTTAAGACATGGTGCTTTGTTATGGCAGCTCTAGCGAACCAATAAACTGTATCTCTCTAAAACTGTGACTAGATATAGTAGGCATTCGATAAATACTTTTCAAGTGAATGTCGAATGAATGAATAAATGGTTGAAGGAATGAATATATGTTACCTCAGGAAAGTAATCTATCCTTTCCTGATGGAAAATGACAGCCACTACAGTTTAGAAGCTTTATTTAGTTCTTATCTACTCTCCTACATTCGGAAAAAAAGAACTCTTATGACAGAAAAATTGATCATATATTAGGAGTCATCAAGAAATCTTATTTAATCTGAATTGCTATAAAAAATACAGAGAGACATGGGTTTTAGGGATCATTGAAATTTTAATTTGCCCTCAGGCAAAAGTCTAAAATGAATAAATTCCTGAGTTTGCTTTTAGATTTTGATTCTGTGTTTTTCCTTGACGAATTTATCTATTTATAGAAATCAGGTCAGTGAGACTGTGTGAGTTATAGGCAATGTGATTTCATTGCACTCCAGGCTCAACTATGTTTCCGAGTAGAATTTTCCTCATGGAGAAATTGGGCCATCAGCAAAATAATGGTATAGGAGCAAACCAGAGCAGAATGCAGAAAATTCTCTTTATGGTTCAAATGTTTGGGTTTGTTATTACCTGAGATGATATTATATTTATCCATGTGCCTTCAGATAATGGGCTTTGAAGAAGGAGCTGGATGAACAGACAATAATTAGAACTTCAGAGAGTGATCTGGATGTGACTAGATTCATTAGTCTGGATTCTATCTGGAAAGCTCCATCTGGCCAGAGTGAGGTTATGTTTTCAATGTATCAGTACTGGCCTAGGTGAGCTCTCTTGAGCTAACCAACAGAAGTGGTGTATGGAAAACCACTGTACAGAGTCCTTTTTAGGTCCCCTACCTTCCAAAGAAGCTGCAGGGTCATATTCTTTGTTTCCTGGCATTCAGAGCCCTTGACTTCTCCTGTATGAAACTTTCCCACATGTCCTATTATTGTGAGTTAACAGCCTCTACTTTACTCTGTCTCCTTCTCCTCTTTAGAAACTCAAATTTCCTTAGATCTTCACTCCAATACAAGACACTGTTACCTTGCTGTGCACAACTCATGCATTCATAGGGGATGGGTAAGGAGGGTACATAATTTACAGCTCCAAAGAGAGGCGTTAGATTCTTCTCCCATTCATGATCTGCTGAGCCCTATGGGGAGAATATTTTGAGCTGGAATTTTGGTCCTCTTGGCTTCCCCAACTCTTGGGTTCCTCTGGCTATCCTCGCTTAACTTAAGTCCAGAAAGCTCACCACAATGTTAAATATATGAAATCAAAATCAGCAAAGTGCAGAACATGGCTTCTACTTTCTCACCCTTACCCCAGTTTTGCAAATGGGTCAATAAAAATAGTGTCCTTGATGTGGGCAATGGCGCAAATTAATACAGTGAAAACGCAAATAGAAAACAAATTCCCAGAACAGAGGCTATTTATATTTAAAGTCTTTGAATTGTGGAGAATAGTGAGAGAAAAAAATCTTAAATGTCATCTAATTTAATTCACTTACTTTACAGATTAGGAAAAAGGATGCTCTGAGTACGAGATCTTTTTCTTTGCAGATACTACATTCTTCATGTAGTTCTTTATTTTTATATCTTTAAGATTAAAAAATAAATTATTCCAGCCCTTGACAGGTATTCAGTTGGTTGGAGTCCCATGTATCAAAAGTGATGTGGGTTTGATTCTCTGTCAGGGCACATGCCTGGGGGAGAGGGGGGGAATGGTGTTTCTCTTTCTCTCTCTCTCTCTCTCGCATCAACACCATATCCTTGGGTGAGGATTTTAAAATTTTTAAAAAAGTTAATTCCTCCTTACATTATCTCTGCCTTATCTAGAGCAAAAAAGGTTTCTAAAATAAGAGGGTGGGTGAATTAACTAAGATCATAGAGCAAAATGAAAGTAGGCATACTTGGATGAGAGTCGGTATCCACTGGATCTTAGTTCAATGCTCTGTAATTTGAGTATTAAAGCTAATTAGGACTGAGTGAAGATTAGAATTAGTAGTCCCTACACTCAGGTAAAATGGGCTGCTGTGCTATTCTCTATAGTTTAATATTTACTGTTACTCTATGGCAATGATTGTCAATTTCTTTTGGAGGATGGAGTAATGGTCTCCATTGAGAGTCTGAATATTAAGGGTCTTCTTTTCAGAAAAATGTACACTCACAATTTGCACAGAAGTTCAGGTGATTCACATAACTCCTTAATTTGAAAGCAGGCCCCTAGGTTATGAACTGATGCTCTAAATATTAATGCCAGCTAATGTTTATTGATTGTTAGCTATGTCCCAGGCATTATTCTGAGTACTTCATGTGTGCTACATTATTTAATTCCTGCAACACTTAAAGCAAGTTTCAGCTTTATCTCTATTTTACAGAAAAATTAGAGATATTTAAAGAACATCTACTTATTTAACAGTATTCATTGAAGACTGATGGATGCCAGCCAGGTACAATGCTAGGTTCTAAGAATTAAATGGTGCAAAAAACAAAACAAAACAATGATGGTGCTGTGCCTGCCCTCAGTAAGCTGGGAATCCAGTGAAATAGACTAACTGCATGTTTACATAGAAATGTGTCATGAAGCAAACAGACATGGTGAATATGTTGGGCACATTAATAACACATACACATGGGGTGTTGGAAGAATGTAAAGAAAGAAGTCATGTCTAGACCACCAAAAAAAAGAAAAATAGCTGCAAAGGGCACATGATGAGGGGTTGCAGAAGAGGTGAGTGTGCCAGACAAGGTGAGTGTGGGCACCTTGGATAGAGGTCAACTTCAAAGGACACATCCTAACTCAAACCAGGTCCATCTGCCCCCAAAGTCAGTCCCTGCCCCATGTTGACACCTTTTAGTTCTTCTAACTACAAAGACTCCTGATGGTACTTTATAGCCTATCTTGGTCTCTTCCATGCTCATGGGAAGTACACCTCCCTAAAATGCCCAAGCAGTGTGTCTCGGACCACCTGTGAAGGACCAAGTTTTAAAATTTTCAATCTGTCACTTTGTGTTCTGATTCTTTTGTCTTTACTTTTTGTCGGAGAATCAACCTGTCACACCCCCTCCCTTAAAGCCCTGGTTCCCAAGCTTGCCTTCTATATCTGGATGGGCTCTAAGTAGGAGTGCAGAGAATCCTGGGTAATCATAGGTTCATGTTTAGCCATTTCCTGCCTCATCCTAAATTTTGAGAGATTATGCATCCAGACTGCTGTTTTAATTTGGTAAAAAAATTTTTTTTTGAATCTATAAATGTATTTCTAAAAACTTAACTAAAAGTTTTTAGCTCTCACCATTGCCTCTATATCTGCAGAGCCCTTACCCAAACAATCAGGCCTTTATTTCTTCTTTCTAGAACAATAGCTTGCTGACATACATGAATCCCAGGCCATGTGCTGGAGGCCTGCCCAGAGTGGCAGGGATAGGTACCCAGGCTACATATGACATGTAGTCTGCTGTTCAGCTGATATATTTGGTATGCCACCACTGGTGAGTAGGCCAACACAACAAACAGGAAAACACTGCTAATTTCAAGATCTATTAGAATCCCAAGGCCGTAGAAGAAATGGTTGATAGTTAGAAATGGTCAGAATTGGCAGGTTAAGAAGTCCCATTCTAAAAGCTCCTAGGGTGTGCTGGCAAACACTGGGAAATAAATAAGTACACTTTAAGATAATAAAAATGTACTTGACAATGTGCTTCTGAGTGAGCACAGTGAGGGAATGAAGGGACAATCTGTGACTGTGGTTTTCGCCTCTCACTATCCAGAAACTGATCAGGTTGGGCTGAAAACAAGCATCCGTGCATTCAGCTATCGGCATGCAGAGTGTTCCCAACTAATATAATACATTAATAACTTTCAGCAACCTTCACTTCTGGACATGAGGTAATTAATGTTTGAATCAGGGAAGCAAGATGGTCTGCGGTCTGATATTTTCATTTGAAAGTAAGTGGGAAGACAAAAGCAAAGAGGCTTTTTGGCTATGAGAGAATGAATGACCTTCCAAGTAAGGAATTTAAACTGGAGCTTTCAACTTTTCAGGGGAATGAGGCTGGAGAACCTTTTTGGAGCTGAAATTTAAGGTGGAAAAGTGGTTGTGGGTTACATTGTCCCCCAATGCCCCCTGAGCATACTCACCCTTTCCCATGACACATACCACTCTCAAGGGCTCTGGTGTCTCGGAACCACTTTTGAGCAGGAAAACATTATTGCGAACAGTCTTTTCTTTTCTTGTCTTTTTTTTTTTTTAAACAGAGGGCTGGCATGCCAGCACATGCTTGAATGCTCTCACAGTTACATATAAACTTTAAAAAGAGGCCCCTTTCCCCCTAGCCTGACTCATACTCCATGCATCGCATAATCAGTGTTTGCAAAGGCTATGAAGAATGCTTGTGGCAATTGGATATCTTTTGTCCGATTATGGGAGAGATAAAAACAGGTGATGTAGCAGGGGGTGGGAGAGTAAAATTGTGTGTGTGGGGGGGTGCATGTAGGGTGGGGAGGGGTCATTAAAGGCAGAGTGAAAGTTTCTCACATGTCTTGACTATTCTTTAGGACATGTAAGATAATAGAACCATTGTATTTAAAAAAATTATTGCTGACACTATTGCAGATGACCCCCCTTTAGAACGATTGTATTTTAAAGATGGAGGAGATCTTTGAAATCTGAAATGAAAATTCAGAAGTAATAACTTGCAGTGCAAATCATGCAGCTGGGAGAAGTCGTGGGAGTTGGCCTCTGAACACCCTCTGAACAGTGCAGTCCCCATTCCTCAGCACAAAACTCATTTGAGAATCTGTAAAGCCTGCAGGCACTTTCCCCTGGAAAAAAAACCCCAAAACAAAAACTACACATAGTGTTCCCTGTACAATTTCAAAGGATTTATGGACTCCTTAAATTTGTCTGTGAACGCCAGGGTCTGATGAATTCTCCACTAGGGTTATTGACTGAGCGTGTAAATAGTGTTCAGCCTCAGTTTCCTGACATATGAAATAGGTATAATTGTATGAGTGTAGCACCTATTCATAGGTGATCATGAATATGAAGTATGATCATGGGTTTAAGGAACTTGGATTAACAGAGGGCCTGGCAGGTGGGAAGGACAAGTATTCCAGTTGTTTCCAACCTTCATCATTGAGATCATGGCCTCTGTGGTTAGCTTGTTGATGGGCTACTCCAGACCCGGGTCTCTGAATTTCTTCCTACTCCTTTTCCTTTTCCTTTTCCTGGCCTAAATCTATTTGCTTCCTGGCGATTTTCCTCTCCTGAAGGGTCTCTCCATCTCACCACATGAAAGGTAGCCTGTGTTCAAATGTCTTGAGAAATTTGTGGTGCAGAAACCCATTAGAAGGAAGTACTAGGAAAACAGGTTTGCTTGAGAAAAAAGCATGCTGGTGAAGTGTTTCCGTTCTGTAATGGATATCAAACAGTAGAACAAGTGGCAATAACAAGTCTGTAAGAACAGTTTTGAGCCTGTGTTATTATTTCATCTTCCCTTTAATAATAGCAGGGGAAAGTGGCTCGTTTCCTTTAAAGAGTTTATTTTTTAAAAGTCTAAACCTTCAGTGTGGAAAACGTCTATGTTTGATATCAATTTTCTTTGGTTTCGGTACTTAAATTACTTGTAACTTCTAATGAGTTCCACCTACCCCGGCCTCGATCTCCTCGAATCCATGTTGAGAAGCAGAAAGGTAGTTCCAAGGGGAGAAGGGATAACCGAGCAGAGAGAACCTGCTCATACCACCCTCCTTCTAACTCAAATTGTCCATTTTTTAGAGTTGGAAGTTCTGGGAACTGGTACAGGGTGAGTTAGACAAAGTCTTAAAAAACGGAGCCTCCAAAGCTAGTTCAGTGTAAACCTCGCAACTTCCCTTCTACCTGACAAAGGTGGATCAAAAGACTGATAAACTCTGTTGGCTTTTTGTGCCAGTTCAACTCCCACACACTTACCATTGAAAGTAAAACTTCAAGATACTTTACCACAAAAAACAGAAAGGAACCTTTGCAGAGTTCCAGAGCAGCAAAAGTCTGCACTCTCATTAGGCTAACTAGAGTTTAACTCTACCCACATAAGGATTATATGAGAGCCAAGAGAGTGTGTTTCTGGCTTTCTGAAGCTTTGAGAATGAAAGTGAAGTGCAAGTGATGATCTTAGAAACCAAGTGTTCCTCTTGGTAAGGATAGGGGTCATGTGACAGTTCTCTAAAGAGCTGCAATCTCAGGGGCCATAAAATGACGCTGCTTAGCCGTGGGAAGCAACCTGTTTTAGAGGGGCAATTCCATCATTCTCTCTGCTCCTAACACAGACTTGGGTTCAAAGCATTTGTTTGCTATCTACAAACTAAGGAGCCTGGGCAAATACTTATTTATAGCTTTGTAAGCTTTGTTTCTTTCTATGTAACTGACATAGAGCCATTGATTGAACCAGTCCATCTATAGCAGTGATGGCGAACCTATGACACGCGTGTCAGAGGTGACACGCAAACTCATTTTTTTGGTTGATTTTTCTTTGCTAAATGGCATTTAAATATATAAAATAAATATCAAAAATATAAGTCTTTGTTTTACTATGGTTTCAAATATCAAAAAATTTCTATATGTGACACGGCATCAGAGTTAAGTTAGGGTTTTTCAAAATGCTGACACGCCGAGCTCAAAAGGTTCGCCATCACTGATCTATAGTGTCTGACACATGGCATGTACTTACTCATCTTGGGACAGGAATTTCGTCTTGGCTAGTGGCTAAGTGTATTGAAGGGTGAGAAAATGCTTTTTGAATAGTGACTTAAACTCCAGAGTAAGAGGAGATGGCAGGTTTGGAATTGGAGTGTGTGTATGTTGAGAGGTAGTATTTATACTCATTGAAGATAATAAACATTTTTCTCTAACTTGTTGAAAATATGCTAGACTCTTTTTTATCCTCTTTTTCTCAATGTCTAAGAAGAGTGGATACAAAGAAATCAATTAAGCTGGTATGATGACAGCTCACCTTTGTCATCCACGTGATTAGTTAACAGAGTCATCATCAACTTACTACCCACTTCAGCATGATGCTCTGAAAAGAAAAATGAACTGGGCACTACATGGAGAAGCATCAATTCCACAAATACATATTAACCCCTACTCTCTCACAGGCTGAGGGCTAGGTGCTAGAAACACAAAGATGGGGGAATCCAACATCACACTGTTGCATGAGTCTTGATGCAGAATTCTCAGGAATTGAAAAACACTCATTTTGTGTTGTTGTTGTTTTGTGTGTGTGTTTGCTTTTGTTTCACTAACAAAATTTAATAGTCATTTTACTAATTATAAAGGCAAAACTTATTTCCAAACTTTATTGAGATAATTGACATATAACATTATGTAATTTTATAGTGTATATTGTGTTGATTTGATGCACTTATTTAAGACAGCAGATTACCACCATAATATTAGCTAACACTTCTGTCACAGTCACATAATTACCTTTTCTTTTTTTTTTGGTGTGTAATGAGAACATTTAAGATCTACTTACTCTCTTAATAATGTTCAAGTATATAGTGCAGTTCTGTTATCTATCATCACAAAGCTGTGCATTAGATCCCCAGAACTTACTCACCTTCTATCTGTCAGCTTATACCCTTGACCAACGACTCACCATTTCCGTCACACCCCCAGGCCCTGGTAACCACCATTCTACTCTTTGTTTATACAAGGTTGACTTTTTTAGATTCCACATATGAGTGATACCATGAAGTATTTGTCTTTCTCTGTCTGGCTTATTTCACTAAGCATAATGTCATCAAGGTACATCCATGTTGTTGCAAATGGCAGAATTTTCTTTTGTAAAAAAATATTTTTATTGAGTTTTTACAGAGAGGAAGGGAGAGAGATAGAGAATTAGAAACATCAGTGAGAGAGAAACATTGATCAGGTGCCTTCTGCACACTCCCCACTGGGGATGTGCCCACAACCAAGGTACATGCCCTTGACTGGAATCGAACCTGGGACCATTCAGTCCACAGGCCGGTGCTCTATCCACTGAGCCAAACCAGTTAGGGCATCCCCTTTTTTTTTTCATGGCTGATAATATGTGTATATATATCCCACATTTTTAATCTATTCATCCATTTATAGATACTGAGTTTGTTTCCATATCTTGGCTATTGTGAATAATGCTGCAATAAACAAGGGAGTGCAGATATCTCTTTGATATCCTGTTTTCATTTTCTTTGAATATGAATAAACAAGGGAGATTGCTGGATCATATGATAGTTCTATTTTTAATTTTTTGAGGCACCTCCATACTGTTTTCCACAGTGGCTGCCCCTATTTACATTCCCACCAACAGTTCCCTTTTCTCCATATTCTCACTAACATTTATCACTTGTCATTTTGATAATAGTCATTCTAAAAGGTGAGGTGATAACTCATTATTATGGTTTTAAATTGCATTTCTCTGATGATGAGTCATGTTGAGCACCTTCTCATGTACTTGTTAGCCATTTGTATGTGTACTTTAGAAAAATGTCTATATAGTTCCTTTGCCCATTTTTAATTTGATGTTTTTTGTCATTGAGCTATATGAGTTCTTTATATATTTTTGATATTAACCCGTTATCAGATAAATGGTTTGAAAATATTTTCTCCCGTTCCATATGTTTCCTTTTCATTTTGTTTATTGTTTCTTTTGCTGTGCAGAACTTTTTAGTTTGATGTAGTCCCACTTATTTATTTTTGCCTTTGTTGCTTGTGCTTTTGGTATTAAATTTTAAAAAATCATTGCCAAGACTATGTCAAGGAGCTTTTCCCCTGTTTTATTCTAGGAGTATTATGGGTGCAGATCTTACATTTAAGTCTTTAAATCATTTCAAGTTTTTCTTGTGAATGGTGTAAGACAGGTGCCCAATTTTATTTTTCTGTAAATGGTAATCTAGTTTCCCAGGCAAAATATTTTATGACAATAACTCAGATATGAAAGATATATCCAAAAATTTTGGATTAAGTTTGTTAATTTGATAACTAGGAATATGCTTGCCTGTTCTCAGAATCCTCAAGAAGTTTCTTTTCATTTAGGCTGCATACATTACCAAAGGAAAACACTGGCATGAGGGAGCTAAGTCTTTGTATTCTGGAGTCTCTAACTAGGTTGTGTGTGGTCTCAGCCAAGGTACTCATTTAAACCCCTTGGACCTCAGGATCTTCCTCTTAAGACAAGGTGCCTGGATCAGGTGAGCTCTGATGCTCTTCTAGCCTAAATAGTCCATGCCTCTATGACTGTCCCCCTCAGTGGAATGTGATCTGGATTTATTTGTAATTTCTGGTTCAGAGGAGAGAACACTGGCTGGACTTCAGATCTATTCTAATTCTGCCTTTAGAAATGATTGCTAAAAAAACACTGATGGAATATTTTTCTTCTTTACACATAGGCTTTCCATCTGAGGATTGAAAATGATAAAACTCACAAAAAATACTTGAAAATAATTGATAAAACATACTTGGAATACAGTAGCAATGCTAGTATGAAGATGAACCTGGCAGTGACACTAAGTGAAAGGACAAACTACTATCTCTAAGTTAATTAGTCAAGATGACAGAGGTTTGCTATGGCAACAAAACTCCCAAAGATTGACTTGCGCTGCAAGTCAGTGCAAGTTGGTGGGGGCTTTGCTCCTCATAATCACGCAAGCTGTTTCCAGCTCCATGTAGACTTGCTCCCAACACCACTAGAGGAGGGAATATGCAACCTACATATTGTCTCTTTTTCATCTCATTGGCTAATACAAGTCACATGATTAAGCTTAAGTTCACACGGGGTAAAGAATTGCAATTCTGGTTGTGACCAAAAGGAGCATCTTTTGAATACTTGTGAAATTATTATGATACTAGATTTTCACAAAGAAAACATTAGTATTCTCATTTTTGAATTTGGAGACTAAAATCCATGTTAGAATTCCAGGCAGTGATCATTTTAAATGCAAAACAATGAACAAACTCAAGTTGATTTTGGATTTGACCACACAAATTTCTCAGAAGAGGAAGCTTTCCTAGGCAGGATGCAGGAAGGAGGATATTTGGCAGCTGTTGATTTGTGGGTTGCCCACGAGAGGAGAACTGGCAGGTAAGAATTCTTAGCAATGAGAATGTGCAAAAGGAACAAAGCAAAATTAACTGACGTTAAAGTTCATGGAGCATGAAAGAACACAGGTAGAACTGTGATCAAAGGAACAAGTGGTTTATGACAGAACTTCTTTTATTAAGGACTCTGAGGTGGAAGTCACATTTGTGTTTAATGTAGAATAATCCTATATGAGGCTTGGGGAGGCAGGTTTGGAATAAAAGAAATGTGCTCAAATTGGAAGAGTTGTAACAAACAATAGGAAAGTCAATAGAAAAAGTAGAGTGAATATTTGAATGTCTATGTTGGTTCACACAGATTGGTTTTACTGGTGGCATATGGTAACATTTAGTACTTACTGAGATTATCACTACACAGACCACACTAACCCAGCAGAAGAAATGAAAAATCTAAAAGAGAGGGATATTTTAATCAAAACTTGTAATTAGTTGATTGCCTGCTTTGTAGAGGTAACAACAACTTTGCTTTAATGTGGTATTCTGTCGTCAGTCTGGGAGGTGAGCAGTTCTAAATAGAGCGGTTTTATAGGTCCTTTGAATACAAAGTTCTTAGAATGACATAATGATTTAAAGTAAACTATTATTAATTCCCAAATCACTAAAAACATATTTTCTGATATAAGTATCAAGACATTTTTAAAATGCTAATTGTAACTTAAAAAATTATATTACATATATATATATATATGTATGTATGTATGTATAGTAGAGGCCCAGGGCATGAAATTTGTGCACTGGTAGAGTCTCTAGCAGCTGCTAGCTGCTGGCTGCTGGCCAGGGTCTCCCTCCCTTCCCCCAGCCAGCCCCGCTCCGGTTGCACTCCTGGATGAACTCCCAGTCAAGGGGACAATTTGCATACTATGCTTTTATTATATATATCTAGTCTAATAAAACAGAAACATGGTAATTGGCGTACGACCGCTACCCTTCCCATTGGCTAATCAGGGCAATATGCATATTAACTGTCAGCCAAGATGGCGACCGGCAGCCAGGCAGCTGAGAACAGGAGGCTTGGTTACCCCAGCGATGAGGAAGCCAAGGTTCCCCGTCTGCAGCTGCAGGGGCTCGGGAACAGTGGAGCAGACAGGCCTCCCGGCCCAGGATCAGCGGAGCCAAGAGGCCTCAGGACCCTGGGATCAGCGGAGCCGAGAGGCCTCAGGACCTCAGGATCAGCGGAGCCGAGAGGCCTCCCAGCCCCGGTTATCAGCGGAGCCAAGAGGGGTCCTGGCCCCGGATCAGCGGAGCAAGGAGACCTCCCAGCACCGGGATCAGCGTGACAGGGGGCAGCGACCAAACCCCTGATTGCCCTGCAGCTCTGTGTGTGACAGAGGGTGTGGCCACAACCTCTCTATAGGCCCTGCTCTGTTCCTGACAGGGGGGAGCTCCTCAACCCCCTGATGGGCCCTGCTCTGTGAGTGATAGGGGGCAGCGCCCCAACCCCCTGATGGGCCCTGCTCTGTGCGTGACAGGGGGCGGTGCTGCAACCTCTCTATTGACCCTGCCTTGAGTGTGACAGGGGGCGGTGCCCCAATCCCCCAATCGGCCCTACCCTGAGCGTGACTGAGGGGGGCATCGCAACCTCCCGATCCGCCCCGCTCTGTGCATGACAGGGGGCAGCGCCCCAACTCCCCAATCGGCCCTGCTCTGAGCCCGACCAGGGGCTGCACCTAGGGATGGGATTGGGCCTGCCCTCTGCCACCCAGGAGCAGGCCTAAGCCAGCAGGTTGTTATCTCCCAAAGGGTCCCAGACTGCGAGAGGGCACAGGCCGGGCTGAGGGACCCTCCCCCCACCCCCGTGCACAAATTTTTGTGCACCGGGCCTCTAGTATAATAATAAAATTCCAGTTCTGGCTGACTAGTGATATTTGCATTTATTCACATTTTGGGTTATCACTATTGTCCTTTATGTTGCTGTGTCTAGAGAACTTACTAGCATGGAGATAAAAGGGAAACCCTATAGAGGGGAAGAGACAACACATATTGGTGTAAAAAATGTTTTGAAAAATACAAAGAACCTAGGCAGAAGAAAGAAGAAAATTCCTTAAGTGTGATATGAATCTTTCTGCCTTCATGATTTGGGGGCAGAAAAACTAGGAGAAAAACTTCATATTTTAAAATGCTGTAGTGATGCTTAAATTTTTAGCAGATACTGGGGATGTAGGTATAAATGTACTTGGTTTGGTGAAACAGCACCTGAAAAGAGTTGACTCACAAGTCCATGCATGCAATTTGCCATCATGTGTCATTTCGTAAATCACTTTCATACTTGAGAAATACAGTATATACATACATAATATTAATGCTAATAGAAATGTTAATAAGTTCCTGGTCTTGCTTGCACTAATGTTTCTCTTCTCCAAAGGCTGTTATGGGATGCCAAAGCAGTAAAGAACTAGAAGTAATGGCTGGAAAGAATGTTCTCCAGATGCTTATCTAAGGTCTTGCTGCAGCCCATCTATGGAATCATAGGTAGCAATAAAAAGCCAACCAAAACATAGGTACTAATAGTGGTTATGATCACGAGGGTCTAATGACATTTGAAATGGCAGAAAAGCAAGTTCAGGAAAGAAAAAGGCCCTATAATGACAGAGAGGAGGAATAACATTCAGTTATTCTCCCACTTTTGCTTGCTGCTCCCACATTCTGATCTTGAGGGCTTGTAATTATTTTATGATGCCCGAAGTAGGTATGACACCTGCATTCTTCATGGGCCAGTCTGCATGGGAAAATGTTCTCATGTTTGATAAATGACTGTTCTTAGAGAGACAGTGGCCTTGTCAAGAAAAGGAGTGAAATACTTGGAGAGCCAGCCAGCTCTTGCCTGGGGTGAGTGTGTGTGTACACGTGCTCATGCCGACCCAGATTGGCAAACCTAAAAAGGCATGAAAAGGCTCATGGTGACACTAGTTTCTGAGACTGGAAGGGCCAGGGCAATGACTCAGGGATGGGCCTTTCCTTCTGGAGCCTCTGAGGGCCTATGGTTATTGCCTGTCAAGTTCTAGACAAGAATTTGGGTTATTATATAACTTGTTTTCGAAACATTCTTGTGGGGTGGGAAGGCTGCAGCTATTCATGACCCCTCTTGCCAGGGAAGCACTGTAGCACCTGTGGATTTGATCCCACTGTGGTGGGGCAGGCTTATCAGGTTGGCCAACCTGGTAGATCCTGTTGTGCATAGAATATTTTCTCCTCTCTCCACTTTTGTTGTTTACTTAGCAAAAAGCACTCCACCCTCCCTGCAAGTTTTGACACTCTCTGATACACTGTATGGCTACTGTACCTTGACTTTCAATTACATTAAATCCTATTATGATCATTTTCTTATAACAAATCCTCTTTAACACCTGAAAAGCTCAGCTCCCATGGGTGCAGCGTTATGCTGTCAAAATAAAAAACAGAGGAATCTTATTGGCATTGCAGTAGCTGTCCAATGTGTTTGAAAATAAGAACTACATAAGGGCCTTACATATTTTGCATTTGATTCTGGTAGCAAAAGACGTTATTCTAAGCCATCCAAATATGGCTTGACCTATAAACCAGTGGCCTTAATTCAGTGATTTTAAGTCAATGTGATAGCACGTAAAAATACTTTCTGTGGGAAAGCATTTCTTTCAGAAGCGAGGTCCAGAATTCCTAATTATTTCCATTATAATGATTAATGTAAGCAGAACATTCTTCACTAATACATTATAAGAACACATTGCATGGGAAGGTGTTTGTTTGCTTGCTCTGTTCCTTTTAATGCTTCTGATGTAAGGACTAAACCATTTAATGCTTCTGATGCAAGGACTACATTATTTTTGGCAAATGGACATGATGGTTCATCTTTTCTGCCTTGATTGTTTTTGGCCAACATCAATAAGTATAGCTCAGAAGTCTGTTTTATTATTCCAGTTATTGAGATTTTATTCCATGCGTTTGTTGCTACTTTTGGGTAACTCATTTTGAGGAAAGGAATGGATACCTGAGGAAAGTACCAGATTTTGTCAGCAGTGTTTTTTCAGTTTTAGTTAAGCCTGTTGGTTTGACAGACTAACACTCTGAGTTCCATCCTGGGCCATGAAGGCTTTTTGTGGACTACCTAGTGGGAGGATGTCTTTTCAGTTAATCAAATCCCACCCTATCACTCCATTCCATATATAACCAAAGAGATATCTCTGCTTTTATTATGTTACCACCATGTTAGGAAGATGAGTAGCTTGATAATTTTATATCAGTCAGAATAATCAAATTTCCCTTTTTTCTTTTTGAGCCATTACCTCCAATTGTCAGGTTGGTAAAAGCTTACCCTTTCTGGCAATAAACTTGTGCCACATTTTACTCATTTTCAATATATTATTGATTTCAGAGAAGAAGGGAGAGGGAGAGATTGGAACATCAATGATGAGAATCATTGATTGGCTGCCTCCTGCACGCCCCCTACTGGGGATCGAGCCTGCAACCTGGGCATGTGCCCTTGGACTGGAATCAAACCCGGGACTCTTCAGTTCACAGGCTGACCCTTTATCCACTGAGCCAAACCAGTTAGGGCTTATTCATTTTCTTGAGGAACAAAAGTAAATTGGCGATGACTGGTCACCATACCTGGCAACCAGGTCTTTTGCTATAACCTAGGAGAGGTAGAGTTCTCTGCTTGCATAATGTCGCTTTGGTTCAGGCCCATCTTCCTAGCCAAGGGAAATGTGAGCTGAAATTGGTCGCAGAGGCTCTAGCAGCTGGCTTAACCTGTTTATATAAGGACAGAACACAGCCACTGATTAAGAGAGCCACCTCCTACTGGTTGGTTTTGGAGGGGAGCCCAGAATTTTCCATGGAGATAGCTTTTAAAAGTTAGGTCAGCATCTCAATGGAAGATAAGGGCACACAAGAAAGCCCTTGTGGGTTTCTCTGTCTTCAGAAACCTCACTGTTCAGCATGAATTAGAATAGATATATTTGACCAATAAAATGCCTTTACTAGGCTTATCTCCAGGAAAGAATCGCTCTTCCTTAAGTAGGTCATTTTGAGCCACGCTTAACATTTAGCAACTATGCATTGTCCTAGCTATTTGGGGTGTGCTGGTCAGTGGTAAGATCAATTTGATGTCAGGATATTTTATATGGGGGATTTTTTAAACAGTAGGTACAACATTGTAAATAACGAAAGACTACTGCTTCTAGGATTAAGTTAGGGACTACAGTTAAGGGAAGCAAGTGAGGGATGGGCAGGAAGCTGAATGGAGGGACAAGAATGGAGGAACTCTTTTTTTTTTTTTTTTTGAGGAACTCTTATAGAAGAGTTCCATGGAGAATCCATGGAAAAACTATAAGGCTTCAATGATCCCATGGATTTCACAGTCCTTCACTCATTAAAACATACTTGAGCCCTAGCTGGTTTGGCTCGGTGGATAGAGTGTAGGTCTGCGGACTGAAGGGTCCCAGGTTTGATTCCAGTCAAGGGGACATGCCCGGGTTGCATGCTCCATCCCCAGTGTGGGGGGTATGGGAGTCGGCCCATCAATGATCCTCTCTCATCACTGATGTTTCTCTCTCTCTCCCCCTCTCCCTTCCTGTCTGAAATCAATAAGAATATATTTAAAAAAATACTTGAAAAAATAGAGGTAGTTTTCTTGAAAAACTGAGAAAAATGATCTCAGGTTTTAGTGTGATTTGTGAATGTGAAGGAATCCTTATAGTGGATTGGATTTTGACTTAACATTTTTATTTATTAGTAGGCACTGACTGTTCCTTGAGTTTTCTGTGTACTGAGAAATGAAGACATGTGTGGTAATGCCAAAACACTACCTGAATAGGAGTTTTTAGTAGCTGGAGTGTATGTAACTAAAACTGGTGATTGGAGGATATTTCTGTCCTCTAGTCTGCAAGTTCCAGAGGTTAAAAAAAAGAACATCCCACTTTTATAAAAGGAAAAAAAATCTTTTGCATAAATTATTATATAAATAAATCTTCTTAACAAGCACTGCAGGTTTTTTTTTTTTAACAAAGCACAAAGAGTTATTGTGTGATTTATGTGAAAAGGTTATATAACTGTACTCTGTTACTTTAAATAGTGTTTTTTATTTAAACTGCCAACCTCTTCATCACTAGCAAAGAAAAAAAATGCATATTTGCAAAGCACAAAGGTAATTTTTGAGGACTGTAATGAGCTCATGATAACTTTATCTTTTTTGATGTCTTAGCTGTGGAACTAGAACAGAAATGGACTTTTTTCATTGTTGAATCTAAACTGTGGCACCTGCAGGGTGTCAGTTCAGTGAGAACTGGGAGGGAGAAAGCCTGAAGATTACACTTGGTCAGGGGAAAATTATGGAGGGATGGAAAGAACAAGCTTACGATTTTTATTTGGCTTCATCTTTTCTTTTTGCTAACATGACAATGCTCCATTTTCCCTGTTCCTGTTCCCTAGCAGACCCTTTTTTTCCAAGAAATCAAAAGAGCTACTTAAAAAACAAACTGAATACATGATGTGGAAGATAAAAAGAGAATGAGATTATAGTAAAAAGGTAGGAGAACAAAAGAAAGTCTCCATGTCTTAAAAATAAGTACTAAGGCAGAACTCTGGCAAGACAAATAAATGAAGAAAACATTTGAGGAAGAGGATGGTAATTAATTCAATGCTTTATAATTAAATTGATTGATTACTAAGAAAAAATTATTTCCATGAAAAATTCTAGCTTTGGGGAGTGGTCAGAGTAAATGCACACAGAGGGTGTGTGTGTGTGTGTGTGTGTGTGTGTGTGTTGGTACCAAATGTATTTTTGTGTTTGGTTGAGGCAATATTGTGGAGGATTCAGGAGGTCAGAGTCACAGAATTTCCCCATGGTAAAGAATGTTTGCAAAGACAAGCTAGGAAGTTTCCTTCCTCAGAAAGGAAAACAGGCTGCTGTGGGCAGTGGAATTCCCTGGAGGTCATCACTGAACAGCATTCTGAGATTTGGATGTGGATTTCTTCCGAGGCGTCAACCCTACCACTGTAGGCTGAGATCTGGAATTCTTGAGCTTGTTTTTCTCACCCGTGGATGATAACCACAAGAACAACAGGAAAATCTGTGAAACACTTGAAGTCAAGGAATTGCAGTGTGGCAATCTGAGCGCTGGGTGTGTTTTCTGCGG
Organism: Myotis davidii; assembly: GCF_000327345.1. NCBI lineage: Eukaryota > Metazoa > Chordata > Mammalia > Chiroptera > Vespertilionidae > Myotis > Myotis davidii. The sequence goes on along the minus strand of NW_006300032.1, from coordinate 1,408,741 downwards.
GACTGTGAGAACATTGTCACCTGTTTGGTCACCGACCTGGTTGCCCAGGTGTCAGTTTGGCAAACAACCAGCACAAACAACAACAACCTCTTGCACTGGACTGTGAAATATTTGGGCCTAGCTGTCCTCAGACATTATTAATTCTTCTCAGTTCAAACATTAAGTGTCAATCTTAATGGGAATAAAGAATAACTGATATGAGACTGAAAAAAAAGGACTTTTAGCAACTCTGCACAGGAAGAAGGAAATTGGTTTTTAAAGAGTGACTTGTTACTGGCAGAGAAAAATGAGACAATAGCTGGCTGTTTCAATATATTATAGATGACGATGCCAGTCAATATGCTCTGCCGTGGAGTTCAATTGTAAGTTTGATTGTTACATCTTTAAAAGTTACATGGAGCCTCCTCTATCAGGTGAAGTCGACAGCAGTTAGGATCTCATTAAATCTTGTTGTCTGGGAAGGTGTCACACACTGTTTAGCAGATCAAATAAGAGAAGACTGCGAGTTAATTTCCTAGCCAGGAAGGAGGAAGTCAATTAAAAACATACAGTTGAAGGGTGATCAATTTCCTTCACTCTAGAACCCAAAAGGAAGTGTTTTGTAATGTGTATTTAAACTAAGAAGTAGAGTACATCTCAAAGAGAAAAAGTTAAACTATAAAAGGCAAGCCCTAGCAGCAACAATGATATATACAATTACAGGTACAGGTTTTTCTAAATCCACAGCCACACTTTCTGGCTGTGACACGTGGTGGGGAAATCTCTTTAAACAGGAGATACTTTCTCCAAGACTTAAAGGCTATCCTCAAGGCTGATGAGTAATATAAATTCCTCCATGGGTTCCAAATGAGCACCAGACTAAAATTAACTCCACTTGTAGACAGAAGGTAGCTAAGATGACACTGTTATCCATTATGCTGAAAACGAAATGTTTCTCTTTAAACTTAGAGGAAATATGCAGGGACAAAAAGTCTTTCAAATGAATTGTGTGCCCAATTTTATTCAGGCTGGGTCACTTGGACAGACACCTCCCTATTTTTGTCTTTTTCTGTGGACTACATTTAGACCTTAAACAATTAGCTCTCTTTAAGTTTTTTTTTTTTTTTTCCAAGTCACCTGCTCTAGAAATTTCAGCATTCTGTATTTTTAGATGCTGGGGTCAGGGCCAGTGCAAAAATGATGACATTTTCTGCCTTTACAAGTGATTCTTTTGACTTTAGCAGGACTCAATAAAATGAGGAATAAAAAGTTGCTGCATTCCATTTTAACCCCTTAGGCCAGAAGCACAAAGCATAAGTACTAGGACGTGCTTAGGAGGCTAACCCCATTAGAGTGAACCCCATTTAGGAAGACAAGTGCTCTCTGTCATGAAACCCCTCCAGGTCCTACCAACTATACAATTAGGCACATTTATTTTCTTGATCTGTTGTTATTTAATTGTAACCATAAAAGTAAAGCAAAGAAGTGACTTTCTAATCTGATTCTCCACCCGCCCCCCTCCTCCCCTGACAATTCCAAGTTGAGTGGTCTGTGAACAGTTTAGCTTCTTGGAGGACAGAACCTCCTGTCTTCTCAAATTTACTGAAAATTCAGTCCAAGCCTTTTGGAATAAATCACAAATGAAAGGAAAGGAGGATGGCTTGAGAGAAAGAATGGAAAAGCATACTGAATTGCATAAACATTTTAACTTTCAAATAACACAGGCAAATTCCTCACTTGTGGTCACACTTACTTATGAACAGCTGGGTGTACACATAAACATTGTCCCTCTTTCCTTCCCCTCCTTAATCAGGGAGGGCTAACCCTGAAAGTCCCCAGTCTCAAGCCTGAGAACCATCTCTCCTGATTGCATGTCATTCATTTACTTATGCATTCATTCCACACACATTTAGTGAATACCTATCATGTGCCATGCACTAGACTAGCCATTAAGACCACAGTGGTGAGAGAAACAGACCCTGGAAATAGGCCTCTTGAAGCGTACAGTCTAGACTCAAGAGGGGAAAATACCATTAATCAAACAATTACATGAAAGATGTAAAATCACAGAGGGAAAAGTACATGCTATGAGTAAGAAATAGAAAAAAATGGAACCTAATCCAGGGGTTCAAGGAGGATTTTCTTAAGCAAGAGATAAAAGCTGAATATAAAGTTTGAATAGGAGTTAATTCAGTCCAAAAGGAAATGAAAAAAGTTCCAGGTTAAGTAAGTAGCATATTTGAAGATCTGAGATGGGAGGGGGCATGGGAATGATGGAGAGAGGATCAGTGTGGCTGGGGAGAAAGGTGAAGGGCAGCTTCAGGTCACTCAAATTAATTTTGAGGTCAAAGTAGGACTTTTGTCTTTATCTGAATACAACTGGGAAGCCATAAGCCATGTAAGGGTTTTTTTCACAGTGCTGGGTGGTGGTGAGGGAGGGGGTAGAGTCATAGCAGTTAGACAGCAGTTTGATATTAAACTTGAATGAGGCAGCCAATCAATGATTCTCTCTCATCATTAATGTTTCTATCTATCTATCTATCTATCTATCTATCATCTATCTATCTCCCTCCTACTCCTTTCATCTCTGAAATCAATAAAACTATTTAAAGGGGGAAAGCATGTGCCATTTCATTCCTTCATTACTGTTCCCCCCCGACCTCCACCACTGTACCTTCACCTCAGCATCTCCCAGATGCCCTATTTCTGCTTTTTGCCCCCCTGTTCATCCTGTTCCTTACTCTAGAGCAGTGATGCGAACATTTTGAGCTTGGCGTGTCAGCATTTTGAAAACCCTAACTTAACTCTGGTGCCATGTCACGCATAGAAATTTTTTGATATTTGCAACCATAGTAAAACAAAGATTTATATTTTTGATATTTATTTTTATATATTTAAATGCCATTTAACAAGGAAAAATCAACCAAAAAAAATGAGTTCTTGTGTCACCTCTGACACGCGGGTCATAGGTTCGCCATCACTTTTCTAGAGCCCCACCACTTCTGTACTCTGGGCCTCTGCATCTACTCATCTTGGTTTCTCCCCTACTGGACCTCCCTAAGGCCACAAAACCCCCATCAGTACTTCAGCGTTAAGGCAGTCAGTGATGGATAGGTGAGGCATCTATGCAAGGACTCCAAATTAGATCTTTGAATGTATTTCCCCTTAGACTCAGTGGTACACCCAGGCTAAACAGACTCCCTCAACTATGGGGTGGATGACATTAGCTTTGGAAGGCTGCTCTTGGAGCCTCACATTATGGGACATTGTTTCTATGGGAAAGATTGTTTTAACAAATAACTTATCAGTCCACTCCTGAAGCCAAGTGCATTTTCTCATTAGAGACCGCCTTCATATAAAGAAGTTCTTGTGTGACGGGTACCTTAGTGATATCTCCCCCACTTTCTTGTGTTTTTATCCTTTGCATATTGAAGTCAAGCAAGTGTTGGATTAATGAAGACCTGACTACAGTACTCTTTATCCCAATAATAGGTTTGTTTTCTTTTGGTTGTTAGATCAGTAATTTGAACACCTGGTTTTGATAAAGTAGCCAGATTTGAAAAAAAAAATTTTGATATGTAAGTGCTAGTTGGAAGTTTAATTCATTGTGAGCATTAACTCCTTGCAGTTACTAAATAGGGGCATGCTGTGTTTATCTTATGGCTATTCTTCCTGCTGTCATGTTTAGCTAGGCTGTCATTTCTTTTCCAATGAGGGATTATTTTTATTGTCCCATGTTATGTCTTCCGCCATTGGATTATTTATAAAACAAATATTACCATGTGCCTACTATATGCTAAATTCTCAAGGTCTTGTGCTACCATAAGATCAACAGATATCATCTCTGTCCTTGTGAATCATACAAACAACAGCAGTGCTGTCCAGTAGAACTTTCTGTGATCACAGAAATGTATTATGGCTACCCTGTCCAATACAGTAGCCACTAACCACATGCGGCTATTGAGTACTTAAAATGTGGCCAGTGTAATTGAAGACCTGAATTTTTAAAAAATTTTAATTAATTTAAATTTAAATAGTCACTCTATTGGATAGTACAGGTCTAGGAGACCTGGTGAGATATAAAGAAGGTAAACAGATGAAGCCTGGAAAGGAACTTATCCCATTTTAGACCTAAAGAAAGAAGCACCTGAGTTCCAGAAAATTGCCATTTAAATAGCAGAAATATGGGATAAATGATAGCCACACAATTTTCTAGGGAAATAAGTTTTAAAATCTTTATAAAGCTAAAATCCACTAAAAAAGATATTTGAACATTTGCTGGCTCTTCTCCAAATCTACACAGATGCCCCTACCTAACCCCTTAAAAAAAGACTGTGTGAGGATTTCTAATTCCAAATGCACAAGCACTTCAAGTTTTGGGAAGTCATAGAAGACCCTTACACTATTGCTGGGCTAGTAGTCCTTATTTAACTGAGCTGCACCACAGAAAAGAAGTTGAGCTTTTAAGGATAAATGGGTCATGCAATGATTTAAACCACCATTAAAAAAATCTAGCATAAAATGTTTTGTCCTGGAAGAATATCTCTCATTTTAGAAATCAGTTTAGAGAAACTCTTTGGCTAGAACAAATTGTATCAGACGGAGCTGTTTAAAAGTTGTATGTTGTGTTACTGGTAGCAACAGGCTTCAGAGATGTTTTGTAGTTGAAAGTCATTATACCTAGCTTGCAGCTGCTAATCACAGGAGGAATTAGGAGAAGGAGGGAAAACTTTCCCTCATGTTCTGAAAAGAACAATGCCAGGAGAAAGCTTTCTTGGATTGGGAAGAGCTGGGAATGGGGAGGGGGGTCTGCAGAAATTGAGGGACACCCTAAATGTCAGTGATCAACTTGTCTTCATCCATCTGGGGAGAGACATTTTAAGACAGAACAGAGCCCTGTAGCTAATGCACAGGGGCTGAAAAGGAAATGAAAGCTGTGTATTTAATTGTTTCTAGAAAGCTAATAAGGGAAAAGAGACCACATACAGACAGAGTGAGAGGTGCACCTGGGGTTAAGCTGAGGAGGAATCTGGCTTTGAGGTAATGGACACAGCAGAGTGGATTTAAAAAGCAGCCTAATGAACTCTCCGGGAAGATGAAAGTTAAACAGTGATAAATAGACACAGATTTCTGAGAAAGGTACTTATGAAAAATTCACCTCCATACTATTTAAAAGTTGTTGAAAATGCACTCTAGCTGAAATAATGAAGTATATATTTTAAGTTTCATTAACTTTAGCTTATTGGTATCCATCACAGGAATCCTAGTTTAAAACAAAACAGATCATCTTGTTGCCTTCCCTGCCTGGTGAGAGTCTACTTCAACTATATTTCCCTGAGACTTTTCACCTCTATATTGGTCTCCTTATCACAGGAATAAAGGCAACAATATCTATCCTTGCCTGCTTCACAGAAGTGACAATCCAACAAGGTAACCAGTGTAAAACACTTGGGAAACTCTAGAACACATGCAAATATAAGCAATTTCACTTATTATTTGAATGGCAAATGATCTCCCTGAAAGTTAAATCTGTGCATATAAACAGAGAGTGATTACAACAAGGATTGTGGGCAACGAGGAAGGCATGTGTGTGCCCAGGGGTGTAACTGTGCTTGGTAATTGGATTTCTATGTATTTCAGGACTGTGAAAGAAAGGGCTAGAATAGGAACATTAAATAAAGCCCAAGTTATTTTCTGCCCATTAGAATGGAAATCTAAATTATGGATATGCTTTTAATTATGGCAGAACCTCTTACGTGTGAATCCTATTAGTTCCAGACACATGTGCAAGTTCTTGTCTGTTCACCAAGCACCTCTAAACACGTTAGAAAGTGAGCTAACAAAATCATCCTGCTCTCGGAGTCACAAGGTAAGAGCCAGGCTGTCTTCTGGTTATGAGCCTTGGGATCATTTACTTACTCCTTCTGGGGCCTAGTATTCTCAGCTTTAGAATTAAGTCCATCCAAGGTCTTGGCTTTGAGGATCCTGAGATTAAGGGCATAGAAAATTTCACTTTAGAGAGCTTAATTCAAATAAGTGGCTGGACTGGGCTGGATTCATCAACTCCTTTTCAGATTATCCTTCTTTCTCTCAGGCACTGTAGGTTTCAGGATGGAAGATGAAGCGATGGAAGGTGCTTGAAGGAAGGAAGGAGCCCTGCCGAGCTCCAGTGAGCACCACAGGCATTGAAGGGGATCCGGACCCAAGGATCTCAAAGGACCTTTGCCTAACTGGAGAGGAACAAACCCCCATTTATTAAATGCCAACCCTGTGCAGGAACTCTACCAGTCACTTTATGTGTTATCATTTTGTCTAATTAACAGGGAATAGGAGGAGCTGAATAATGTCTTTGTTTATGCGATTTGGCTATAAAGTGAAGTAAAATTCTGCCGGGTGAATCCAATACCCTATTGACTTTCACATTGCATTAGACACCATCCCCCTGGCTATGGCTGCTCTGCTGATCTCTTTCCTGGAAGTATCACTTTTCACACGCTCGATTATCATAGCAAATTTGTGTCTTCTCAGTCACCATGAGGCCCACTTAAAGGGATGTTGTCATCATTAGTTTTGTTCCAAATACATATTTCTCTCCAAAGTATGATGGGATTAAGATAGTGTCATTGCTTCCAGAGCCAAATACAAGGAGGCCCCATTTGTGTTTTCCTAATTTCTTAATTCCATGCATTCGATCCTTGCTGTGCGGGTTTCCACAGGGAGAGAGGCTCAGGGCTCAGGGAAGACACAGGGGCCAAGCAGTCGGGCTGGTCCAAAGTCCAAAGCCCAAACAGGCAGGCGGGCCTTGCAGGCTTTTTCTTTGCAAAGTCACTGGAATACTTGATTGTTATTTTTTTATTATTATTTCAGCAGCTCCCACTACAGAAGCCCTTTTCAAACATTACTGAGAAGACTGATAAGAAGAAAAAGCAGCCACTGATGGGTTCTCAGAAAGAAAGCATTCGATTTAACTACAGGGCAAGACGGCTCTGATTACCACAGGCCCAGCTGACAGCAAGGTTGCCAGGCAACACTTGCTCTGCCAAGAGAGTGGTGGTGGAATGAAGCAACCATGTGGTTTGTATTACCATTTCCCAACTTTTTAGGGTTTAGAGAGGAGAACGTCACCAGCAATGATAATTCAGTTTGGAATGAATGCGTTTTCCACGCAGTGCTCAGTGTTCCTTTACTGCTGATTTGTGTTAAACCCTAAAGTCCACAGACAGTCACATTTTACAACGTGGACAAGATAAGGCACAGGGGATGTCAAGATCCTACTATAGGCAAATAATAATGTTTCTGGCCAAATTCTCCTTTAAAAAAAGAGAAAAAGAAAAATCTCTCCAGCATTTCTAAGCTGCTAGTTACAGCCATTATAAAGATAGCACAGGGAGAGGAAACCGGCGCCAAACAATAAGCAAAATTCTGCCTTCCATTTACTTACATACACCATCTTCTTTAAAGTCAGAGTTGAGTTTTTTAAGTGTCTCAAGTCAGAAAACTTGCCACAAGGCAATCAATTTGTGTAAGCTTGTGTTAAACCATAACATGCAAATGTTTTCATTTGTTATTTATTATCTAAAGTTTTTGGTTTAAAAAGAGAGAGAGAAGTCTGGCATTATTCACTTCGAAGTCTCCTGGGTATTCTTGGAAATATTATTCTCAGAAAGTCTGAAACACTAAATTGGAACAAATGATTCCATTCATAGACAAATTTGCAGAGTCACATGGTTTGCTTGCATGGAGTTTAGTGAAACACCGTATGAATTAAGCCCTTCCTCAGGGAAGCATATCTGCCTCCCTCTCCATGGTGCACCCCAGGCTCCAAATGGCATTGCTTCCAGTCCTATCCCTTTAAGAACATGTATTTAAAAACTCACATTGTTCAAAATAATTTTAGTAGAATTCCTACCCTCTTGCTTTCTTGGAGCATTTGAAGGATCCTGGGAAGCCCAGTAAGACATTGTGTTCCTGGAGGCCAGGCCTTCCTGCCAGAGGATTCAAAGCAGCTAAAACCAGGAGGAAGCCATAGCTGGTGCAGTCATATGTTTCTGCAAAGACTTTCCAATACAGAAAAAATTAACTTGTCAGTCATGATGCCCTTGTCTAAACAAAATGCAGTTTGACTTAAAGAGATGTTGTCAAACATAGTCATTTGGGCTCCAAAATTATGCTTTGCAAAATGCTAAATTAGTTTTGTCAAAACTTAACCTTGGTTCTCAAAACATTGTCAGAACTTTCAAAGTTCAAAAAAGAAGGCAGTGTTTGTGGTTTATTTGAACATTATCCTCTGTATTTATTCTATGTAACATCCATCAAGCCATCAATCCGCCTGTCTGTCCATCCCTTCATCCGGTAAGCATTGAATTCTTATTATGTGCTGTACCTTGGACGCAAAGATAAAAAGACACATCTGTGGTCTCAAGGCTTGTAGTCCTAGTGAAAAGACTGACATGAATAAGTTGTAGAGTCAAATAAAATGACCACTGAAATGGACAGGCAGAGAAAGCAGGTGGGAAGTAAGGGCTGTAATGTAGCACTAGTTCAGGATACTCTGGGAGCTGAGCTAAAGACAGAACATTCTTTCTTTAACAGCCATAGAAGAGCTGGTGTTCGAGATCACCTTATTTTTTCTCTTGAGATGTACATGATTGATGGCACCATCACAGGGAGCTCTCCTGAAGAGAATGCAGGAAGAGAAGGAGAATATTTGGCAACTATTGAATGGTGGGTTGTCCAGCACTAGCTGTATCTACATATTTTTCTCACCTTTCAAGGAAACCTATGAGAATGCAAATGAGTGACAGTGACATTATTGTAGGAATAATCTAAATCTGATCTAATTTGCTTTAGAAGCAAATATTTTGAAAATTCTTATACTTAATTACATCTTATGCATGACAGATTTCAAATAGATTGTGAATTGGATTGTTTCATTGCCGTTGACAATGACTTGTTTAAAAAACCTGCCAGAGACATCCTTAAGGAGTTTACATTCTCCTAGGTTAGAAAGTTGGTTTTTTAAGTACATCATTTTGGGAACAAATGATAAAAAAATAAATTTGACTTTATAATTTCATTTTTTATAATTCTGGGTGTCATCAGCCACATAAACTGTGACAAGCAGACCTGCCCTCCTAATTTACCAGGAATAATAATGAGAAAAGTAAGGTTGGACTCCTCATTTCTTTATAGTGGGGGAAGTGCTCTTTCTCTCTCTCTCTCTGCCATAGCACTTTAATAGAGCCACAAAATGAAATTCTGAAGGCAAACCTGGTAGTCTTGTGGTACCTCTTCTGAAGGGTTTTTAGTTCCAATAGAAGTTGTTAAAGAATGTAGCTGAGTGACTTACCCATTAGGCCTAGAGGAGTGGTGGCAGCAGTGGGATATTCCTTATCCTAGAATCTGTACGTCTTGGTGACATGAAGATGAAAGGATATGCTGAACAAGGCGATCTTCTCTTTATGTTATAGGTTTGAAGGGTTGGTTCTGTACATACAACCAAACAAATCTTTGTAAAACCAACTAATAATTTAGACATTCTCATTCTTATCTTTGCACAATCAGTCCAATATTAATGAGGGGGCCACTTGTTGATCTTTTTTCTGTCACTAGGACCAAAAATTAAAAATCCTAGATCAGTGATACCTTGGTCTGCTCCTTTTTGTCACTGAGATTGTACCATATTTCTGTTAAACAGAGTATCTATACTAAAACCATCAAGAGGCTTTAGACTTGACTAAATTAAAGGCAGAGAATGAATTTATTGTGAATCTCCCAAAAATGTGATTCTTTCAATCTACCTGCCATCTATCTTAGAATTTTCACTGAACATTGTTTGATGTTGGCCACAGTCCTGCTTACCAGGGAGTGCTCAGTGGTTTGGCTCATGACAGCACTCAGAGCTACCCAAAAAGATAGATTCTTCCTGGGAAGTAACAGCAAGTATTTCTTGGGCCCACAGGTGTCCCTAATGCCTGCTGCAATGTTCTTCTTGGCTCCTTTGTTTAGAAGTCCATAACCACTGTCTATTTAAATTAATATACATATTGTTGTTGTTGTTAATCCTCACCTGAGGATATTTTTCCTTTGATCTTTAGGAGAGAGTGGAAGAGAGACGGAAAGACAGAGAGAAACATCAATGTGAGAGAAACACATCAATTGGTTGCTTCCTGCACGTACTCCACCAGGGCCCAGGCTGGGGAGGTGCCTGCAAACCAAAGGTAACATGCTCTTGACTGGAATCAAAACCAGGACCCTTTGATCTACAGGCCAACACTCTATCCACTGAGTCAAACTGGCTAGGTCAAAATTGTTTTCAAGTAAAAACAAAACAAAAACCAACAAACTAAACCTTCTTAGTCTTTTCAGAGTATCTATCTATGTGCCTCAGTCCACCAATGGACAGTGAACACTTACCATCTATTGTTGCCCCAGGAGCTCAGTGAAGACATTGCCACCAGTGCTACCCTTGGCCCAGTGGTGCTGCGCACAGCTTCTGTGCCTTCTGTGCCTCCTGTGCCTTCTGAGGCAGAGAGAAGGGCCCTGTAAATGGGGAGTCTATGGATTACAGTGTCCTACATGCAAAGGCCTGCTTTCCTCAATGCCTGGTGTCTACTAAAACTTGCGATTTGATGGCTTTTCTGTCCTGCCTATTTCTGTAGGCCTCTTCCCACAGTACTTGACCTTGTCCCCTATTCCTTAGCTCATTCATGACAGACAGGCATTCCCACACAGTATCTAGTTCTGCCATAGGAACTTCTGATTTTATCCGATAGCTTGGAAGCTGATCCCCTTCTTAAATTAGATTCCTTGGGCTTAGGAGTGCTGGAGCTAGCCCCGCTGTTCTCACCCCTCCCTTGGCCACAATTGAGATTGACTCCAGTGTTGCTGCTCTTCCCTGGCCTCCCTTCTGTCTTGGAGTTTGCCCCACTCATTTCCTCTTCCTCTGCTTCCCTCCAGTGCCCTCTAGTACAATAGGGTTTACTGCAGACAATCAGCATCTTGATGTGAATTATTTTATTTGACCCTTTGTTGATAGAGAAATAGCAATAAGGGTTTTGGAAACTTTTAAGATGAAGCAAGAATAAAGGGAAAGGCCAACTTCTAAAAAAGAAGTGGAAAGACAGAGGAAGCAGAAATTGTGGACATAAAAGACAATTTGACAATCTGTCACTAACTTATTCTCCCAACCTTCCAGCTCTGGTCACTCTGAACCTGCCAAGTTTTGCCTTGTACTATTGTTCCTGTGCACATCTGTGTTCATTCATCTAGCCCTTCAGTTACTTTCTTTGATTACCAATCTTGTGCCAGTTACATTACAGGTACTCATTCTACCATGGTGCACAAACTGAATTCTCATGAAGTCTAGTGGGGAAGAGATAGGAATCCAACTATCACATGATAAATATGTATATTGGATGGGGGGAATATATGACACAGAAAGATGTTATAATAGGTGAATTTGACCAGATCAGTGATGCATAGAAAAATGCACCCAGGGAAGTGACAAGGTTGCTGAGAATTTGTGGAAATATAGGACATAACTCAATGCCTATAGAAAGAACTACCTTCACTGGAAAAGAGAAGAGTGTGAACAGAAGCCCTGTGGTAGAAAGAAGCATTGTGTATTCAGAGAACTAAGAGAAGGGTTGAAGGTCCGGGAGGAAGAGTGGTGAGATATATTATGAGATGGTGCTGGAAAGCTGGGTAGAGAATCTCATAAGCATATGAAGCATTTTGTTGTTTGTCCTAAGAGCAATGGAAACTTATTTATTATGTAACAGTGTACCACAAATTTAGTGGCTCAAAAAATAATAAATATTTAGTATATCACAATTTCTGTGCATCAAGAATCCAGGAACAGCTTAGCTGAGCAGTTCTGGCTTGACATCTTTTATGAGGTTGTAGTCAAGATGTTGGCCAAAACTCTGCTGTCATCTGGCGTCTTGATGGAAACTGAGGGTCTGCTTCCAAAGTGGCTCACCGATGTAGCTGGCAAATTGGTACTGGTTGTTAGTAAGATGCCTCAGCTGCTCTTCATGTCAACCTCTCTACAGGGCTGCTTGACTATCCCACATACCATAGCAGCCATCTTTTCCAAGAGCAAGTGATGAGAGAGAGATCCTTTAAAACACTTAGCCTCAAAAGTCACCTCACACTTCCACCACATTTTATTTGTTAAAAATAAGTCACTAATTCCTATGAACATTCAAAGGGAGGGGAATTAGGTTCTACCTTTTGAAAAAGTAGTGTCAAAGAATTTGGGACATATTTTTAAAAAAGCAAACCATTAAAGAGTGATAAGCAGGAACAGTGACATGATCAGACTTGCTTTTCAAAAATATTACTTTAAATGGAAAGCAAATTAAATAGGGCCAGTATTGGTTAACAGATATTAGAGTGACCCAGGTGTGAATTACTGGCAAGGTGGTAGAATAGGATGCTGGTGGAGATAAGAGAAGTGAAGGGTTTAATATACATTTAGAAGGTGAAATGAGTATTAGAGATAAATTGAACTTGGCAGTTGAAGAAAAGGTAATATTATAGTTTCCTAGTTTTCTGGTTTGCATAGGATGAATATTGTGGCATTCAATGACATGGAGGATAGCAATTTTGGTCTATCAATGGGGTTATTATTAGTTTTATTTAAAATATATTATGTTTGAAGTGTTTGGAATATCTAGGTACAGCTACCAAGTGGTTCTTTAGTCATAATACTCTAGAACTAAGAATTCTGACTTGAGGATATAAATTGGTGGATTATCCAGGAATAGAAAAAAGAAATAAAGAACAAGACCTCATGTCTCTATCCTACATGTGGGTTGGTTGCCCAACTCAGTTTTGTTAGGTATGTGAGGTTTATTGACTGGACTCAAAATCCACTTAAAAAACATCTTGTCATAATTTAGAATGTTGAGGAAAAGCTTATTAAAGTTTTCCTTCCCTCCCTCCTTCCTTTCCTCCCTCCCTCCCTCCCTCCCTTTCTTTCTTCCTCCCTTTCTATGAGACCAATATACTTTCCTATCCCATCGATGATTGCCTTGGCCATGTGATTTGTATTGGCCAATGAGGTGTCAGTGGTGTGACCAGAGCAGATGTATGAAGTATATAGTAGCTCTTGGGTTTGTGCTTCTTCCTTTTGCTTTGAAAAGAACATGCCTTAGATTGCCACTGGTACATGAAGGGGTTGGCTGACCTGTATCCAATCCAACTGTGCCTGGCCTACATGAGTTGAGCCCAATTTACAAATATATGAACATTAAAAAAATGTTTATTTTTGTAAGCCACTAAAATATTAAGGTTTTTATTTGTTATTGTTATGCAGCATTGTTTTCATAATAGCTGACTTATGCAAGTGCCTACAATCTATAGCAAGGACTACTATTCTTTTAAGTCATTATGGACTACATATATTTTAAAAACAGTATTTATGTCTGATACATAATTGTAAGAGCAAAACCCAAAATAAATACTTGGTCAAATTTTTCTTTTCTTCCTTTTTTTAAAAATAATAAATCTTTATTGTTCAGATTATTACAGTTGTTCCTCTTTTTCCCCCCCATAGCTCCCTTCCACCCGGTTCCCACCCCACCCCATGCCCTTACGCCCCACTTGTCCTCGTCCATAGATGTATGATTTTTGTCCAGTCTCTTCCCTCACCCCCCCGACACCGCCTTTCCCCCGAGAATTGTCAGTCCACTCCCTTTCTATGCCCCTGATTCTATTATATTCACCAGTTTATTCTGTTCATCAGATTTTTTATTCACTTGATTTTTTGATTCACTTATTGATATATGTATTTGTTGTCACTTTGTTGTTCATAATTTTTATCTTTACCTAGAATCAGGGGCATGGAAAGGAAGCAGATTGACAATTCTTGGGGGGTAGGGGATATGGAGGGGGCAGAAAGAGAATGGACAAAGA
>NW_006300032.1:1388536-1394669 GCF_000327345.1 Myotis davidii | reverse complement strand
CAAAGGCTCCTTACACTATCTTTATATGTTTGGATTCTTTTTTCTTTTTGCTCTTCTGGTTGGGATTTTTGCTTCCTCTTATTTTAAATCATTGATTTGATTCTCAGGATCCTCTAGTCTACTGTTTAATCTCTGTATGTTATTCTTTATTTCAGTCAGTGTATGCTTAATTTCTGACTGGTTCTTTTCCAATTTTTTGGCATTCTCACTAAGATCCTTAAAGGTCTCACTAAGTTCCTTGGAGGTTTCTAGAAGACTCTTGAGTAACCTTATAACTGTGGTTTTGAACTCTATATCCAGTAGTTTGCTTTCCTCCATTTCTTTCATTTGTGATTTATTTCTTTGTCTCCGCATTTTGGCTGCTTCCCTGTGTTGATAGAGTGGCTTTGTGTGCTAGGTGTCCTACAGGGCCCAGTGGATCTGCCTCCCTAATTACCTGAGGTTGACACTCTTGGTGCACCCCTTTGTGGGCTGTGTACACAGTCTTGTTGTAGTGAAGTCTTGATTGCTGTTGGTATCACTGGGAGGAATTGACCTCCAGACCAATTGGCTGTGTACCAGTTGTGTCTACAATCGGAGAACTTTTGTGCTGGAAACACCCTTATGGGGCAAGACTTGCTTCAGTAGGGCTTTGGTGCTCACTGTGTCGCTTATGGATGTGAAGAGTTGTACTCTGGGATGGTCTCACTCTGACCACTGGGTACACTGGCTCTTGGATCTCCAAGGAGGTGCAAAGTCAGCCACTGTCTGAGGCCATCCAGCAGGAGCTACAGAGAGATCTGAAGATTCCTCCGCTTTGTTTGGGGTTTGGAAGTGCCCAGATGAGGCCCAGCTGTGAAGCAATGCAGGCTGTTGTCTAGGCCTTTTTTGGAAGCTTTGGCGCTCTTTGACCCAGTTGCAGTTTGTTAGGTTTTAGATTGCAAAAGAACAGGCCATTCATATGCAAAAGCCTCTGCTCACAGCTTGGGTGAGGTTGTAAATTGGGTGGGGCGGGGTCTCAGGGAATCATCAGGGTGGAGCAAACTGCAATGGCTGCCAGTCTGCTCTGCCTCAGAGAGGTCCCGGGGTCTCTGTGTCCTGCGGCTCTGTGCAGGAACAATAATTGCTGCAAGCATCTCTGCTAGAAAGCCACCCTCGCGTTCCAGCCCGATGCCAGACAGTCCAGATTCTCCCCATATGAGTCTGGGTCCCCAGAGTCTCGCCCAGAACTGGAGTTCAGAGCAATTGGGAGCTTGTATCTCCCTCCCAACTGAAAAAGACAACAGCATACCCAGTTGCCAGCCTGTTTCTGCGCATGCCTCCGAACCTCTGCACTTCCATACCTCTGCACCTCTTATCAGTTTCAATGCGTTTTTCTCTTTCCTTCTAGTTGTAGAATTTCCACTCAGCCAGCCTTCCCGTGGTTCTGGATGATATCCATTTTGTCTTTTAGTTGTAGTTTTGATGTGGTTGTGCGAGGCAGCAAGTACAAGTGTGTACTATGCCGCCATCTTGGTTCCTCTCCCAAATTTTTCTTGAGTGTATGCATGGACCCAAGTCTAATTTAGGCATAGTTGTTGATCTATCATGAATGTCTATAAGTTACACTGATATGTTCTTAGAATAGTTCTTCTGAGCAAGGTTTACTCAGGTATGAAGAGGTCTCACCTCACCTAGATACAGCAGTCATAAAGGTCAACAACTGCATTTTTTTCCCTTTCTCTGAGTACATTTATATTATATATAGTAAAGAAATGCTTAAGAAAAATTGATGCTCTATCTACTATGTTTATATTTTAAGACATATGTTATTGTTGTTAAAGTTGATTTCAAGAGAACTATTTATTTTTTTAAAAAAAGGTTATTAGTGGCCATAAACAAGCCTGTAAATAGTGTGCCAGTGAATGAAAGCAATCAAAGTTGTTCTTTGGCTACTAACGTTTTTATAAAAGCTTTGATTAGTTATGAGGTAATTGTGAAAGATGATGAGTTAGACTCAAAGAAAGAAAAATAGTTTCTCTAGTTTAGCAGCTGTGGAATCTTTTGGTAATTGCTGGAATATTCCTTTTCAGTAAACTTAAAACTTGCTTATATCTTAACTTTCTCTTTTTTATCACTTTCTTCTTCAGTGTAACTCTAAATTATAGTTGAGAAGGACAGCACTTAGATTTATATGTTACCTCTGTTGAAAAGATTTTTAAAAAACCTCTATAGGAAAAGCAAAGAAAGAGGCTACACTTAAAACATTTGATTCTAATGTTTTGGATATTAAAATGTGATTTCCCTCCCAGGTACTCATCTTAAAGGTCTATAAAAATTGTGTGCGACCGTGCACATAGGACAAGTGTAGTTGTCCAGTGTTTATGGGCGACATGTGAAATTATACCTTGCCTAGTTTGACCACAGTGTGAAAATTTAAAGTATAAACATGATCAAAAAGAAGAGTGGTTTCAGAAATGGAGAAACAACAACATTCCATTCTCCCAGAACCTTTTCAGTCTCTCAGTCAGACAGCTGCCCCCACTCCCTCCTCCCAGCAGTCACTAGAAACAACATCCCATTCCCCACACCATCCCCCACCTGAAAGGAAAGGGCACCATCAATTCTGAGAAAGAAATTGCCAAAATGACACAATTTATTGGACTTGATACTTTCTCACAGAAACTGCCAATCAGCTTTAGATGCAAATCTGCCGTCCTGTCCCTCACCTCAGCCCTTAGCTAAAACTCAGGAGAAACTTTGCCTTAGCCAAAGAATAATACAAAGGACATTGCCATTTTGGGATATTTTGCCTTCTTGGGTCTCTCTCATCTTTTCATTTAGTTCAGGGATCAAAAAAGTTATTTTAACCAAAAATATCACATGAACATGGTTTTAAAAAAGCAAACAGGACAGAAATGTAAGGAATAAAAATTAAATGTCTCCTTCTCCACACCCTTACCCCTTTTTCCAATTCTCTTAGACTTTGAAACAATATAAGTTCTGTGAGGGGAAGAGGGTGTGTGTGTGTGTGTGTGTGTGTGTGTGTGTGTGTGGTGTGGTGTGAGAGGAGGTAGAACAGAGATAAAATCTTGATATTGATTTATTTTTAATTAAAAAAATGTAATTGCACATATTCTTCTCTCTTCATCTCCCCTACACACAAAAACAACTCCCAAACAAACAAACTAAAGACAAATCCAACTCCAAACAAATAAATAAAAAACCCCACAAACCTTTGCTGTTTGGAAGTCTAAGAGAATTGCTGTTTAAAGGTCTTTCCGATTAAGCTCATTCCAAAGACATTTCCAGTATAACCAAACAAAGAGAAACACTGGTACCCAGCCAGCCACAGTCCCCGCCATCTCTGATTTAGTGCAATTTGTTGGTGATTAAATCAAAGAGAAGATGGAGATGGGTTCATGGAATAGGAAAACAAACAAGTCCAAATTCAAATACCCCATGTATTTATATTTAAAATAATTTGTAACTATTATTTTAGATAATCAATTCATGTGCATTTAGGATGATTTTATTGGTAGGAAAAGTCTCTCTGCATTTTCTTCTTAATTATAAAGGTTTGTGGAATGTTTTCTGAGGACGGAAATCCTTCCCCATGGAGTCATTTTTCCTAGATTGTTAGGAGGGTCTCCTCTTGGTAAGCAATGATGTCAGTTAAAATGTTTTCAGTACTCTCCTTTCCCATCCGAGTTGGCTTCATATGTTCTGGTTCTCTATTACTTACTGTTTTTAAAACAGATTGAAAAATTTGCTCACCAGGAGAACAATGATTAACTCAGTCTGTAAGGTGCCAGTTGACTTGCTATCAATAGCTTAAAAGAAAATCTAAATCCATGACTAATGGCCCAGGAGTTTACTACTTGCTTCCAGGAGCCTCTTTAGATCAAAGCGTTATTTTTGAAATCTTTAATTTATTTCTTCCTTTCCCCGTGTCTTTCTACATTTAAAAAAAACTTACACACTCTATTAATAATAAAGACGTATATTCCCAGGTTACCTTCCCTTTTTAACTACACACTGGAGTCTCTGCAGTCAGTTGTTTCTCTGAGTATCTATTCCTGGATTTGTCATGAGATAGTGGAGTATTGGTTAAGAGCTTGGGCCCAGGAAACAGCCGGGTATTGTATCTATAAAATCTTTGCCTACCCCAAGTTCACAGGGAAATTCTGCTATAATTTCTCCTGAAAGTTTTTTACTTTTAGATTTTATATTTAGATCTCTAATCAATTTTGAATTAATTTTTGTATATGCCTTTAGCTAAGATGAACACTTTGCATATAGATACTCAATTATTCCAGCACATTTGTTGAAAGAATACCTTTTGCTAACTAATTGCCTTTGAAACTTGATTAAAAATCAGTTGTTACTATATTTATAGCTGTATTTCTTAATTCTCTATTCCATTTTACTAATTTATTTGTCTATTTTCACATAGCTATCATATCATCTTGATTACTGTAGTTTTATAATAAGTCTCAAAGTCAGGTAGAATTAGTTTTCCAACTTTATTCTACATTTTCCAAATTGTCTTTACTATTCTAGGTCCTTTACATTTTCATATGAATTTTGGAATCAGCTTGTCAATATTTACAAAAACTGCCTACAGAAATTTTTACTGTGATTGCATTTAGTCTGTAGATCAATTTGGGGAGAATTGACATCTTAATGAAGGATTGCTATCTATTCCTTTCCTTCAGCCTTCTTCAATTTCTTGTAATAATGTTCTGTAGATATTCACTTATCAGTCTTGCATGCCTATTGTCAGATTTATTCCTAAGAAGTTTGTAGTTTTAAATTATTTTGAATGGTATTTTAAAAATTTAATTTTTAAATTTGGTTGAGCGTTGACCTATGAACCAGAAGGTCACGGCACATGTCCAGATTGCAGGCTTGATCCTCAGTTTGTGGCATGAAGGAGGCAGCCAATCAATGATTCTCTCTCATCATTGATATCTCTCTCTCCCTCCCTCCCCCCCCCTCTCTCTCCCTTTCCCCCCTCTCTGTCTTCCTTCCTCTCTAAAATTAATAAAAAACTATGTAAAAAATTTTTAAATTTTCAATAGTTTTTGCCAGTATATACAAACAAAATTGATTTTTGTTTTTATTCTACAACCTTGATAAACTTACTATTAGGTCTAGCTGCCTTTTATAGGTTCCATGGGATTTTCTTTTTACAAATCTTGTTGTTGGACAATAAAGAGACAGCTTACTTCTTTCTTTCCAATCTGGTGCCTTATATTTCTTTTTCAATTCTAATTGCACTAGCTATAACCTTCAGTACAATGTTAAATAGATATGATTACTTCAGACATCTCTGTATTTTCCTGATCTTAAGGGGAAAATATTCAGTCATTCATCATTAAATATGATGTAGCTGTAGGTTTTCATAGGTCCCTTTTATTCCTCGTTTGCTGAGTTTTTATCAGAAATGTACATTGAATTTTGCCAAATAAACAAGGATTAAGTTAATGTGGGCTGCAAAAAATATAAAAGCTTCAATTTTCATAATTGAAACATAGGTTTATTTCAATCCAGACATGTGAACACAAAGGGCTGAAATAAATGAGTAATTGTTAACATAAAATAATAGAACATTTTAATAAAAATTAATATTTTGTCTTGAACATTAACTTAGCAAACACTAAATAACTACACAAAATAGTAAACATAACACAAATAAACCTATTTTTCTTGTTCTCCAAAAGCAAAATATCTCCTGTTGCACACACCAAACAAGTCAGTCCAAGACTAGTAATAGGCAATTGGCTGCTAAAATATTCTCTACTAGTATTAGTGGAGAGAAATGGTGCGCCTGTGCGTAAGGCACATAAGAGAAAGGAATGCAACACGATTATAGTAATCAGTCATTAGTGAACGTTGTAGTTCGTTATTAATAATTATGTATAGCAGAATATTGTAAAAATTAAGTCACACAATTTTTATTAAAATGTTTCTTATATACCGTTATATTGGCCGGGCAGCAAAAATATTCGTGGGCTGCATGCAGCCGGCAGGCACCAAGTTTGACATTCTTGATCTAGAATAATGTTTGACCAAATATCTGAACACTATGGCCCAACCAAATAAATACATAAAATTGCCCTTTGACGGATAATTTTGAGAGTCATCAAGATATGCCTGGCTTTCTAACTGG
>NW_006300032.1:1379892-1388499 GCF_000327345.1 Myotis davidii | reverse complement strand
CATGTTGTGGTGACCCCCAATTTCATTGTTACAAATTGAACATAATTAAAGCATAGTGATTAATCACAAAAACAATATGTAATTATAGATGTGTTTTCTGATGGTCTTAGGTGACCCCTGTGAAAGAGTCATTCGACCCCCAAAGGGGTCGTGACCCACAGCTTGAGAACCGCTGGTTTAGAGAGTCCCTGGGCTAAAAGTGAAGTGATTAGAAAGAATTGGTAGAAAGAAC
Source organism: Myotis davidii (assembly GCF_000327345.1). Classification (NCBI taxonomy): domain Eukaryota; kingdom Metazoa; phylum Chordata; class Mammalia; order Chiroptera; family Vespertilionidae; genus Myotis; species Myotis davidii. Next base: position 1,388,267 of record NW_006300032.1, on the reverse strand, counting down.
CATTGATGTTTTGAACCATGCCAGGGAGATTGCGTCATGTGAAGATTTGTAACTGAGATTTTTCTACATTTTATCTATGATGATTATCTTAGTGCTATTAAACTGAACTAAAATTTATTTGTATATTTGTAGCTACTGTTTATGATGGTTGGCAAGAAACAAAATTAGAGTGATATCTTACACTGGTAGAAAGAATAAGAGCAGGCATATGATTTCAGTGGAAGTGCTGCCATTAATCTGTACAATATCCATGCAAAGTTGACCCAAGAAGAAGCGATATAAAGTAGGGGCTTATCTAAGTGCCAAGTGAGGATCTTTCTTGGGACTGTTGGTTTGAAGGCAAGCATTTCACATCTTTGGGAGAGGAATACAAGTTTTTATTATGGCTACATCAGCCAAGTTTAGGGAATAAGGTGTATGGAGTGCTCTAGGTTTCAGCAGAGGCCAGAGTACTCTTTTAAGGAAAAACAAAGGTTCCCTTTCTTTTCTTAGGTGTCATCCAGTTCCTTTTCATTTTTGCTTTTTAATTGCTTCTTATTTTTTTTCTTCATTTCTGTGCCCAATATTTTTAATATTTTACATCACTTCTTTTTTCTTTCTTTCAAAAAATTGCCTTAATGTTTTATTATCTGTGCCATGCATCACCTAGTAACATTCTATTTGCCATTCTTGCAGGGAATGCCTTTATGGGAGCAAAGAGGATTTTAGACAGGCAGAAGGAGAAGAGGAAATAGGCCAGGAACAAAAATGCTTTTTCTGCAGCAACCAAAATGCATTGCATGGAATGGGGAGACGTTGCTGTAGTGGCCAGTTAGGCCTAATCATGATGGGACCTTGAAAAGAATAGTAAACAGGAGCTGTGCCTATTGACTACAGAGCAGTTTCTCCTTCTTACTCATGCAGCAGAAATAGGAGACCACAGTGATAACTCAGTGATCTGATATTTTGAATCATGGTGTCCACCACCTTAGGGAATTTTCTTTGCCATATGGTCATAGCAAACTTCTCCAGCCCTCTGTGGACTTAAACAGACACACGTGGAAAATATAAGATATTGTTATCCAACACAGAGTCTGACATAGTTCCAATTCAATAAACACCGGTTGAGCACCTACTATGCACAAGGCACTGTAAAGAATGGTTGAGTTTAAAGTTGCACAAGCCATGGTCTTTAAATGTTAGGAGCTGTTATCCAGAAAGCACATAAAAAGCTATACTGAGGGTGGAAAAAAAATAAAAGCAAAGATTATAAGAGAGGGATAATGTACAGTGGGAGTCTAGGGGAGTGAGAAATTATTTCCTGCTATATAATAGAGGGAGGCTTCATGGGGGATTTGTAATTCCATCTGGACTCTAAATAGTGACAAAAATTGAGGAAGGAAATATAATGTAAAAACATAGAGATAAGAAAATGCAGAGGGCGTTTGTAAAGTGAATGATGGGAAGACAGTGGAATTGAGAGGACATTCCAGAGGAGAATATGAAACCTGCTGGGATCCATACTAAGCAGGCTGGACTTTGTTCTGTAGGCAAGAGGGAAACCCTTCATGGGCTTTAAAGAAGCATGATGACATGATACTATTTTACAGATGGGTAATTACATTGGTAGCTGTGTAATGATGGAATGGAGGGAGTGGAGGCAGGGAGAACAACCAGGAGAGAGAACGAGTAAGAGCCAGTTCTTAGCAAGAGGTGCAGAAAGGCACATGGGATACTAGAGGATTTGACGTAGAGTCCTGGCCTTAGAAGCCATGACCTTGGGGGAAGTTTCTCACTTTTTCTCTGCTTCAGTTTCCTCTTCTGTAAACCAAGGATAAGAACAGTAGTTATTTCATAGAGTTATAAAGATTAAATAAATGACTACATGTAAAGCCCCCAGATCTGTGTCTATAAAATAGTAAGAACTCCATAATATTATGTATTATTGGTAAGGCAGTAGTAAGAAGAGACAATAAGGAGTGGATTTAAAAGTTATTGTACTATATGATTATGTCATTATTTATATTGGAATTATTTTCAGCGTTTCCCCCTATTAAAAACATAATTCTGCCATTTAGTAAGCAAAACAAAAAAATCAAGTTGTTATAGCACTTATGTTTTATCTATTTTTTGTGACTGAATTCTTCAAGAATATGTCTCAGACTTTGAGATGGTCTCAGAAGTTGCTCCTGATGTATATTAGTTTTCAAAAGGAGCTTGAAAAATGTAATAGAGCCACTTGAGCTATGGTGGTCAGAGTTCGTTGTAATCAGTGTGTTATCATATCTACCTGTCTATCCATCTATCTATAATAAATCTATATGTTAATTTATTTTTTCTTACATTGCACCTAACCTCTGAGAAGTTAAAGACCCTAAGTTCCTTTGCAGTTTTAATTATGTAGGCTTCATACTCCTTTCATGGCAGGAAAGGCTGCATTAATTAAAGTTTAGAATGACAGCCCACCAATCCCTGCACTGCTTTGCTTTCCTTGCTTTGTTCTACCTCCGCCATGGAAGCCATTGCTGCAGTACAGAGGGAGCTCCTCTCCTGGAGACATTGCCCAGCAGCAGTGAGAGGGCTGGAGAAGGCCATCTTCAGTTGCCCTGCGTGCCCTCCCTTGGACCTTGGCAAAAAGGCATAAGGCAAAATAAGGCCGACAAGAGAAAACAAAGAGGCCGCTCTCTTTGCTCCAGACAAGAAAAAAGGAAAGTGGGGAGGGGGTAGGAGATAAGCAATTCTCCTTTACTGTTTCCTGTGCAGTCTCATGTGGACTTATCTATGCTGCAGACCACACTGAAATGTGAAGGTCATGATAACAGAGACATCTGCCATCAACATCTAACTGTAAAATGTTTATCTTGAACTACTTTGGGCTTTTGTCCTAAGAAAGAAATCATAGGTAAGTGTCAGTGGGATGGCAAAATAGTCAAAACACCGCTAAGGGAAGAACAAAAATGTGGGTGTTCCAGTGACGAATGTCTCCTCAGCTTGTTCTCTGGGCACCGGCTGACCTTCCTGTTTTAGGGGGTCTCTCCTTAGCAATAGACACCTGGCTGTCTCCTTTCCCACTTCTGACAGAGGTTGAGGCTGAAGGAGCAGAGACCCATGTGCCTTAGTACTCTAAATACACTCCACTCAGGTGAGTCAACAGAACAGGCAGGGTAATTCTGGGATTTCAGACCCCCCACTGATGCTGTCTTCTCAACTCTGCTGAGCCATTATCTGGCTTCAGGAAGAGATTAACTCACATGCAGTCGCCTTTCAAAATAAACATCAAGGACTATTTACGGGCAGGAAAATTTGTTCATGGAGTACTAAGTGCAAAAGCCTGTAATAAACCCTGTGGACAGTATGATCTGTCCTTGTGAGCCTAACCAAATTAACCGTACACATCAACATGTGCCTCAGGAGACTTAGCCAACTTTGACCATGGCCAGTGCCTCAGCTGGGGAGAGAGAGTGGGGTTTGCTATATATATATGTGAGTGTGTTTATTTCTCTCTATTTTCTATCACAAATGTCATTTTTCAATCTTCAAAATAAGAAAGACACTAACCCAAAATTCCACAGCAAGGAAGTGCTGGAGCCTCCACAGGTATCCCTTAGAAGCTGGTCTGCCTAAGTGTGAAGATATCTTGGAAATAATGTAGTCCTTGTTTCCCTTTTGCTTTCATTAGTGTTGTCTTGATTTTTTTGCAAAGACAGCATGGAGTGGCGATCATCTTCTCTAATAAGGATTCTGGAGTGTGCGGGGCTGAAGAATCTAGAAAAGGAGAGGTGGGGTCCCCCTCCCCACAATTTCATGTGCCAATTAGCTTCCGGCACAAACCACCCTCACACCCCCAATTTCCTGCCAACATCCCATTAGCAGAAAAAGAAAAATGGGCCAAACTCCAACCACTTGGAGAAATATCCCAGTCCCTACCAGGTTGCCCATCACTTCAATGAAGTGCTGAGTGTAGTGAGGGGGCATGTGCTGGAAAAATCTGTCCTTGGTTCTATCCTAACCACTTTCAATCAATAATGTCACAGGGTTAGGTCAGCTTCCAGGCTTTCTCCTTGCTTGTCTTTCTATAACTGACAGCCTGTGTACTTGCTGTGATAACTTTTTCTTTAGAAAGCTGACTTTTAAACTGACAACAAAAGTAACAGTTGCACTTACACAAGAGAAAGTGAGGAAACTTCTGGCTGGTTCCTGTGTTTGCTCATTAACTGACATTATTTGGGCCCCTTCTGAAGAAGGAGAGAAACAGCAGGCCACAGTATAATTTAAACAACAGTGACAAGAAACTGGTCAAAGCCAGAAAATCCTAAGCGAAGTGGAACGAAGTGTGGGAAAGTCTTTCTAGAATTTCAGTGATTGAGCATTGATAAAATTACAGAAGTCTATTTTTCCTCTCTCAGGGCCCCCTTTATTCACAACCTGAATGTGAAAAGTAAGAAATCCAACTTACCTAAACTTTACACTGTGCTAATTGTGTGTGAGATGCTGTCATTTGAGAGTGGAGCCTCAAATCTCTTTTCTGAAGGACTTGGTGCAGAGCAAGTGCCTTGTCACCTTCTCGGTCCTTTGAGGAGCTTGGGAAGAGCACCACAGTGGAAGCTTTCATTCTGACTGTTTGTTTCAGGGAGGTATATAGCGTTTGTTGTTTGGTCTCATCTTCCTCAACTGCACCAGCAGGGTTCTGCCCCTCCCCATTATCTTTAGAGGCACATTTCCATGTCAAAGACCTCCCTGGAGAGAAAGCCTCTTTTCTTCCACCCCCTGCCTTCTCTGTGACTGACTTACCTTAACTCCAACCTGCCCAGTCCTCCTTCACTGTAGCAATAGCAAGGAGCAGAACTTTATTTAGAAATCAAAACCAGAGAAATAGCTTCTCTCTGCGAAGGATAAGAGCAGTTTAATTGTCCTTGAAAATACCAACTTGTTGTAAGGAAGATCACTATCTCTTGCAGTAAACATAAAAATAAGAGTCATTCTTCAGTGAAATTGTAGATTTTCCTTAAGAAAAGTGGAAATGCTAAAACCTTTATACACTGCTAGAAAAATCCATAGTAGGCTAATTAAGAAGAATTTATAAGGGAGTTGTGAGTATTGTTTAATTTGTTTTGCATCTAGATGTTATTGATGATGTGGGCTCTCAGTTCTTGAGTTCGGCAAAGAAAGAATTCAGAGCCAAGAACTCTAATGCAAGAGGACGCTTGTATAGCATGCAAAGCAAAAGTACACTGGAAGAGAAGCATCGAGTGGGCTGCTCAGAGAGCTATGTTGGCCTTTTAGAAAGAAAGTCACAGAAGCAGAAGAAGTGAGCCAACTGGGCTGCATGGGCTCAGGAAACAAGTTACAGAGGCAAAAGAAGGGCCCTTGAAGACCAGTTCAGGGGGTTAGCCCAGGACAAGCTGCTGCTGCCCATGGCACCACTGGTTGCAGGTCTCCTGGGGACCCTTAGAGGTTAGGAGGAAGAAAGTGAAGATACAGGCCTAAAGAAAGAAGGTGCTCTAGAGAGATAGCATACCCTGGGTCCTTTGCATTAAGGGTTTTTATCTGTTTTCTAAAGGCAGAAATTTTAGGGGAGCTCTCAGGGGAGGATCTCAACAGAATATTCAACAGCTTTCCAGGTGTGTCCTTTAATATGCTGATTCATCAAAATGAGCATATAGGGTCAGGGTCTTGGTCTCTACTGACTGACAGGCACTAGGGTGGGGGTTATTAGTCAATGCTGCTGATCCTGATATCAGCCATGATATTGATTAGTCTGGTTTTGCTGCTTTTCTGGGCCTGGATCTGAAACATAACTCCAGGCTTGGATGCTATCTCTAGTTTGATCAAAACTCTGTCCTGTGGTCAACTGATCCGATATTTTATTCCTAAGATCATTTGATGCTGATCAGAACTTCATTGTCCTGAGGGCTTACTGCTTAAGGGAGTGGTCATGCAAGGGAGAAGGAGGCCCGTTTGAATCATCTATGGGTCTCAGTTTCCACTTGCCAAGGAATTTTCCTAGCTTCTTACTATCCTGCCTCATATAGACTATCTCCTACATTCATCCAATGGGTAATTCAGTGGACACAAAAAAGGTTCTCCATGTTCATACTATGTTCTTGTTCTTCTAAGGTTGGGGAATCTTCAAACCCATCACTGCTTTTGCACTTCTGGCAGATCTTAGGAACCTAAATCCATTTATTTCCTTTCAATTTTCAAGATTAAAAGGCCCTCAAGATGGGGTTCACTTGAGAGTAGTTCTCTGGGGTTTTGATTAATATTATTTAGACTCAGGTCAGATATTTTCCTGAAGCCACCAAAAGCCCAAGACAGATCCCACACCAACCACTCACCCATGAGGAACTTAAGCTCAGTAGCTCTTATTTGGTATACTGTAACAGAGTGAAATGTCTGTCCCTCTGACTCCATCTTGTTCTAGCTTGTATTGTGCCCATGGCCTTTAGGCTAATAGCTCCTGCTTTATTAGTAGACATGCTAATCATTAGAGGAATTCTGCTTGGGGCTTGATACTTTACTAAAACAGCCTCTCCCATTTTTCCTTTCCTTGACATAAAACAAGCCTGAACTCTGTACTTTCTTTAGATGGATTTGAAGATTAGGTCTTCCATTTTCTCAGTTGGCACCTACTCAATCAGTAAACCTTTGCTTACTCCAAACTCTAATGTTTTGAGTTTTAGCCTTTCTAAGCATCGGGTACACGGACTTTGGATAGGTAACAGTACCAGAGTAGACACTCCATTGGACTTCGGATGGCAGGTTTCCCCCAGGGTCTCTCACACTAAAAGGTGGTCTTAGACCCAGAGGAAAAGCCAAAGCCTTCCAGTTCCTGTTTATTTCTCATGCTCAGAATTTGCCCCCCTCCCCCACTTCTAGAATGAGTCATACTGAAATACTAGAAGTTCTTGAACAGGCCTGTTCTTTTCTTTCTCCAGATATTTCACAAAATATCCCTTTCTTTGAAATGTTCTTCCTCTCTTTGCTCCTAACATCTACTTGGCTAACTGTTATGTCCAATTGACTCCCAAGTCTTCAAAACATGTTAGATGTTTCTCCTATATAATGTCACAACTGGTAGGAGGAACAAATAAAACAATACTAGGGAAGAAATAAAAGTTTCAGGAAAACTTCTAGTTTCTTGCCTCTTACCTCTGTCATTTTTTTTTTTTAATGTGGTACTTGGAAGCACTAATTACCTTTTCTCTGATTCTTGAAAATGTTGATCCATGTCTCGCTAAAACCGGAACAAATTTCTAGGCTTGAAAGTAATAAGTCTAAGCTAGTAGAACTTTGAAGAGTTTCACATGTAAGACAGTTAAAACAACTTAGGAAGTGATTCTCATGGAAAAGGTTAAAAGGGGCCAAAGTTTTGCTACTCCAAAATTTGCCTTTTGGGATATTGACTTTACAGTGGTTATTAATAAATAAAAGACTCAGAAATAACCGTTGTTTGACCCTCCACCTTTACCTGCCTAAGGGAATTCAGATTTGCTGTATGACAGTATATGTTTACAGGAAGGGGCCATTCCCTTAACATCAAAATAAAAACTTAATGTGGCAGACAGAGAGAAATCTAGCAGAAGCTGCTTATTGAACTTCATTCTGTGTCCCACTGTTTCTTGGTGGGCAAGAAAGAATTTTTTTTTTAACACATTTCGTACCGCATAGAAATCTCTAAGACATACGCCAGGGACCGCACGTTTTGGGGCAAACTGCACGTTATTTAAATCATCATAACTACAGATCATAATGCACTTTAGGTGTTGTTTTTCAATAATTATAACATTTTTATTTACAAAAACAATTAAACACTGTTTATACTTCATTTTTGCTTGTGGATTGAGGACGTTGTACACTCTAAATGAACTGAAAAGTCCATAGTTTATAAGGTACAGCACACTTTTTTTGTCCATTTCATCGTTTTCCTTAGAATGGAACAACACGAAAGGGAGTGTATCAGTTTCATTGGTTTCCTTACTTTTTCTGAGAGAGGGCATTTCTAAAAGCACCAGGAACTTGAAGACGAAGACTATTCGAATGACCAAAATACAATGTAACTGCAATGCTTTATGGGTTCGTGCAATTATATAGTTTTTCGTAGATTGACCTGCAGGGTTCCCACCAATGAGATCGCTTCATTTGATGTGGACAAGACAGTGTGTTGACATCTAAGGTCCATAACAGATGGCGCATGAAAAACGAGAACACTCGTGAGCGGTCCTTAAGAGATGGTGTGCGAAACACGAGAAAACTCGTGAGCAGTATGCAATATGGTATCATAACAAAGCAATACAAATTCTGAAATAGCTTATGTCTAGTTTAATATAGTTATTTGGATGAAGTCATTACCTATTTTGTTATAATCCTATATAATAAAAACCTAATATGCAAAT
>NW_006300032.1:1365781-1379585 GCF_000327345.1 Myotis davidii | reverse complement strand
AGCAGGAATTTTGTTTTCTTATGTTTGTTATTTCTATCTACCTGCAAATTGTCTGCTTTACCTTTGAAATTCCAGACCCCTGCCTCTTTCTCCTTTGTACAAAATTGTACATAAACCTCAACTGCCCAATGCCTTCTGGGTTCTCATATTCTTATGGCACACTTGTATGTACTTCTAGAATACATTTTCCTTAGATAATCTGCCTCATGTTAATTTTATTATTAGTCCAATTAGAAGAACTTAGAAAGTGGGAGGAAAAATATTTTTTGTGCTCCAACAAGGTCAAATTAGGACATTTATTTTCAAAGGTATCTAGGAGATTTTTGGAAGTGTATAAATCCTTGGTTTTCAGATAGTTTTCAGTCTAGCAGTGGATATGGCATTTATATTAATACTCTATTACTGTGTAAAAAATGACCACAAATTTAGTGGCTTAAAACAAAACCCATTTATCAGTACCCAGTTCTGTAAGTCAGCAGTCTGCAGATGACTCAACTGCGTTCTCTCCTCAGGGCTACACACTCGGTGTGTTGGCTGAATTTTCATTTGAAGCCTTGGAGTCCTGTTCTGAGTTCACTCAGTTCTAGGCCATAGTAAGTCTAAAGTCTCCTTTTTTTGCTGACTGCCAGAGACTGTTCTCAGCTTCTTGAGACCATGCTCAGATCTTTGCCATGTACCCCTCTCTGTCTTCAAAGCCATCATCAGAGAATTTCCTTGGTGTCAAATCCTCATCACCTTTCAAATCTTTCACCAGGAAGAGTCTCATCCCTTTTATGGTCTCACTGATAAGGTCAGATTAGGTCAATTTTGGCATATAATATGACCTAAGCATGGGAGTCATATCCCGACCCATTCCCAGGTCCTTCCCACACTCAAGAGGAAGGGATTATATAAGATTGTGGGTCATTGTGGGCCATTTTACCATTCTGCCTATCCCAACACTCAATGAATAAGATAAATTCCACTTGAAAGTTATAAAATATTACATGGATGCTTAGTGAAGAGAGAAATTTGCTTTATAATATGTGCTTAACATACGGTAGATGCTCAATCAGTATTTGTTCATATGTGGAAAATACATGTAAACTGAGAGCACACTAGTATATTGAACTGTGTTAATTAAAACTTCATTAGTCAAATAAGAAAACACGTTTGATCCACAGTTTTCATAGTTGGATTATCAAGTTTCTGGGTAGGGGAAAGTAAATTCTATAAGGCAGCATTAAGGGAGAGTTGGGGTAGGTAAAGGGGTTTTGCACAACTAGGCGTTTTGAGACATTCTTGAAGGACAAGCCAGAAGACCTGAATTATGGGGTAACTCCCAATCAGGAACCACAACAAGTAGCTTGGGATCAAAGGCAAGAACATAGGATCAGTCACAAGAACAACCCAGTGTTTTGCTTATTCACTGAGTTTCTTGAAAGAATCCACATACATGGTTACTAATTTTCCATTCAGTATATCACTGCCTTTGAAAGAGTTGATGAAGTTCCCTAAGTAATGTGCCAATAACCTGGCAGCTAATGAGATAGACCTACCACAGTACCACAGATTCAACCGCCAGTCAGGTTCACAGTGTCTTCCAGTGTCTAATAGTAAATTGAATGGTGTTCATTGAAGTACTGGTCTTGAATCTATACTATCTATACTAATAAAAGGGTAATATGCTAATTAGACCAGACATCTTCCAGACAACTGTCCGGACAAAGCCACAATGGTGGGGTTGAGGCAGAGGCATTAGGGATGATCAGGCAGGCAGGGGAGAGCAGTTAAGGGGATCAGGCTGGCAGGGCAGGGCAGAGCAGTTAGGGGGATCAGGACAGCAGGGGAGGGCCCTTAGGGAGGTCAGGCCAGTAGGGGAGAATGGTTAGGGGGGGTCAGGCCAGCAGGGGAGAATGGTTAGGGGGATCAGGCTGGCAGGAGAGAGCATTTAGGGAGATCAGGCAGGCAGGCAGAGTGGTTAGGAGTGATCAGGCCGCGGTTAGGGGTGAACAGGCCAGTGGGTAGGGGCAATTAGGGATGATCAGGCAAGCAGGCAGGTGAGCGGTTAGGAGCCAGTAGTCCCGAATTGTGAGAGGGATGTCTGACTGCCAGTTTAGGTCCGATCCCACAGGCCTAAACTGGCAGTTGAACATCCCCTGAGGAGTCCAGGATTGGAGAGGTGCAGGCTGGGCTGAGGGACACCCCTCCCCTCTGTGGATGATTTTGTGCACCGGGCCTCTAGTCACTTAATAAAAACAAAAACAGAGACCCTTCCTGGTCACATAACTCCTTCATTTGAAGCAACTTCAGAGTTTTATGGACTGACCTGTTCAGAGCTGTTCCCATTCCTGTTTCACAAATGGAAATAAGCTGAGGTATACTGAAGGAAACTAACTTGCCCAAGGTCTTAGTAAATCAGTTGAAACACAGGAAAGTTCATGCAATATCCCCAAACAGCTTATAAATTTCTAAAATGGAGGTAATAAAGCTATGTTGACAATGTAAATTGATGTCTGCTTTTCTAAATTGGATATTAATTTTATACATTTCGTTACAAATTCTGTCATTGCTCTCAAAATTTTCTAGCTCTAGCACTGAAATCTTTGGATCCATGCCCTTGTGGAAAATATGGATATTTTATATACGAAGCAACTTAGTTGCTAAAGATTCACTTAAAGCAGTGGTTCTCAACCTGTGGGTTGCGACCATCGGAAAACACATATAGCATATCAGATATTTACATTACGATTCATAACAGGAGCAAAATTTCAGTTATGAAGTAGCAACGAAAATAATCTTATGGTTGGGGGTACCCTCCACATGAGGAACTGTATTAAAGGGTCGCGGCATTAGGAAGGTTGAGAACCACTGAAAGCCTGACTGACTAAGGATGTAAGTTTAGAGATTTTTATATTTAAACATTTTTATGTAATTGGTAAGTACACAATTTAATTATTTGACTGGAGTGATCAGACTGGTTATTTTAATGTTATGCAAGTATTATGAATGTCTTCTAAAGTTACTGGGAAAGGATATTCAAGACATTGTTACTACTTATAGGAAGTGCAGTTCTAAGTAAGTTTAGAAACTTTTGGCTACTATTTACCACACTCTTAGCTGTTAAAGGAGAAGTCAGAGAGTCACAGCAGTAGAGAGGGACAGCTTATATAACTGAAGGAAATGGAAGTGAAATCTTTGTAAAATTTCAGTTCACTATGACTGAAGTTCTAATAAAGAGTAAACAAGGTCATATCTTGTGTAAGAGTAAAAGATGAATGTAAGGAAGGACTTGGAAGTCCATGGCCTGTATCTGATAATAGAGTTTCACAATGTTCTTCTCATTGTAACTGAGAAAAACACTGGTGGCTAATTCCTACTGAAATATCACTTATGTAGATATTTGGAGATGTTTGGATAAGGTGAATTCCATCACACATTAATGCAACAGGAATGTATTTGGGGAATAATGTCCTAAAAACTGAGTACAAGTGACGTGGATGTTGGATGTTTGTGAGGTAAGCTCCAAAACTATGAGTGTGCATGTTTTTATAACAAATTGTTATTCAACTAGAACGTTTTGGGTATTTTCCTACATTAAGGAGGAAAACAGAGCATTTTAAAATGGTGAGTTTTAAACTAGGAAACAACAGCAAAGTATCTAGAGAGACAGAATATGCCAAAGGAAACCCACAAACCACATTGTTACTTTGTGGATTGACCATGACAAAATGCTCCCCTCCCTTTCCCCTCACAAGGGCTGCTTTCAGCTCAATACTAAATATTATTGACATAAAAAAACTCAGGGCACTAAAAAGGTATCTACTCTGTCTTTCTAGTTTTTGTTTTTCTTCCTTGTCTACTGCAATTCCATGTGAGAAATGAGAACTAAACATGACTCTAATTATTGAAAATCAGAGGCTACACTCTGAATAAAGACTACCTATTAAAATATGATGCCAAAACCTGGTGGCTTTTGCTGTCTTTTTGGTACTGTCATGGGGAATAAGGGTTAATGAAAGAAGGCAAATCTGCCCAAGCAAATCTCTCTTTGCTCAGAAAATGAAATGCAAATATGGATGTATAGATGGTCAATATTGCCACTTTTGTAGAGGCATTGAAACTGTGCTGGCATCATGCCAGGCTTTTTAGACTATTGGTGGGGGAAGGAGTTGAACAGCAGGAAAACAGCTAAACCACATGCAGTTCCCTTTTTTTGTCTTAATCACCTACCACATGCATAATGTCTTGGTGAATAAAGTAAGAAAATTCTACCTCATTACTTATAAGTTCCCTGGGTGGTATCCTGGAACCAGCAAGCATCTAAAACTTAGGCTTTATCTTTTAAATGTTCTAGAGAATATCTACAACGCAATTGGTGTCTACAGAAATCTTTGTGAAATTCTCGTGCCAGAGATGTTTAGCATAACAGATAGATGTATGGCTTGTACCAGAGGTACCCTGTGTATGGAACGCTTCTCCCAGGTTTACATGCAGCTATTACCTTCTTGAGAGCTAGGTCTTCTTTTAAATGACATCACCCAGAAAGGACTTTTCTGACCTCCCTACCCAGCTGATCCATAAGATGTGTTTTGTTTTTATCAGACTACTGGCCACTGCCTGCTATTTTCTCTTGTACTTGGTGTTTTGTTTATGGTCTATCTGCCCACCTCTCACTTGAATGTAAGGCTCCATGGAGTGGTGACTAAGTTTGATTCATTATTGTTTCCCTGTTTCTAGAACTTGTCAAGCCAATGGTAGGTTCTCAATAAATACTTATGAAATAAAAAAAATGAATAAATGAATGAGCAATACAATATATTCTGCCAGTATTGAAAGCCTTGTTTGCCAGAGAAAGCAATTTGGTCTTAATAGTCTTAATATTCTGCATCTCACACTCTTATCTGTTTACCAATGATATTAAAATGAGGATTATTGCTGGTATGTGTGGGCTTTTACATCAGACTTTTATATACGCTTGGAAAAGGCTTTCTCTGGCCACAGCTGGCATGGCTCAGGGGGTGAGCATCGACCCATGAGCCAGGAGGCCATAGTTCCATTCTCCGTCAGGGCGCATGCCCAGGTTGCGGGCTCAATCCCCAGTGTGGGGCATGCAGGAGGCAGCTGAAACTTGACTTGGGGTCCTGGGAAGCAGAAAATACTTGATGGCATCAGGCTGTAATGGCGAGATCCTCTCTTATCATTGATGTCTCTCTCTCTGTCTCTGAAATGAATAAAAATATATTTTTTTAAAAAAGAAAAGGCTTTCTCTGAAAGAAAAATAAGATTATCAGAGAATTTCCTTTGAAGATAAACAAATAATAGATAAAAACTGAGAAAGGAAGTTACCGTAAAAAGACAGAATAGATAGAATGGCTCCTAGGCCAATAAAATTTGATTGATAACTATTAATGTTTTATCATATCTAAAAAAAAAAAAAAGAAAAGTATAAGCATCAGTTAGCCTTGAAAACGTAAAAAAAAAAAAAGTCTCAGAGGCTAACTTGCCAGTGACTGTCTACACATGGAAGTATAGGTATCCCTGCTTTTCCAACGTTGCCTTTGGCTGCGGTTGCTTTTAGGATGACCTGGTCAGCACCTGATCCCACCAAGCTGAGCAATCTGCTGACGTCCTGCTTTTGCGACAAAAGACGAAAAGCAGCGTCTAGCATGCATTTTGCAGCAGCTGTTACCGGGGTAGGGGGCCCCCAGCGGTAAACGCGGCCCCGCCAAGCTGCCTCCCCAGACCTCCTGAGCACCTAAACACCAAGCCACCAGCGCTTTGAACTGTGTGGTGAGCACCTGTGCTTGATCTCCATTTACTTCCTGCGCCTGGTTAGCAAGATGCACGCTAAGGTATCAGCAAAACCTTTGAGCGTTCGTAAGGGTGTTATGCTTAGTGCGAAACTGGACGTAATTAAGCCTCTTTGGTAGGTTATTTTGGGGTCTGGGAAGGCACACAGTTATTTAGAAATGAATGGTATTTGCTTCTTTGCTTATGGAAGGTTTCATAGGAATGCGGTACTTTCTGACAGTGGGGGAAACCTGTCCTGTGCGTCCTGGGAAAGGGAACCTTAGCCAACAGGCCTCGCGTCTGCAGGAGGGTGGCATCTCGCCATTACAGCCTGATGCCATCAAGTATTTTCTGCTTCCCAGGACCCCAAGTCAAGTTTCAGTGTGAGCTGGCTTTCCAGAGGGGTGTGCCTGGCCGCATGAGATGTACTAGTGATATGGACTTAACTAGCTTAGTCCCTATTATGGCCATTGCTCATCACACATAATTAATAAATTGGCATTGGGTTTATATATCTACCCTGGAGTTGTTCGTAAAAGAGATGTGCTGAACCCTAGCCAGTTTGGCTCAGTGGATAGAGCGTCGGCCTGTGGAGTGAAGGGTCCCGGGTTCGATTCTGGTCAAGGGCATGCACCTTGGTTGCAGGCTCCTTCCTGGCCAGTCCCTGGTCAGGACTCATGCAGGAGGCAACCAATTGGTGTATGTTCTCTCTATCTTTCTCTCTCTCTTCCACTCTTTCTAAAAATCAATGGAAAAATATTCTCAGGTGAGAATTGAGAGAGAGAGAGAGAGAGAGAGAGAGAGATGCTGACAATTCATATAGCTGAGCCAGCTGGGTTCCTGGCAATCACCTGGACCCTGATAAATTCACCAGGGTAATGAATGAAGACCTTTTGAGGGGGGCACAAATGCAGAGCCAAAAATTTTGTTTGGATTTCTGAATTAATGTTTATCTCCTGTCAATGAAATACGTTGATTACTTGACTGAGTATAATGTTCTGAATCTTTCTATCCCAAAGAGATGGGTATATGTGAAATGCAAGTTACCATCGCCATCTCTCAGGGGAAAGGAATTTGGGTAATGAGTATTTAGAAATTCAGATCTCAGGCTCATTAGTGATTTTATAGCCTCTCTCTGGGACAGGTCTTAACATGAGCATAAAAGGAAAAGGGGCGGTTCTTTTTCATGGGATGCCTCCCTTTGCTTTAAAGCTGAGTTGGAGCTCTTGCTGCCCACCTTGATGTTCACAGCTAAGTTCCTCTACAAGTTCCTCTGTGCCCAGGAGCCCAGACGGAGCAACCTCTCCATCCAGCTTCTGTTCCCCGTATTTGGCTGCATATAAAAATAGGACCAGATTTTGCAAAAGGGTCAGCTCAGTGATGTGTGTCTTTGACTCAATCTCTGCTTTCCCTTTTACCAGAGATGGTGGCCCTACTGATTTCAACTACCTCTCATCTTGCCATTTATATTTTGATCAAATCTCCTTCACACTGATGCCTTACTTCTCCCAATCTGCTTTTATTTGAAAGTAGTTTTTCTTCAGTTTTGTTACAGGAACCAGAAAGCAAGTGGTAAGGAAGGGGAAAGGGATGCCATTTGTTTGTGTCTAAAATCACGCTGTGTTTTGGTGTGAGAGCAAGACCTGGGTGTCATTTGTGAAGTAGTTAAGAACATTGACTTGAATTCAGGAAAAGCTGGTTTCAATACCTTGTTTCACCCCTCTCTAGCTGTTTGATTTAGGCCATGTTTTTAGTCTCAGTGTTTTCACCTGCTAAATGGTATTAATAACTACTTCAGGGTGTGGTTGTGAAGATTAAACAGAATAATGAATTTAGGGATTAACATGATCCCTGGCACTTAGCAATCTCTTAATACTTGTTTTTATCATTTATTATTATTTTATCACCTCTGTCCTCACCTTTAGATTTCTTTCAGTTTTTCTCAGAAGGAAGAACCCTGCTAATCCTTGCCCAGTGTAGACGGCTCTTGGGCCCAGAGGGACTTGCCAAAATCCACGACTACATGACTAACTGACCCTCTACCTTCTTGTCCTTATTCTTTGCTATTCTCATAGCTTTCCTTGTCTTACCCACCTCCAAGGATTTGAAGCCCTTTTCACTGAGCCTTGTTTCTCTTTTTGTGTGTCAATTCCATCCTGAGACCAATAGAGTAACTATTCTTCTGATACTCACTTGAGTCAACAGAGAAGCCAAGGGCTTATGGACTGTAGTTTCCACAGACTTGAGGCCTTAAGCTAGAGTTTGAGGACAGGCCAGGAGGTACCTAGCAGGGACTGTTGTGGTGAAGGGCAGAGTCTGGCAATGTGAGAAGTGAGAAGACACAAGAACAGGAGTGGAACCCACAACTGTCAGTACCAGATGATGGTGACTGTGAGTGAGATTTAGAGAACCCAGGTTGCTTGATGGCGGAGACCATGCTGCCATTTTCCCCATGTCACCAGCATGTGGCACAGTGTTCAGCATAAAGAAAGCCCTCAAATGTAGTTGGATAAAAATTACAGAAGGAAGGAGTAAAATCTAGGAACTTTGTTGTCTAAATTGTGTGTGACTGGGAAACCATTGCTTTGCCTGAATACTGATGACAGCCTTTCTAAAAGGAGCTTCAGAACTACATATTTACTTTGTCTATGTAAAAATTAGGTATTAAGTGGCATTTATGGGAGCTACTTGTGTTTTATTAACACACTAGAGGCCCGATGCACGAAATTCATGCCTGGGTAGGGTCCCTAGGCCTGGCCGGTGATCAGGGCTGATCTGAGGGGCAACTGGTGGGGCGATTGGGGGGCCCCCACTAGCACCCGCCTTAGCTGGCCTGGCGCTGGCTGCTCGCCAGCCCTGCGCCCTGTCGCCTCCCTCTGTGGTAGATGACTGGCAGGGTGATCAGGGGTGGCACTGGCCAGCTCGCCTGCCGGCCCCGCCCCCCACCACTGGTCTCCTCCCTCTGTGGGATGACCAGTGGGGTGGGGGTGGGGTGGGGGGGCGCTGGCACCTGCCTTGGCTGGCCTGGCGCCTGCGGGCTGGGGGCAGCTCCTGCATTGAGCATCTGCCCCCTGGTGGTCAGTGCGTCATAGCGACCGGTTTCCACAGGTGGTTCCGCCATTCAGTTGATTTGCATATTAGGCTTTTATTATATAGGATAGCAACATTACTCATTATACTTGTCATTACATTTCTGTAGGATCAATGTTTTGTTTTATTTGATTGCATCAGCAAGGTCTACATAGGCCAAAGATGTATTTACAGAATATGAGGCTTCATCCAGAAGTAACAACGGAAGCCTTTCTCTTTGCTTTATAATCATACCTCATGAGCTCAAATCTCATAGAATGTAGTGCATGTGCCATATTTATTCATTCATAAATTTAAAAAGGAAATAAAGAAGAGAAAGCACGTTACTGAGAACTGAAGGTAGGGCAAGAGTGGCCAGAATGAGGGCAGTCAGTGCAGAACATTCGGCAGAACTCATTCCTAGGAAGTGAAGAATATAAGACATTTGGGGAAACCCAGTGGTCACATGGAAGGGGAGAAGTAAAGAAAGATGGATTTCCATGGCACTCTTTTTGTGTCTTATATTTCCATATTTGGAGTAACACGAGCAATTTATGATCAAGACCCCTCCCCCGCTTCCTGAGAGTCAAAGGAAGAATGCAAATTAGACATATAAAATTTTACTTTCTACTTTAATAGCACTTGTCCTTTTGGTTCCCAAGCATTTGTTTGTAAACATAGTTTGAGTTTCACTGAATATTTTTCTTTGAGTTAATGTCAAATCTTTTTACATCCAATCACTTTCCAAGCTCTGAACATTGAGTTTTTTTTTTAATAGCTCTCAAATCTTCTGTCTTTGGACATTACCAGAAGGACATCTCAGGGAATGAATTCATGTCTGAGAGATTTATTAAAGAAGTGCTTCCAGAAGAAGCAGGTAAAGGGGTAAGAAATGTGAGATCAGAAAGGGTGTGGTTTCAGCTTGATCAAATGGAGAACTTTTAAATATAATTTATACCATGAGATATGTTCCAGGCAGAATCAAAGAAGCTAGGCTTTCATATTTGTATTTTATAATCAATGGCGAAGGACTGAGGGATTTGAGGAGTTAGTGGTGTGTGTGTGTGGCGGGAGGGGGCAGGGGGGGTAACAGGGAGGGTTGGTTTGTAAAGAGTGAACTTTTAATCACTTTGAGCTCTTTGTCTGTGGGCAAAGCACCATCAGTGGCCAAGCAGTGTCTCCAAAGGAGAAACAGGTGTAGGTGGATGTGGGCATTCAAATCAAAGCTCAGCTGAAGGGAGTGCACAGAAAGTGTTAGCTCAGATGCCAGGAGGTCTGGGTGGACATAAGGAGTGTCCACCATGATCGCTTCTTGATTCTCTCTGTCCATCTTTAGTTCATGTCCCATTATTATTTATCTTCAGAGTTACGTAATGGGTTCCTAACCTATATTCTCTGATCCATGCAGGCCTGCTCTAGCAAATTCCTGTTGCAGTAAGCATTCTTTCTAAATTGCAAATCTGGTAGTGCGAGTCCAGTGCTTAAAAGCCTTCAGTGTTTTGCTTGAAGTCCAAAACCCCTCAGCATGAGTTGCCTGATACTTTTGATCTGACCCTAACCCAGTGGTGGGTAAACTTTTTGACTCGAGGGGTCACAATGGGTTCTTAAACTGGACCGGAGGGCTGGAACAAAAGCATGGATGGAGTGTTTGTGTGAACTAATATAAATTCAAAGTAAACATCATTACATAAAAGGGGACGGTCTTTTTTTTTTTTTTTTAGTTTTATTCATTTCAAACGGCGGGATCCGGCCCGCGGCCGTAGTTTGCCCACGACTGCCCTAACCCCAGACTCGTAGGGTTACAACCTTATAGCCCATTGATTTTACTTGCTATTCTCTGACCAATGGGATTTTGTAAAGCTGTACCCATTGCATAGAAAGACCGTCACCCACCTTGTCACCTGGCTCACTGTTACTCTCCTTTGAAGATCCAGCCAAATCTTCATGGCCTCTGGCTTCCCATTACATCTTGGGCTCACACTGTTGTAATATTTGCCACATGCTATTTTCTCACCAGACTGTGAGCCTCTTAAAAAAAGCCCTGTGCCCTGTTCATCTCTGCATTTCATCATTCTTGGCTGCTAATAGAAGATAATGTGAAATGAAGGAGGAGCAGGGATCTGCCTTTGTAGGTATCTGCAGAATGAATGTGGTCTGCAGGTTTCTTTGACCTCATTCTTTATGTGTTAGGTCATGGGGGCCAGGTAGAGGGTTGGCCACTCTATGTGCCATAAAATGTGCCAGATATACATTGTCACATGTAGTCCTCTTGGATGAGGACTGAAGTAGGTGTTATTACACAAGCCACAGGTGATTACATTGAGGTCTCTTGAGATCAGAGGTCACATTGTAATTTTAGAGATTTTCTGGCTTCCTGATGATTCTGCCTTTCAGAAAAAAAATATAGCTTCCATGTTCACTTTGGCCTGCATCTAAACTGAAAATGGCAGAGATATTTATTTAAGGCAATTAAACATATATTACTGAAGACCTTAGACTTCAAGCAAAGACCTGACACTGCTAGGTGCTAGGTATGTGAAAATGGACACATCATGGAACCTGATTGTTATGGGCTATGGGCCGAATTGTTCCCCCCCACCCCCGATTCTCCCTCCTCCCATACATATGCTGAAGTCCTAATCCTCAATACTTTAGAATGTAACCTTATTTGGAAATATAGTCATTGCAGTAATTAGTTAAGTTGAGGTCATACTTGAATAGGGTGGGCCCCTAATCCAATATGACTGGTGTCCTTATAAAAAGGGTGCCCTATGAAAAGACAGACATGCACACAGGTAGAGTGCCACATGAACATGAAGGCAGAGACAGAGGTGAAGCATTTACAAGCCAAGGAACTACATTATTATTTACCAGAGGCCCAGAGCATGAATTCGTGCATGGGTTGGGTCCAGCCGGCCTGCCTGGCTGATTGGGGGGGCAGGGCCGGTCAGGAAGAGGGGCCTCAGGCAGTTGGGTGGCCAGCCCCACCCCCGATCAGGGTGGGGGGGCCGACTGGGGGCCGGGCTCGCCAGGGGGCAGGGCCGCGGGAGGTTGCTGCCGCTGTGTGTGTCATAGCGACCGGTCGTTCCGGTCATTCTGTTGTTCTGGTCACTTGGCTTTTATATATATAGGTGTATATCAAGCTATCAGAAGAAACATTATCTTTATGACCAGAGAGAGCTTTGAGAAATGGTTCTCTCGCTCTCCTCATTTTTTCCATTAAGGTGCAAAGTGAGGGTCAAGTCTTTTTTTTTTTGAATCCTCACTGGAGGATATTTTTCCATTGATTTTTAGAGAGAGTGGAAGAGGGAGGAAAAGACAGAAATATCAATGTGAGAGAAACACATGGATTGGTTGCCTTTGGCAGGAATCTCAACCAGGGCCCGGGCCAGGGAGGTATGTGCTCTAGATCAGAATCGAACACCGGACCCTTCAGTTTGCAGGCTGACGCTCTATCCACTGAGCCAAACTGGCTAGGGCACTCCCTTTTGTCTCTTAATAATTTTTGGCGGAGTGGTGCAAAGAGGCCGTAGTAGATTTAGAAGCAAGCATGTGGCTTTAGGGCCTGACAGTAGCCTGGGGTAAGCAGCCTGTTATCTTGAGCCAATGGGTGCCATTCCATTGCCATCCCCCACCCTCTTGTAGCAAACCCTTTGTTCTCTCCTTTCCTTTACCCTTTGAGTAAATATGTTTACTACCTAGAAGAGAACAGGGAAGAAACAGACCAGTTGCCTGGGGCAGATGGTGCCCTGTTAACAGATGATACACAGAAAGCAGAACTCCTCAGCTCCTAACTTCCTTTTACATTCTAGAGCAAGGCTTTTCAAACGAAATAGCCTAAAATAAATAAATATCATTAAGAGGAAACTGAAACACAAGTCAATGGAAGACATAGTAAGGAAATCCCTGGCTGATTTAAATGATTTCATGCCTTCAGGTTCAAGCGAACTTTCAGAAATCACCAATGAATCATTGAGGAGAAATTATTTTCAGGTTTTTTTGTTTGTCTTGTTTTTAGAAATTCTGGAGAATATAAAATGTGCCTGATGCTTGGAGAAGAACAAATATTGCATTCATATTCAAAACAAGATAAAAGATAATCTCAAAGAAAATACAAGTTCCTATTCCCTAATTTTTTTTTTTAACCTATCTACATATGAAAATACAAAGAGGAAAGGAGGAAGGAAGAGGCAGAGAGAAGATGACAAAGAAGAGAGTGTGAGACACAGAAAGAGAGAGGGAGAATAGAGCAGGAAAGACAGAGAGGGGAGAATAGAAATTCATTAGATTTATGAAAATTACCTTAAGTTTACAGAGTACACACAACTCAATTTGCCTACAGTTGTGACCTCAATAGTCCTGCACAATTTGAGGACGGGCTATTAAATCAACATGATGTATGCCTTGACAAAATAATGGAGATGACTAATAAGAACCAGAGAAGGTTAATTAAGAAAAAAATCATGCTAAACTTGGAGCTTCCTTCCTTTCCAGTTTCCTTTGGCTAGTGTTTTCTCATTCTCCAGAGTGGAATTCACTTTCATTTCACTCAAAGACGCAGTCCACCCACATTGAACGGAATGTGATGGCCGCAAACTTCTGCACACTGTTCCCTGGAAGCGCCTCACGCCAGAGCAGGCCTTGGTGGTGGTGGTCTCCCTGCCCCAAGGTTGTTTCCTTTTCACCAAGTTTCTCATCCTAGTGCCTTCTTCCCTTTCTTGATTTCTGTCTGCACAGTACCCACAAATCTTGGGCTTCTGAGTCAGCTACTTTCTCTTTTTTCTCGGTCTGAGAATCTTCCTAGTACTTTAGACAATCCAAGAACTGCCTTCTCTCTTGCTTTTGTCAGTTGGTTCCGCTTAGGATCTGAATCCTTGATTGATGGTGGGACCGGGAAACCTCTGAGCAGCCCACCCTCAGATGCAAATTGTCTTTATGGACTACACCTGTTTTTGGGTTCTCA
>NW_006300032.1:1361452-1365742 GCF_000327345.1 Myotis davidii | reverse complement strand
CTGCTTCTTGAACTGTGTCATTGTTATTGCTTTATTCTATACTAATTAGACACCAGCTCTTTGAAACACATTATTGCCCTAAGATTAAGAGCCATGGCTTCAGAGTAGGACTGGCTGAGATTTTTATCTCTGAAAAATGTAAATCAGATCATATCTCCCTATGGCTTCCAAACTTCCAAGTTTTTCATCATACTTTGATTAAAATCTCAACTCTTGCCCTAACCGGTTTGGCTCAGTGGATAGAGCGTCGGCCTGCGGACTGAAAGGTCCCAGGTTCGATTCCAGTCAAGGGCATGTACCTTGGTTGTGGGCACATCTGCAGTAGGGGGTGTGCAGGAGGCAGCTGATTGATGTTTCTCTCTCATTGATGTTTCTAACTCTCTATCCCTCTCCCTTTCTCTCTGTAAAAAATCAATAAAATATATTTAAAAAAAACCCACAAAAACTCAACTCTTTACCATGGCCTGCAAAGATCAACATCATCTGGCCGCTGCCTACACTGTTCTTAAAGAAGCCAAATTCAGTCCCATCTCAGGACTTCTGTACTGGCTTGCTCTCCGCCCTCAGATCGTCACATTTCTGGATCTCTCTCTTCATTCAGGTTTCAGCTTAAAGTTTAACTCTGGGGCAAAAGCCTTCCTGACTACACACTGTCTAAATCAGCCTTCTTCTCCTACCACTCGTTCTCTGTCAATATCGTGCTTTTTTTTTTTTTTGGCCTTCTTGGTACTTAGTGTTTTCTATAATTACCTTGTATGTTTATTTGGTTTTCTTGTTTATTTTGCTCTCCTTGACCCCCAGAATGTAAACTTCATAAGAGCAGGGACCCTAGCCCTAGCATTTTGGTCAGTTCTTGGTATATGGTAGGTGCTCAATAAATGTTTGAATGAATGAATGAATAAATCATTGCTTTATACTTATGGACTACATGGCCATGTACTAATTGCCTTTATGAGCTTTAGTCCCTTATCTTTACAATGTGGTTAGCAATTCCCATGTCATTGTGATTTTGTGCGAGTTTGAATGGGAGCACCTAGGCAAGGTGTCAAGAGCAGAGCAAAAAGTAGAAAAGGCACAAAATGATGCCCATTTGGGTTATTATATTATGCTAGTCTCTGCGAAAGGCCATGGGCATACAGAGGTGATTCTAACCCAGGCCTTTCTCCCAAAGTGCTCAACTGCTTTGTGTGAAGGAGGATCAGAGATGTTGCATGTCTTGACACCATGTCTCATCTCCTTTGCCCTTTGAACCTCTTCTGAGAGCCAGACCTTCCCCAGGGCCTGTCACACTCAGTGGTTGGGCCACGTTCTTGGGCCTGATTATCCACATTGCCTTATCTTACTGTGAATAAACAGCCCAGGTGCACTGACAATCCCTGAGATTACAAAACTAACCTAATTCCCTTTTATGGATGGAGCTATGAAACAAGTATTTCTGAGTATATCATAGAGACAGTATCTTTGGAATTTCAGTAGAGAATATGTCAGACTTATATATTGTTTTTGGGTAAATATTATAGATAAATATGGAAATATGATTCTTTAACATTAATGACTACTTAATTAGATAAACTTAAACAATTTTCTAAGATCCAAAAGCACTCTTAAGATCCACAAATTATAATGAAGATTCATAGTCAGAAGACAGAAATTTCAAATTAAGAGGTCTATATAATCAGATTTGATCATGCAGGGGGTGTCTAAATTCATTGGCTTCCCTATCAGTCAAGCTCTGTTACATTATCCTGGAGGGTGATGAGCCCCTGGGCTCTGGTTTCTCTATCTTCTAATTAATTAAACAGAGTAATAAGGCTACAAAATGATGTGTGTAGCATGGTAACCTTTTAATGAAAAATATATAGTCATACATAGGAAGAAAAAAAATAGTAGACGGACACATCAACATGTTAACAGTGGAGGGGAAATTTTAGTCGGTTTTCCCTATGATTTTCAAACTGCTGCTTTGATTACACTCGACTTTTTCAAGTAGAAAACAAAGTTATACAAATCAGCTCCACACTTGCCATAAATAGAGAGGTGGGACAGCCAGTAAGGTTTTCACATTCGGAAAGACTCAGGGACTGAGCTGATTTCGAGTTACAGTGTAATAGTATCTGGGACACTGACCCCGCCATCAGAGCAGGTGGGAGGTGGGCCCCTGGGCACATTGGGCACAGGTCTCAGAGCCCATCCTGCATGTGCTTCAGCCCAGCTGTCAAAGTCCTCGCATTTTAAGAAGCTTCTTTTGAAGTTAGGATGAAGTAAACTTTGGCTTACTTTTAAGAATACATTTCTAATAAGTATAGCCAAGAAATGAATGGCCATTTTGTTAGATTGTAAGCTCCACATTCACAGGCGGCAGTTCTCAGAAGGAAGTGCTAGAGAGAGGATTCCTACACTGGGTGGGGTGTTGGATGAGATGATGTCTAGGGTTTCATTCCAGGCTAGAAGCTATAATTATCAAGCCTGTCACTTTTACTTCTTCATTACTCAACAATATCTCCATGAGATGCATATTATTTTTTATCCATGAAGAAACTGATGCTCAGGCAGGTTAAATAATTTGCTAAATAACCCAGGTCTTATAAATTTCTGAGCTGGCATTTGAGATTAGGTCTGTTTAGTCTTAAACTTTTTATTATATCATGCCACTGTCTACTACTGTAATGATGTACTCATTTCCTTGCTTTTCCTCTTCTTCCTTCTACATATTTCCTCACATCTTTCCTTGGATTTCCATGGCTTAGGCAACAACGGCATCTGGTAATATATTTGGCTTTTATTTAATTATTAATATTGACATTTAAGGGCAAAGAAATAGATGGCTGACTCCTAGATAGTACTACTGTTACTTATTATTTTCACTACAGGTGAAGAGGTTATAATTTAAAAAAACCCTTCAGTCATAAGTGTCTACAAAAACCTTAAAATTAAATGTTTAAAGATTACTCTTAAATAGTAAACATATAGCATGAGGGTTTCAGTCAGAAACTAATGGGAAACAACTGAATAACAAATTGGAAGTAAAAGCACATGCTTTAGTACTGTTCTAATTTTAGGTTCTCCAAATTTTATTTATTTTCAGTGTACACCTTATCCTTTTTTGTGTAGATTTCTCAATTGTTTGGCATTGATTAATCCTAAGTAGTAGTTTCCTTGCGTATTACTAGGTATACCAGTTAATAATAGCGGATTTTGTAATCAAAGAAAACACGATAATTTCAAGAGAAACATCAAAAGTGCTTTATTCATAGTAATGTCCATTGCTAGCTATACATTTCCCATCTGATAGAACTTTTCTTGTTTTGAGGCAAACCATTCAGAGACCCAATTTTCCACTTCTTCATATGTTTTGAAGTGCTGCTCAGAAAGTGCATGTGCCATCAATCGGAACAAGTGGTAACCTGAAGGAGCAAGGTCTGGTGAATACAGCAGGTGGGTTAATACTTCCCAGGCAAGATCTTTTAATGTGTCTTTAACTGGTTTTGAAGTGTGTGATGGTGTGTCATCATGAAGCAAAATTACTTTGCTGTGTCTTCTGGAACATTCTGGTTGTTTCATGATCAAAGCGTGGTTCAAATTGATTATTTGTTGTCAGTAGCAATCAGTATTAACGGTTTAACCTGGTTTTAGAAGCTCATAATATACCACACCCTCCAGATCCCACCAACACAGAGCATTGTCTTCTTTCCGAAGCGATTTGGCCTTGCAGTCAATGTTTTTTTTTAAAAAAAAATTAATTAATTAATTAATTTTTTATTTTTGTAGGGAGAGGGATAGAAATATCAATAACGAGAGAGAATCACTGATCAGCTGCCTCATGCACACCCCCTACTGGCAACTGAGCCCGCAACCAGGGCATGTGCCCTGACCAGGAATCAAACCGTGACCTCCTGTTTCATAGGTTGATGCTTAACCATTGAGCCATGCCGGCTGGGCATATTATTTTTAATTGTATTATTTTCCATACAAACAAGTATAAACCTACTTTTGCCCCACCCTGTAAATGAAGTTTAAAACACATTGGCACATGTTTTGAGTAAATATAGGTAGGAGTAGCTATTTTATGCTGTGGACATTTGTGGAGTCCAAGTGAAATACCTTTCCTGTGAGGGAGGTAAATGAAATGTTCAGCTTTATCATTTGAAGCATTCATTCCACTCCTCCTACTCTGTCTTTTGGGTTGGGCTTGCCAGGTTCTCCATTGGCAAGCAAGGCTCTGAGTGCAATAGGTTGATTTCCTGTGGTCTTTGTTTAGGAAGAACAGCACAACAGAAAATAGTGATGGCA
>NW_006300032.1:1359780-1361069 GCF_000327345.1 Myotis davidii | reverse complement strand
GGATCCATGATTTTGTGCATTTGGGATTCTCAAAATAAATACACTTTTCATCACCAGTCACAATTCGATGCAAAAAAGACTTCCTTTTGTGCCATTGAGCAACATTTTACTGATGACTTTGTGGTTTGCCATTTGTCTTTCGTTCAGTTGATGTGGCACCCATTTTCCTTCCTTTAAAACCTTTTCCGTTGCTTGTAAACGATAGGAAATTGTTTGCTGAGCAATGTTAATCTTTCTGCAAATTGTTTTTGAGTTTGACATGCATCTTCATCCAATAATTCTTGTAATTGTTGGCCTTCAAACTTTTTCTGTTGACCTGGATGTTCTTTGTCTTTCACTTTGAAATAATCACTTTTAAAGCGTTTAAACCAACATTCACAAGTATCTTGAGATGGAGCATGTTCACTATAAGCTTTCCGAAGTATTCAGCAGCACTTTTCTTCAAAATAAAGTAATGAATTAAAACTTCCCGCAAATGTTCTTTTTTTGGCACGAAATTTGACATTTTTAAGTTTAAAAATATCTATGATGTTAATACCTTCAGCAAATTTGACATATGAAGTTTTGAAGCTTGTAGTCAATACAGCAAAATAGCATACATATCAAATTGCATCTACAGACAGTCCTCATGTTACATTGGTCTTGATGTATGGGAAGGAACAACCTAAGACAGGCACAGTTGCAGAGGGGCCATCAGGAGACAACTTGGGAGTCAACAGAGGTGGGGCACAGACCCTCACCCCCCAAACTTTGCAGAGGCCTGAACCCTCACCCCTTCTGAGGGAGGTCTTCTGCCCCCATGGCTGCTTTGCTTCCCATGCCCAGCTCAGATCGGGACCCAGATAAAGAGAGAGACTGGCTGACAGCAGCTGCCCTCTCACTGCAACAAGACTTGTTTCCCATTTCTACCTTGGACCACAGGGAAAGGGGCGGCTGAAGGAAAGGACTGTGTCAGGATGCTGCCTTCTTCTCTTTCTTCTCCCTCTTTTTTCTAAACACTTCCATGCTTTGTAGTTCTTTTGCTTTCTCTTCTTTTTATCTCTACTACCCTCCATCTTCCATATCAGCTGACCCAGAGGGCACAGCTGACTCCTCCCCAGACACCGACACCACCATCAAGCATGCCCTGATGGACCCTTTAATGCAGCCCTTCAACTCGCTGATGCTTTGGGAAGCCTGTCGCCAATGATGCCGCCCATTAGCCAGGTCAACAAGGACAACCAAACCACCGACTTGAGGACAGCTGAAATCCCTTGACTGAAGAGGCCAGCAACCTACAGGAACAAGGT
>NW_006300032.1:1344946-1359557 GCF_000327345.1 Myotis davidii | reverse complement strand
TAATCTTTACTCCCTGGAATGGAGATAAGAAATGCCCTAACCTTTGGAATAGAAATTGACAGGATTAAAATCAACTGGTATAAATACAGATGTATCAAGACAATAAAAGACAGAACCTGACTGGAGATCCTGGATAGAACCAGGCGAGAGAACCCAGCCATGCTTGTCAACTGAACGCTGCCTCCATGTCCTTCATTCTTCGCCAACTCCGTCTACACCTTTGGGAACCCCTGGACCTGCTGGGGTTGGACCCCAACACCCATTTATTTATTAAAAAAAGTTCTGTCATTTTGACATATGTACATATGTGCTTTATGTTTTTTATCATTTACTTACCACAAGGTCAGGAATTGTTATCTTTTAAATTTTTTTTTATCGTTTCATTTCATTACTGCTGTATATGTGCTCCATGTGAGTGACGAAGGTGCTTATGTAGGTGGGTTCCGACTTACAGTGAAAATCACTTTACCTCGTGCCATAGGAATGGGTCTCTGACGTAACCTGATGACCTACTTTATATCAACAAACGTGTAACTCCATCGATTGAAAAAAAATTCGCATTATTAACCAGTACACCTATTATTCACAAGTCAGTAGCTCTTAATGAGTATGCCTTGATCCTCTGGTGTGTTATAAGTTAAACATAGTTCCAAGGGACTGCACAAGCAGAGCTCATCTGACATATGCTTCAGCCCAACTGTCCTCCAAGTTGGGGCTCCCCCATGTTTCCATTGCTGCAATAACTAGCTCACCAAGGGCCACTGCAAGGGATCAGAGGTAAAGGGAATGGGAAGAAATGGGTGAACTGATCCCTTGACAAGTTAGCATGGCAGCCTTTATCTTTGATTTGACACATTGGTCAACTTGACAGAAACTGGGGCTGCAGATTCTTGCCCTTGTGAGACTCCAACCCCTGTAGAAAGAACCTGGACATGGAAGTCAAACTGATGGTGGGGCAAATCCTGGTCACACAGCGTACTGTGCTGGGATCTTATTCTCCCCTGACTGCAGCTTTATCATCTATAAAATGAGGTCATAATAGCTATTCATAGGAGTTGAGAGGACTGAATGGTTAATGATGCAGAAACAAAGATGTAGGAGTAAACAGGGAAATAGAACAAAAACAATATATGAAAATCCCCAAATTAAGGCTCTGCTTCATAAATCTTTGTGCTTATTTTTTGCATTAGTCAAACATTTATTAACTATTGTGGAAATACCATTCTAGCTTCAGTATCTTGCCAGGCTCACAAAGTCTTCAAACTGAGTAGCATGACATAATAGCCTAAATAAATAAATAAATAAATAAATAAAATAAACAAATAAAGAAAGAAAGAAAGAAAGAAAGAAAGAAAGAAAGAAAGAAAGAAAGAAAGAGCGAGCCTATGGGATTACACATGAAAACTAAATCCAATAGAAATAAACAAAGCTCAAAACTCATTAACAAATTGTAATCACTATTTAATCACAATCTGGGAAGCATATTTTTATGCTTTATTGTAGCCATTCTATCCTTTAAACTATTGGATTTTAAAAGAGCACGACACTGAAAGTTCTTCAGATTAAAATATAACACTTTTTTCAAGTATTCACCATGTCAGTATCAGATTGGCAATGAGAGTAGTTACTAAAAACCTTAGCTGTGCTTTGAAATAACAAATGAAGTAAAACATAAATTTTCTTCACGAAATAAAGCTAGCTGCAACGATTAATGGTCAGTAGTATGTGTTATTTATTCTATCCCTGGAGCAGGGAGCAGAGATGCTTGAAAACGGCTGGTTAAATATCAGTCCATCTTATTTAATAAGTGATAGTTATTTCCTACATTAAATAAAACTGTCTACGTATCCAGAACTCACATGTAAGTCTCAACTTGTGCGTTGGCTGAATAATCAGAAGCCATCATTGTGGACCAAAGCAGGGAGCTTTTTGGTCAGGGACTCAGTGACAACCCAGATGGATTGGGTTGAGGCCGGATTACTTACACAAAGTCCAAAGATAAATTTAGTTGAAAATTGGTCACAGGTAGCCTTGCAGTCTCAAAGGGCATTTCTGACTAGACAAACAGTGTCTCCCAACATCCCCTCCACTGAAATAAACAGCCAAGTGTTCCCTCGCCACAGGCTGGGTAAATACTAACTAAACTGTCTGCGTCTATGCCAGTAGGAGCAACACTCCCTATTTTTTAGCAAAATATTTTTCCACTCCGGCCATCCAAGAAACTCTCCAAATCCAATACATTTCAATAGACTTTTAAGGCTTCTCTATTTTTCTCACTATTTATAGCTTTCAGATGTTGGCAGGTAGAGGACTCCATTTTCTTCAGAATAAACTTACAAACGGCAGTGATGCAGTTTCATCATATGCCACATGGCACTGAGTATTAACACAATCCTTTTTTCTTATGAATGTAAACATTGACGAAGGCTAGAAAACAGAATAAACCTTTTACAGATATTGTTTCAAAGGTCATATTTATAATTTGCCGAGTTTTGTTGGGTGAGGACATGGTAACATGTGGGAACAGTTTTTACAAGGCTGAAGAACAAATATCCAGGATGCGATGATCTGCCTCTTCAATGAAACTAAGGCTGAGGAGGGCACAAAGGGAAGAGGAGATTGCCTCCAGGCGTCGGATTTAATACCTTACACACCATTTGCCAAGACAACACTTTATTGGTCTTTCTGACAACCTTGAGCAATACACAGGTTATTATTCACTCCATTTTAGGGACGAGGAATCTCAGTTTCAAGGAGATGACTTAACCCAGAGGTTTCATGGCTTGAATGTGCAGAGCTGGAACCAGAAGCTAGATCTTCTGCCGGCTAACCCTGCTTTCCTTCCTGGATGGCACACGGCTCCTCCAAGGATTTGGCCCACAGAGCTTTACAGTGTCCCTGGGAAGACAGTCTATTCCCGTGAAAGTCAGTGAATAACAAGAGAGAGAAATGAAAGGGATTTGTTGTTTAAAGAATGATAGCCAGTATTCCAGTTGCTAGTAAAGGATGACATTTGGTTATTAGGAAGTGATAGTCTGATAGAAATGAAATGTGGAAAGCAGAGTTTAAATACCCAGTTCTGTCTCTAGCCAGGTGGTGAGTCTCTGGAGTGCTCATCCTTAGAACTATAAGCACCCCCTTCTCCCACCCTCGCTCTTGCTGGGGAGATTTTGGTGAAATCACCAAGGATGAAGCCTCTCTGGGGACACTTGAGAGAGAACCTCTTGGATTTTCCCTAAGGAGCCTGCACCAGATTCACCAAGGAGGCAGCACTCGAATGGGGAGATGATGGCTAGATAGAGGAAATGTAGGAGGGAAATCCTGACAGGGAAAAATAGCCTGAGCAAAGTAACTGTGGCAAGGGCAGTGTGCTGCTTCTGTGGGACAGTGAGGAGACATTTGATAGACAGGTAGATACAAAAACAAAATGTGTGGAAAATTCGACAGTTATTAAAGCAATCTTATCCATCAAGTCAGTCTGGATATTTCAGGTTAAAATCTGCTCCAATTATCAAGACAGTCATCCTAAGACTTCTCTTCTGTTTGTAGACAGACACTTCAGGAGTGTTTGTCAGGAGGGGTGGATTTATTTGTCCAAGGCAGGAAGGGTTGTCAAGTATAGGTTTTGCATACCGCCACACCCCTGCCATGACAGACAATGCTAATCAATCACTGCTCTCTGGGCACAATCTCAATTTCAAGGTGCACAGGTTGGCTAGAGTTGACACAAGTTATGAGAGCTGTTTGCCAAAACAAATCTAGGACACAAATGGATCAAATGTGGCTTTTCATTAAAAAAAGTTTAAACGAATAATAGGAAATACACCTCCTTTATCCTTCTGAAACGTTTCCCCCTTCCTGTTTTGATCTCAGCAAAAGCTTCCAGCAGAAATAGACAAATGTTATTTGAAGTCATAGTCTTGTGCATTGAGAGTCTCAAAGAATTTTTAGAGGCCTAAATCTATCTCATGAATGGATATCATATTTTGAATATTTTGTTATACAAATTTACTTCTGGACATTCGGATATTTTCCCTTTATACATTTGAATTTCCCTTATGCTAAAATTTGGTTTCCTAGTTCTAATGCAAATATATTATGCATGTACATATATGTAGAGGTTATGAGCTCAGTTTCTGAAGCTGGAGTTGGAAATCCAACTCTGTCTCTTTCTAGCTGAGTGCCTTTGAACAAGTTAACTTGACCTTTCTTAGCTCTAGTTTTCTCATATTGAAAAGAGACATAATAATCATTTCTATCTCATAGGGTCATGGTGAAGGATAAATGAGATAATTCATGTATAGCATTTAACATAGTATCTGGCACATAATAATAATATATGAGTCTGTGTGTGCTGCATGTAGCTAACATTCAGGGTGAATTAAGGACTCGGATGCTCATTCAATTGTTTGGTGAAACGCTACATTACTTTGCTTTTGTGGGTTTATGTTAGAGTTTTAATGCTACTTGAATTCTGTTTTGTGGTGCCATCAAGAATTTTTTTATGTGTGTTTGAACTTCAAGAAAAATGTCCCCTCTTTTGGTAGTTGATATATTCAAACCGCTACTGCTGGAAGAAAAATAATCTGTCATTGAAGTATATGAGAGTTGACAAGTCAGACTGTGCACTCTATCTTAAACATTCATAACATGTATAATATGGTCTCCATGGAATGAAATCACTACTTTAGAGTCTTTGCAGTCCCTGTATCATGGCTCTCATAGAGCAGAAACATTATAATTCAAAAATAGCTATGCCTGTTTGGGGAATAAAGCCTCAAGAAGAAAAGGCATTTCTCATACATAACAACTGACATTTATAAGTTGTTTGGATATGTGTGCATCCATGTACACAAATGTATGTGAATGGGACATGTACATGTTCATGTTTACTTAGGTGTGTGTGGTGCTTTCAAGTCTGGAGCTTTGCTATATTATAACTTATTGGATAGAAGTTAAGTTCTTCAGAATCCAAAACACTTGAATTTCAATCCTGGCTTTACTGTTTTACTGTTCATATGATTTTAGACACCCTACTCCCAATATTAGGTAATATATATACAATGGGAATAAACATGCCTTTTTCATTTTTCATAGGGAGATTAATTCATATGAAGTAGTACATATAAAATACATAGCAAAGTGACATATCAATATCTTGATTAATAATTATTAAAATGACAATAAATATCTAAAACAACTAATTAAAATAATGTCCATAGTAAGGAAAACTAGTTTTCAGCTTCATTATTCAGTGTCCTGCTTTGATTTTTATTTTACAGAATAATCATTTGGTAGCTTGAGTAATACATCATTTCTTGATTATAACTGTCGTGTGAAAACTTTACTAATCCATGCCTCTTCTGAGAAATATAAGCACTTGAGCAAATAATGAACTTCCTGACCCAGAGTTTCCTAATTTGAGAAGAAAGTATACCTCTCTGACTGTGTTCTGGCATGGCTATTCCTATTGAAAGGATGAAATCAAATAATGGATTTTGCAGTTCCTTGCAAAGGGCAAATTGAACATACAACTGGAGAAGAGATATAAAATTAGACATACTATTAAATAATTACGTATGTATACTGATAGGCAGCATCTCTAAAGAGGACTAGAATTAATACAAATAAACAAATAATTAGCCCTATAGCAGGTTATGATTACTAAATTAGATAATTATTCTCAGTTGGAAGAGTTGACATATTTTTTAAATATATATTTTTTTATTTTTCAGTTACACTTGACATACAATATTATATTTGTTTCAGCTGTACAACATAGTGATTAAACATTTATATAACTTATGAAGTGATCACTGTAATAAATCTAGTACACATCTAACACTTAAACTTCTTTTTCCTGCCATCTGTAAAACTGGACTAATAATACCTATTTTAAAGGACTCTTATGAAAAAATAAAAAAATTGCTTTGTAAAGAACAAAGTATTGTCATTATGGAAATTAGTAAAATATTTCCAAATCTTTCTTAATTCTCACTTAAAGTTGTGATCAATTTATGATGTATGCAAGTTACATTGAATCAGTAATTCATCCACACAGGTTAAAATTTGGCCTTGAGTGAAACAACTCTACTTGATACTTCACTTGTGTTAAAAAACAAGAGCTCAGAGGTGTTCTCTACTATTTGTAGGTCCTGAGTCTATATACTTTTGGGTTTCTAAATAAACATTTCATCTCTCATCTCCCTTGTGACATGAGAGAATACAAGGGGGACCTTGACAAAATATGGGAAGAAGGAAGCTGAGTGAAGTGTATGATATATTCATTAAAGTTAAGAAATATGTAGTCAGCTAGACTTGGGTTTTAGAATAACCTCTGGTTCACACTAACTGTTATTGGTTGTAGATTAGATTAGGTAACACTTCTTAAGGATTTTTATCAAATCTGTGATAACATGATACAACAGTACATATGTCAGAAATACTTGAAAAATATTAACACTCAAATTGGCACTTAGCTATTAGGGCAATCTCCTTTTTTCATCTGCAAAAGGAAATGTCTCAACTTTAAAATGGATGAACTGGACCAACCAGTAGAGATATGAAGTATATGATATCATCATGTTTCTTTTCTGGTGTTTGAGACACAGTTATAGTGCTGTGGGCAATGTTAAAAATGGGAGGAGCTGAGAGAGAATTTCTTTGACCTTGAGAAAATGTGATGACAGAAAAGTTAGTGGAAAATTATGAATATTTATATGTATACATACATATAATGTTATTGAGGCATAATTTGATTATATTACAATTTAACCACTGTAGCAAATTTAATTATTTTAAAGAATTTTATAAATTGTGCAATAATTGTAACAATCCAGTTTCAAAATACTTCTACCATCACAAATAAAAAGTTCCCTTGGGCACTTTAGTAGTCAATTCCCATTCCAAAATTTAGCCCTAGTCAACTACCATCAGCTCTCTGTCTCTATAGTTTTGCATTTTTGAGAAAGTTCATATAAAAGGAATCATACAGTTCTATATAATAAAGGCCTAATACGGTAAGTGTCCAGTCAACTGGTCGCCTGTTCAACCAATCAAAGCGTAATATGTTAATGATGTGCTAAGGCCACTCAACTGCTTGCTATGATGTGCACTGACCACCAGGGGGTAGATGCTCCAACCAGTAGGTTAGCTTGCTGCAGGGGTCTGGCCGATTGGGACTGAGCGAGGTGGGCTGGACATGCCCTGGAGCCCTCCTGTGGTCCCTCCCTGCACGAAATTCGTGCATGGGGGGTGGGTCCCTCAGCCTGGCCTTCACCCTCTCCAATCCGGGACCCCTGAGGGGATGTCTGACTGCTGGTTTAGGCTTGATCCCACAGGGATAGGGCCTGGTGTGATCGGTCCTAAACCGGCAGTCGGACAGCCTGATCACCCCTAACTTGCTCCCCTGCCAGCCTGATTACCCCTAACCCCCTCTGCCTCAGCCCCTGGCCTAAGCCACAGTCTGGCCTCCTTCTGTGGGAGGCGACCTGGCAGATCAGGGGAAGGTGCCACCTCCATTACCCTGCTGCTGCTGCCACTGCCGGCTTGAGCCTGGCCTCTTCGCAGTTGTACCTCAGCCCTTTGCAGCTGCTGCGGCTTTGTCTGGGAGGACGTCTAGAAGGTCATCCGCTCTAATTAACACATCACCCTCTTATTAGTATAGATAACCTTTTATGTGACTTTCTTTTTTTTAAATTCTTTATTCTTTAAAGTATTACATAAGTCTTCTTTTTGCCTCATTGACCTCTCCCCAGCTGCCCCCACCCCCCAGCACATATCCCCTCTCATCCCCCCAGTCTGTCCATTGGTTATGCTCATATGCATGCATACAAGTCCTCTTACCCCCTCACCTCCCACTTTCCCTCATAGGTTGGACAGTCTGTTTGATGCTTCAGTGACTGGTTCTAATTTTGCTCATCAGTTTATGTTGTTCACTATATTCCACAAGTGAGTGAGATCATGTGATATTTATCTTTCTCTGACTGACTTATTTCGCTTAGCATAAGGCTCTCCAGTTCCATCCATGCTGTCACAAATGGTAAAAATTCCTTCTTTTTTACAGCAGCGTAGTATTCCATTGTGTAGATGAACCAGTTTTCTAATCCACTCATCTGCTACCCCAGCCAAAGGGTCTGTCTGTGCTGGAGGCTAAGCACACTCTGTCTTTGTTGGGGTGTAGGGCGCTTGCCCAGCGAGGGCTCTGTTTGCAGGAAGAGCATGCTCAGTCTATGCCAGTGGCTGGGCGCTTGTCCTGGTCTGTGCCAAAGGCGGAGTGCTCACCTTGCGAGGGCTCTGCCTAAGCTGGCGGTAGAGCGTGCTCAGTCTATGCCAGAGGCTGAACTCTCGCCTGGCTAGGGCTCTGTCTGGGCAGGGGTGTAGGACACACCCAGCTGAGGTTCTGTATTGGGATCAGGGAGGGAGTGGGGAGTGGGTAACCCGTAGCTTGCACTCAACAGCGTGAGGACCTGAAGCATGGGATCCGGGGACACTGGGTTTGAGCTCCGGTTAGGAGGCTCAGCTCTGGAGGTCAGTCTGATGCGCTCTCACTGAAGACAAATTAGACCCGCGTCTCAGTACTGCGTTGCTCACTGCTGGAGCACAGTGGTGGCTCCATGCGGGTTATGGCTGGCAAGCAGCTCCCTGCACAGGTCCAGGGGTGCTGTCCGAGGCAGTCCGGATGTTGGTGTAACAACATCCCTGGCCTCCTTTGCTCTCCTCTACGAGATGGCATGCTTTCCATGTCAAAGCTGAGCCAGCGTGGGGGTGCCCGGGGCGGTAGCAAAGGCTCCCCATCTAGGCGAGCCCAATTTGCCAGTCCCTAGGACTCCTGAGATATCTATCTGTCCCTTGCTTACCTCCACACACCCCACACATGTCCATATGCTCCTCTCGCTTCTTTACTCTGTCACACTCTCTCCTTCCCTGCAGTCCTGTCGGCTGCCATCTTCCAGCCTCTATGACTTTCAATTAGCATAATGAGGAAGGTGGTTGGACTGGGAGAAAAATGTGAAGGGATTAATCAGTACAAATTGGTAATCACAAAATAGTCATAGGATGTGAAGTACAGCATAGGGAGGACAGTCAAATATGTAATAACTATGTATGGTGCCAGGCAGGTACTGGAAATATTGGAGGATCACTTTGTGAAGTATATGATTGACCACTTTGCTGTACACTCGAAACTCATACAAAACAATATTGAATGTAAACTGCAATAAAAAATACACTGAAGAACAACAAAAAATTAGCATAATGGTTTTTAGGTTTATTTGCATTGTTGATGTATCAGTTCTTATTGATTTTTATCACTGCATAGTATTCCATTATATACATAGTCTACATTTTTGTCCATTCACTAGATGATGAGCATTTGGATTGTTTTCAGAATTGGGCTATTATCAACAGTGCTATTATGAACATCCATGTACAAGTATTTGTATGGACATATCTTTTTAATACTCTTTGATAAACATCTAAAAGTAGAATTGCTACATTATATGATAAGTGTGTTTAACTATTTAAGAAATTAATTTCCAAAGTGTCTGTGCCTTTTTACATTTTGATCAGCAATATATGAGGGATCCTATTTTTTCACATCCTCATTGATGCCTGGTATTATCAGTCTATTGGATAATAGCCATTCTAGTAAATGTGTGTAATCCATTGTGGTTTTAATTTACATTTCCCTAATGACTAATGATGTTGAGCATCATTTTATGAGCTAATTAGCCATTTGAATGTCATCTTTGTTAAAATATCTATTGAACTCTTTTTCCATCCATTTTTTGGATCTTTTTTCTCTTTGAACAATTGCATTGGAAGGGTTCTCTATATGTATTCTATGTGCAGATCTTTTATAAAATACTAGAGGTTCAGTGGACAAAATTTGTGCACGGTGGAGGGGTGGTGGTGTGTGTGTCCCTCAGCCCAGCCTGCACCCTCTCCAATCTGGGACTCTTCGGGGGATGTCCGACTGCCATCCCACGGGCAGTTGGACATCCCTCTCACAATCCAGGTCTGCTGGCTCCCAAAGGCTCGCCTGCCTGCCTGCCTAATTGCCCCTACCTGCTTCTGCCTGCCAGCCTGATCGATGCCTAACTGCTCCCCTGCTGGCCTGATCGCCTCTAACTGCCCTCCCCTGCAGGCCTGGGTCCTCTCCTAACAGTCCTCCCCTGCAGGCCTGGTTGCTCCCAACTGCCCACCCCTGCTGGCCCAGTCACCCCCAACTGCTCCCCTTGCAAGCCCGATTACCCCTAACTGCCCTTCCCTGCTGGCCTGCTCACCCCTAACTGTCCTCCCCTGCAGGTCTGTTCACCCCCAACTGCCCTCCCCTGCTGGCCCGGTCACCCCTAACTGCCCTCCCTTGCCAGCCTGATTGCCCCAACTGCCCTCCCCTGCAGGCCTGGTTGCCTCCAACTGCCCTCCCCTGCAGGCCTGGGTCCTCTCCAACAGTCCTCCCCTGCAGGCCTGGTTGCCCCAACTGCCCTCCTCTGCCAGCCCAGTCACCCCTAACTGCTCTCCCCTGCCAGCCTGGTCCCCCCCAATTGCCCTCCTCTGCAGGCCTGATCGCCCCCAACTGCCCTCCCTTTCAGGCCTGGTCCCTCCCAACTGCCCTCTCCTGCTAGCCTGATTGCCCATAACTGTCCTTCCCTGCTTGCCATCTTGTGGTGGCCATCTTGTGTCCACATGGGGATGTACATCTTGTGTGTTGGAGTGATGGTCAATTTGCATATTACCTCTTTATTATATAGGATGATTGCTAGTTTGTGGCTTGTTGTTTTTTCATTTTCTTAATGATATCTTTAAAAACATTTTTATTATTAATGTCAATTTATTATGTTTTCTTTTATGGATTGTGCTTTTGGTGTCATAGCTAAGAAATCTTTGCATAACAAAAGTTACAAAGATTATTTTCTGTGTTTTATACTGCAAGATTTGTAGTTTTGTTTTGAGTTAATTTTTGTATATGGTGTGAGTAAAGGGCCTAAGTTCATTTTTTAGTATATGGATATGCATTTGTTTCAGCACCATCTGCTGAAAAGACTGCCCCTTATTCATTGAATTATCTTGGTATCCATCAAAAGTCATTTAACTGTAAAAGTAACATTTTATTTCTGCAGTTGATTGATATGTTTACATTGATTGATATGTCTGATTTTAGGCCAATACCACACGGTCTTAATTATTGTCGTTTCATTGAAACTTTTAAAATTAGTTAATATAAGTTTTCCAATTTTCTTTTTTAAAAAATTGATTTGGTTATTCTAGATTCTTAGCAATTGCCTATGATATTTTAGGATCAGCTTATCTATTTTTTCAATAAATCAGCTATGATTTTGACAGGGATCTCTGCTTCCTTCTTTCTCTCTATGCTTTTAATAATATAATTACATGAATATTATTGTTTGCATTACTAATTAGCATTTAAGGCTCTATTCATTTTTCTTCCGTGTTTTTTATTTTCCAAGCTGTTCTTATCTTCAAGTTTATTGATTCTTTCTTCTTTCATTTCCAATCTGATGTTGAGCCCATTTTAGGCATTTTTGCTTTTAATTATTATGTTTTCTATTCTCAAATTTACAATTGCCTTTTCTTTTTTTTGTAATGCACATTTTTTACTAAGATTCTGTCATTATTGTGATGTTTAATTTATTTTACATGAATTAAACTCAATGTTTGTGTCCACTCAGGGTTAGGTTCTATTGACTGCATCCCCTTGCCTCCCCTTCCCCACCCCAGGACACACAGTCTTTGTCTTATAATTTTTGGCTGAAAATTGGGCATTTTATATTCTGTAAGTGATAATATATTGTAGCAACCCTAGGTTTTAATTTACTTTTCTGCTTTTTTCCTTTTTTATTTTTTGTTTCTTGTCAGGGCTAAAAATGTAACTCTCCTCCCACAGGCAGTGCTGGTGTCTCTGGTTATTTATTTATTTATGTATGTATGTATGTATGTATGTACTTATTTTTAGCCTGGATTAATGGGGTTGCTCCTTATCTGCATAATTTATGGGTCAGCCAATGATTTGGCTAGATGTTGTACTCAAGCACTGCCAGCCCATAAGATATCCACCATCTGGCAATCAATATGTATGAGGCTTTGGGATCATGTTAAAAACTCAGCTGGTTCTTAAGTCATCCTTGGTTTTTTAATTTGTCACTGGGCTCTCTCAGTTTTCCCCTTTGTATGCCCACAGTTTCCCAGTCAACCATGATTGTGTAGAGACCTTATCTAGCATCTAAATAGTGCTGCATTTTCCATAATCTCCCTATATAATTTTTTGTCTCTCTACTGCTTGTCCCAAATAGGACCATAACCTCAGGCTAGAAGATCTGTGGGTTTTTCTCATTTATTCTTTATGGTGTTTGCCAATGTCATGAGTTTTTCCCCTGTCCCACAGCAAATTTTCTTCCTCTGGTAAGCAGAGCTGCTGATTTTTTGTCTAGCTCTGCTTTAGTCACCAAATGAGCAAGGAAGGAGGGCATGGAAGGGAATATCCCTAGGCAAGAAAGTCACAGACCCCAGCTGCTTTTATCCAAAGCTCGAGCAAATTTTTTTTAAAAGAATAAATGCTTCTCAATTTATTGTCTGCCTTTGGTCATTTTCCAGACCTTTGACAAGGTTGTTATGACAATTTTGTCCAGTTTGTACTTGCTTTATGAAGTGAGGAATCTCTATTTTCCTTAGGCCTGAAGATATAGTTTTAATTTATAAAACATCTGCATTTTAAGATGAGCCTTCTACTTTCCTTCTTCTCTTTTTATGTAAGCATATTTATTTATGTATATAACCTACCCTTTTAAAGATCATCTGTGGATTATTTACTTTGTGCATGGCCCACAGTGACTCCATTCCCAGTAGTATTGCATAATTAGGGCACTTGATTCCTCAAAAAGTGCACTGCAATTACAGACACTGCATTTAATGTGTATTAATTTGTGCATGCCTATAAATTTAAGAGAAAATTTATATGGATATTTTTATTTTTGTCATCTGTCATACTCATACCATCATTTACTTTTCGTGTCATACAGCAACTTTCCTTGCTTCATTTCTGACTTGGAAAAGTGTTTTTAGGAAAGTACACTTGGTGATGATATTTCAAGAAATATATAATACCTAAAGAAAATGTTTTCCAGGCTATCCCCTTGTTTGTCACAACATTACCACCATCTTTTATCACTTCTACTCAAAGTGAATTAAGTTCTAAACATAAGACTTGAAACTATAAATATCCTAGAAGAAATGTAGGGGAAAACTTTCTGATGGATTTGGCAATGATTTCTTGAATATGACATCAAACTTTAAAGCTTCTGTGCAGCAAAGGAAATAATCTATAGAATGAATAAGCAACCTATGGAATGGGAGGACATATTTTCAAATCCTATATCTGGTAAGGGGTTAATATAAAGAACTCCTTGAATCTAACAACAATAACAACCCCCACAAAATACATTTAAAAAATGGGCAAAAGATTTGAATAGACATTTCTCCAAAGAAGATACACAAATGGCCAACAAACATAGAAGATGCTCAGCACACTAGTCATCAGGGAAATGTAAAACAAAACCACAATGAGATATCATCTCAAATCTGTTGGGATGGCCAATATCCTAAAGACAGAACATAGCAATTGTTAGGATAATGTGGAGAAATTGGAACTCTTGAATACTGTTGGTAGGAATGTAAAAATGATGCAGCCACTGTGGAAAATAGTATGGAAGTTCCTAAAAAAATTAAAAATTAAATTACCTTATGATTCAGTAATCCCACTTCTGGGCATAAAACCAAAAGAATTAAAAATAGGATCTTGAAGAGACATTTGCATGCCCATGTTTATTGAAGCATTATTCACAATAGCCAAGAGATGGAAGCAACCTAAATATAAATTAATGAGTGAATGAATAAATAAAATGTGGTGTACACATGCAATGGAGCATCATTCAACTTTAAAAAAGAAAATACTATCACATGCTACAATAAGGTAAACCTTGAGGATACTCTGGTAAGTGAAATAAGCCAGTTACAAAGAGACAAATATTTCATGAGTCTATTTAGATGAGATACCTACTGCAGACAAACTCTTAGAAATAAAAAGTAGAATGATGGTTGTCAGGGGCTGGGTGGGTGGGAAAGGGGAGTTTAATGAATATGGAGTTTCAATCTTATAAAATGAAAAGTTCTAGAAATCTGTTGTATAACAATATGAATGTTAACATTACTGTACTGCACAGTTAAAATGGTAAATTTTATGTTACTTTTTTTTTTTTTACCACAATAAAAACAAATCTATGGCAGCCTTGTGGATTCAGCTCTGACTTATAGAACACTTGGAAGTTGACATTGACATTCTTAGAACAAGAAAGCACTAGACAAAATGAAAAATCAAAGACCTTTTTTTTGGGTGGATCAGAGAACTGAGATTGTTGGGCAGACAACCAACCTTGAAAACGGGAGACAGCGATGTATCCAAAGAAATGCAGTCATTGAGATCTGATGACCTGGAGCAGAAGTCAAGGGAACCATGATGAGATGGTGGGAATGCTTAATGGTAAATTTGATGAATTGCTGGAAGCTGAATATAGACAATATAGACTGTCTCGGA
>NW_006300032.1:1333052-1344157 GCF_000327345.1 Myotis davidii | reverse complement strand
GGGGGCTGCAGTCCTGGGAGGAGGGGTAAGCTTTTGTTGTAGGCTTTTTCTTCTAGAACTCCACAAGTTTCTCACAGGATTCATCTAAGAAGGATCCCTTATGGCACTGCAGGAGGAAGAGAAAGAAGAATATTGTAAAAGATGCCCTTTTTCATACGGAAGGCCTACTGTCCAGATGAAAGGACTTTGTTAGAGCACAATTCTGAAAACATATCTCAGATGGAGGAAAGAATTCCTCCCCATCCTACCCCTGCACTCTCCCTGTATCGCCTACAAGGAAAAAACTAAAACATCGTCAACAAGGGACAGTGTTTCAAGGAAATAGATTGGGAATACTGTGGCCAGAGAAGGCACTAGGGGGCTGGTGGAAAGCTTTGGAAGTGGAGGAGGGGCAGAGGCACTGTGAAGGCCTCAGGCTTGAGACACAGGGCTCTAAATGACTGAGACTTCGTCAGAAGATTATAGAACTCTCCTCCTCCTTCACACTATGTAAAGACAGATGGATAATATAAACCAAGAGGGGGAAACTATATAGGAGAATCAAAAGGAAATCCAAGAGACAGCCAAGGAAATTATAAGTAGACTTGAAGATAGGTTAATAGAAACTTCCCAAATGGTACACAGGGAGAGACAATAATGAGGAAACCCTCTCCATCCCAAAAGTCCCCCTAAACCCAAAGAACTGTGCGACATAAAACTTAAAGTGCAATGAGATAATATGCCATACCCACAAGGTTGGTAAACTAAGAATTGGATAAATACAAAATCTCTCAAAGTCTAGTATGAATGTGAAGTGGTACAAGCATTTAGAAAATCCATTTGGTAGCACCTAAAAATGCTGACAAATGTGCACTCCCTGCAGTCCAGCTATTCCACTTCAGGGTTATAAAAACCTCAGAGAACCTCTAGCACCATATATATGCAGCCAGCATATGTAGGAATGTTTATCAAAACATTATTTATAAAAGCATAGAATTGGACATAGTTAAATGGCTAGTAATAGGTATTAGAATGGATAAATTGTTGTTCGTTCACAGGTAGAAAATGAACAAACCAGAAGCTTCAATATAGATGTATTTCAAAGTTAATTTTGGGTGATAAAAGCCAATTTCAGAAGACTTCATACAATATGATTCCATTTATGTGATGTTGAGAAACATATCAAAGCAAACATATATTTTGTTTGAAAATTGTATGAACGCTGGAACACCAAAACCATCAAATGTTAAATAAACATACATTTTTGGGTTAATTTTTTGAGGACTTGTAGCTAAGTTTTATAGTTTTGTTTTTTTTAAATCACTTTTTCTGGATATTGGATGGCAGCTTTCATTTTTTATTATGTTGAGTATGTTTCTAGTAGTACATCCCCATCTCCCTATAATTTGCTGTTTTTACTTGGGTGAACTGGGAAACAAGAAAACTAAGCTTTCTAGACTCTTGCATAAAATAAGCAGTCTCCAGATTTGGGCTTAAGGCACTCTCCTATGAACAACAGCATGGTCTTTTGGGCATAGGCAATGCAACATTCATTTGTTTAACAAGCAGCAATTTCCTACCACATGCCAGGCTCTATTCTGAGTTCTAGAAATACAGCAATGAACAAAATCCTTGAACTTATATACCTTACAGTCTAGTGGCATCTATTTGGGCTCTTAACTCTACTTAGACAAGCCTGCTTCAGAGGATCAATTTGGGCGAGGCAATTCTGTAAACACAAACGCATTCCAGTGTGTACATGTAGAAATACAAAGTCTGCAGTCATGTAGGCTTCAGCTCTATGGGTATGCCTGTAGGCAATGAGTAATTAATTGCTGGTATACCTGATAATGATGCTATGTGAAAGTACAAGGCTCTTTGACCATGGACACATTCTGTATCTTAGACTTTGTTCGCTACAGCCTAACCAGACAAACAATGATTGCAAGGAAAGCAGAAAATTTAAACCCACTTTCCTTAATGGCATCAACTTTCCTTCCAAGTTTTCTAGGGGAATATCTATTATTGGTATACAAAACAGGCAATGATTCTAAATTTGACTTGCAAAGCTTTTGGAGGTGACACCCAGACCTTCAGGTCATAAACTTTTCATTGAAGAATGTGTGACATTGTATTAATAAG
Organism: Myotis davidii; assembly: GCF_000327345.1. Taxonomy (NCBI): domain Eukaryota; kingdom Metazoa; phylum Chordata; class Mammalia; order Chiroptera; family Vespertilionidae; genus Myotis; species Myotis davidii. The sequence goes on along the minus strand of NW_006300032.1, from coordinate 1,342,036 downwards.
GACAGCATAAGACTTTCTTCTTCAAACATATTTGTCATTAATCACTGCTATTGGATAAAGTAGGATACTTTACTAGCTTTACAGCTTTTATTCTATTTCCTTTAGCTAGTTCTTTATTTCTGGAAAAGTTTTTTTTTTTCATCTACCTCTAAATTTAATATAAAGTTAAAAGAAATAAAACGTCCATTCATCCAGAATGGTGTATTATAATCTATACTGGTAGTATTTATTAACTCATAGTTTTATCAAGTTATTTTTCTTTTAAATTCAATGTTCCCCTTCTTGGATTGTTGTTCTAACTTTGTTATCTGGTTTAGAGACCTGGGCTGATTTCAGATGTTTATTTCAGTTGACTTTTGAAAACAACTCTTTTTTACAATGTTCTGACACAAATGGTAGTCAGGAAAGCATTTGAAAACAAGAAGACACTTGAATTTTCTCAGAGTATGAAAGTGCCTGACCTTTGGACATATATTCCATTTCATCGGATGAGAATAATGACTAATCAGTAGGAGGGGCGAGGAGGCATCATAGGTTAATTCACTAGGAGTTGGCATCTCTACTTGGGAGTTTACATAAACATCTGTCTCAAAATGAGTTCACTCCATTAGATGTTTATGGTAGGATGGTTTTGCTCCCTCCCCTGGTTTAGAACAACACATAGTTTAAATAGTTTGGGTCCAGTCACATGATGGTTGTTTGTCTTGAGGAAAATCCCAGCAGCAGATCAGCAGGTGGGTTACAGATTAGTGATGCTGACAGAGGTGCTTCAGGCATCCTGGCACCCCTTCACAGAGGGGACTTATCAGTCACTCCTGGCCATTGCTGCTGTAACTACTAACTCACTCAAATTGTAGTCTTGAAAAGGAGTGAAACAGAGGCAATATAAACTGTATAAGGCTTATGGATAAAAAAAGTTCCTAGTTTTTATAGTTCTAAGTTTTATTCTGCTTTAAAAAGTAAACTCAATGTGGAGGTCATAATGAATGAGTCCCTAGATGTTTACTAAACCCCCAAACTAAATTGCATTCTGAATTACTTTGCAAGTACATTGGCTTATCTAATTAAATTGGAATGATTCTATGCTGCTACAGAGGGTATGATATTGAAGCCTTTAGGAATCATTGTAAAATTAGCAATTATGTTTGATTAATTAATTTGGCCCATTCAGGTTTTTGGTGCTGTGGGTTAATACTATACTGTAAGGGACAACTGAAACAAATGTTTTTCAAAAATGCAAAATGTAATTATTATTTTAGAGAGTTATAAATAAAGAAATGAAATATACAGATTTACTTAGTTTATTTAGAATTTTAATTTTGGTAATTTTAAAATTATACTTTTAATTTGTATACATTTTGAAAAAATAAGTAAAAGTAACTTTAAAAATATTTTTCTAGCTCTGGCTGATGTGGCTCAGTTGGTTGAGCATCATCCCATGAACTGAGAGGTCCCTGGTTTGATTCCCAGTCAGGGAACATACCTAGGTTGCAGGCTTCATTCCCAGTAGGGGGTGTGCAGGAGGCAGCCATTTGGTTTCACTCTCATCAATGTTTCTCTCTTTCTCACTCCCTCTGCCTTCCTTTCTCTCTAAAAGTTCAGTGAAACATATTTTAAAATACATTCCTATGTAAAAAAATAAAGTTTTTTTTTTAAATTTTTTATTACAAAGGGGATTACATATATGTCCATTTTTTCCTCACCACCCAGCCAGTCCATCGTGTAGATGTACCACAGTTTTCTAATCCATTCATCTACTGATGGGCACTTAGGCTGTTTCCAGATCTTAGCTATGGTGAATTGTGCTGCTATGAACATAGGGAAAAAAATGAAGTTTTAAAAAATACTGCTCTATGTAGAAAAAACATGAAAATGATTCATTTATGTTTAAAGTGCATTTACACAATGGAATACTATGCAGCTGTAAAACAAAAGGATCTCTTATGCTTTGAGGGACCTGGAGAGTATTATGCTAAACGAAATAAATCAGTCAAAAAAAATTTACAAGTATCACATTATCTCATTTATCTGTGGAATCTAACGAACAAAAGAAACTGAAAAACAAAATAGATCCAGAGACATGGGAGCATGCAACAGACTGACCATTCTCAGAGGGAAGAGGCAGGGGCAGTAGAGATTAACCAAAGAATTTATATGCATATATGCATAACCCCATGAATGCAGACAATAGTGCGGTGAAGGCCTAGGGAGGGGGCATGAGTGGGGAGGGGGGATTAGTGGGGTGGGAAAGACGGGACATCTGTTATATTTTCAACAGTAAAGATAAATTTAAAAATACAACAAAATAAAGTGCCATAATAAAAATAGTATTAGCAGAGCCAGTCAGAGATAGATAAATATCACATGATCTCACTTATTTGTGGAATATCATGAACAACATAAACTGATGAACAAAAATAGAAACAGACATAGAAGCATGGAACAGACTGTACAACTTATGAGGGAAGGCGGGGTATGAGGGGGTAAGAGATCAACCAAAGGACTTGTATGCATGCATATGAGCAAAACCAATGGACACAGACAGTGGCGGGGGGAGGTGGGCGGGAGTGAGGGCTTGTTCCTGGTGGAGGGGGTGGCAGGGGAGAGGCCAATGGGGGAAAAAAGGAGACTCATGTAACACTTTAAACAATAAAGAATTTTTAAAAATAGCATTAGCAGAAGCACACAAAAGAATGTATGTCTTGAAATTTCAATAATCTTGAAATTGGAAAAAATAGGCCACATATATGTAGTCCAATGTGAAATTCTATTCTATAAGAAGGTAAAGTATAAACAAGTCTTATTCTTACCTTCATCACTATTAATATTTGTTCGTTTTCACTTATAATCTAATATTATCCTTGAAAACATTTTGAAAAAGAGTGGCCTAAAATAGGAACTGTGAAATTGAGAAAAATTGCTAACTTTTTGTAGGTACTATCTATTTTATTCTCTATTCTTGTCTCACTAGCATTTATGACAGCAGATTCTTACACTGCAAAGTCTTCCAACATATCGTTTGCTTATAAGATAGTTTTTCCCTTGGAGTTTCATTAAGAACTTTCTGGATGGCCTGCTGTCACTAGTGAGGGTTTGGTCATCAGTAGGCATCTTGTTATGAGACAAAGGAACCTTATATTTGTGTAGTAGGCAAAAAGAGGTATTAGATCATTGGTAATAACTTCATTATCATTTTATTAAAGGAAAATCATGTTAAAGGAATAAGAAATGAATCTACTTCTGTGTTCCAGGCACTGCTTGTCTATACTTTCTACTCTTATGATCATTTCCTACCCCTAAAATTTCTGGAAGGGCGGCTGCTTTTTTGTATTGCAGTTATGAGGCCTGATGAAGTTTTTTCCAAGGACCACTAAGAATTGAAGGCCTGGTCAAAAAAAAAGGGGGAGGGAAGGAGATGGGGTAGATTGTTGTTGTTGTTTTTTATTCTCTGAGGAATTTTTAAATATTTCAAATTTTCACTAAGAACAAAACTACCATAGGAAACCCCTTTATGATATCAGCAGGTCCTAAGAGGAATCAGTTGAGATCACTATAGGAGAGGTTTTATTTTTTCACTCCTATAATAATAGGATGGGGAAATTTTCAGTTGCCAGAATTTGTCTAGGGGAGAATTAGGTATGTGTTTGGGAAAAAGAAAAGAACACACACACACACACACACACACACACACGCTCTAAATGTCTTTCTAATCAGAAGTCCCTTTGCTTTGTGGAGTACATTGAGAGGTGAATATGAAGTTTAAAGGTAGTAGCTTGGTCAAGATACATTGCTCTGAAAAGAAAGGGGATGGACGAGTGGGAAAGGAATAAAGCATTCCTGAGGAAAGGAAAATTGGGAAGGGAGGAGGGGAAAAGTGAGGTTATACATCATAAATGGGAAAAGGAAACAAACAAACCCTGGTGCAACTTGGCTGAGGAGGTACTTGGAGAGAGTAGAAATTTCTGATAAGTTTTTGAAGGTCTTTGCTGAGATTAGTGAAAATTAATGTCACCTTCTTGCTCCCCTTTATCATCAATAAAGGCTGTATTGCTCATTAACATTAGAGTGAATGCCTTCTTCTGGGTGAAAGCAAATAGGTATTGAGTTCTGCATCTGGATGTAGATGAAAACAGATACGGAAACTGGACTTGGTGGGTGTGCAGTTGACCTTGGGGTCACACTGGAACTTCCCCTTTTCATAGTGGCAGAGCATTCTTATTTAAGGTGGAAGGCTTTTTAAATTTTTTTTTTTAGAAAGTGACTCATATAAATAATTTTGAAGTATCTTTTTCTTCATGTATAGAATTACATGGCAGAGCTAGTTTCTAAGCATAGACTGGAATTAAATAACAAATAAAGATGAATGTCATTTATATGAAATTCCAGCCTGGAAAACTATTCACATTCAAGGTGACTCTATGATGGTGGGCTATGAATAGTTAGAACCCTCAGTTTTAATAGGTGTGAGGTTGCTTTAATATATGGTAGCTTCAGAGGACCTGAATAAAAATAGATCCAGGGCTTGCCTTGGCTACATGACCTTATGGAAGTCCAGGCTTAGCTTTATTGTGTATGAAATAAGGAATGTGGGTAAATGACCTCTAAGGTCCCATCCAAGTCTAATATGATGAGTTTATCATTAGAAAAGGTTACTTCTCAAGTGGCTGTAAATGTTACTTTGATCTTAAGGCCTTAATTTTCTAAATGGCATGTACCTCCTGGAAGTACTAATAAAGTAGATCCATAGGCAACACTTAGTTCTAAAATGACTCTCTAGCCATAGTGTGGTAACTTCTGTAATACTAGTATATTCTTTTTTCAATGCCATTTGGCTTTCACAGAAAACATTTTATAAATAATAAAAGTGTAAAATCTAATGAATAAATGTAATACTAGTTATAAAGTACTGAGTTATGATGGCAATGATATTGACAATAAACCAGTTATGATGCTGATAATAATAGTAATAAACCTAATCATAACAAATCTTTGTATTAACAGCATTCCTCATTTGTAATAGAGCCTTAAAACATGGCTATTTGAAAAGTAATCAATTTGATTGAGAGGTTTCTTAATTTCCAAGGTACAGGAAAGATATTCATTCACTCATTCAACAAAGGCATACATTGCTAAAAAATTCAGACATAATCTCATCTTCATGAAGTCTACAGGAGGGTCACATATTTTTCAGAAAAACACCCAAACAAATGCAGAATTGCAACTGTAGTATTTGATCCTTCAAGGAGAATAGGGAGGGCTTCACTGAGAAACTGATATGTGAGCTGGCTCCTGAAGGAAGAGCAGGAAGGAAAGTGAGGGAAAGTTGGAAGGAAGAGTGCTCCTAGCAGAGGGACCTTAAACAGGATGAAGCTCCATGAATCAAAGTGACTGAACAAGGGCCTCCATAGCCGAATGCAACAGAGGGAAGCATGAGGCTGGAGAGGTAGGTGAAGGCTACACTACCATAGGCTTGTGTGCCGTGTTATGATGATTTGTCTTTATTGTATGAAGAATACTAAGTCACTGACAATTTTAAGCATTGGGGAAGGGGGCTGACATGATCATAGTTAGGATTTTCAAAGATCACACAGGCTGTGGTTTAGAAAGATGGGAGGGAAGTCAGTTTGGATATGAGGAACATTAGATAAAAGATGATTGTAGAACTCCAGGAGAAAGGTCATAAAACTTGGACTAGGAAGGCTATGATGGATGTGAAAAGAAGTGGCCAGGTTCCCAGGGCTGAGGGAGTGACCAGATCTTCTCAGCAAATATGTGGCAAGGTTTTGGTATATTTCATGAAAGTAACTTTATTGGCAACTCCTATACTTGTGTGGGAGCTTCCCCTTTCCCATGTAAGAACTCCTGATAGGGTGAGAAATAAAATGAGTTCTCCACACTTTCCTTACTAATCACTTTTGCCTTCTCCACTTTGCTTTCTAGTTTGAGCCAGTGGACTCTTGAGTCTGCTTATTTGGCTCTTTTCGAAGCTGCACAGCAAAGCCGGACGCTACTATGGTAGGGACACTTGATGGCTCCTTACATTTTCTGGGATCTATAGCACTCTATTCTGCTTAGGGCTTAGGTTTGTAAGCTCTTTGTCACCGAACGGGTTGGAGTATATGGAGGTGATGAAAACCCTTGGAGAACATTTCATTTTCTGTGGGAAACATCAGCTAACGGAAGCATTCAGCTCCTTCCTGCCAATGATGTTTTCCCTGGTAGACATCCCTGATTGTAACCCTTCTACCTAAATCTGATAATAGCACCCTATTGCTCTAAATTGTATGAAGTAGGAAGAAGCTCTTTTTCTTTTTCTTAGTCGCTCCTGTTTGAGATGTTGGCTCCAGGAGAATTCCCCTTAGGGAATTGTCAGTCTTGATGGGAGAGTGTAAAATAGAGAACCAATTGCTCTAATATGGCAGGAATTTAGGGTTTCTTTGCAAAAGATGAAGGGAGAGTGAAGTCCAACCATATCTGGGATGAATGAATTCCAGAATAGAACTCAACTTTTCATAGTCGGTGAAAATTTTTATGAACTGAGGGGAGACAAATGAATTTCTCAGAAAAGTAACATCTGAAATTCAATATGCAGATGTTTTTAGCCCCGTGCTGTAATTATTCTTAATATGCCCAAAGTTTTGGTCAAGTCTGTTATGCAAAAACAGCTTTGTGTTAGAGGCTCTTTGAGGACAGCAAGAGAGTAGAGACCATGCCCATATTAGTGAGAATCAGACTAGAGAGAGAACAGCTTCAAGAAGGGAGATAGGGAGCCGAGCACAGGTAATTGGGTAGGGAGCTGAAATTCTGAGTGAGCAGCAATGGAAAACATGTACGCACCCCTCATTTCATGCCGTAGATATGCTAAGACATCAATGAGGGCAACAGAATTTCACAGTACTAGGAATGGGGACTTGGGCCACTTTATTTGGATATTAAAGAGTTACACTAGATGCTAGAGAACTTGTGGCCACCTTGACTATAATTAGTTCAGAGCTGTTTCTCAGGGTGGTGGTGAATCAGCCAGGTGGTGTTCCCTGTACCCTGGACGGCCTTAGATCAGATGGATGGGTGATGGCTCAGGATGACGTTGGGTAGAGATCTGGGACTTTGGGACCTATGAGCCTGTATGTCTACTTGGTGGGTAAACTGACTCCTTCCCCTGCCTCATCACTATAAACTTCCCCAAGATTACTGAAGAGTGCATATCCCGTTTCTCTGGTTGTGTTATTAAAGGAAGTTGTTGTTTTTAAAACAAAATAAAAAATAAATAATTTGCAACCACACTCAAGATTGAGTACCCTCTCCGCCAAGCACATTTACACACGAACTTAGCGTTATTGCAATAACCTTTTATTATAGTTAGCATTACCTTTATTTTGCAGATGAAGGAAATTAAATTTAGAGAGGTTGTGACTTACCCAAGTCACAACTTGAACATGAAACTTTTGATTCCAAATCCAGTACTCTTTTTATTATGCCAGTTTTCCCAAATTTATTTTCATACGAAAGTATTGAAGAGAAGGTGTTTCCCCCTCCCACCCCGCCCCCACACTGGGATGTTCCCCAAATCCCAAACCCTATTACATTCTGGGAACAGAAGCATGATAGGAGGCTGTTTTGTTGACATTTGTATTTGATATTAATTTCTTTACAACTATAGAGTAACAAATGATGAAATGCAAACCAAGAATAAGCTGGAGTTCTTTAATTGACAGTCTATTTTCATGTCCAGTTAATTTTTCATTCAGTCGGTAAATAATACATCATTGTAGAGAATTGCAAGAACATTCTCATCATAAGTAGTACTTAGGATTTATAAGAGGTTGGGGGAATGACTTTCCAATCTGGTAACTGTTTTTATGTGTACTCACTTCCTGCTGCCCCAGGAACTCAGTGAAATGCTATTTGTTCCCTGGAGAAATTACTTCAGATCTCTATATTGATAAGATACCACATATATGCAGGTTTTCACTTACTTAACTTATTAATTCCAGGAAAACAAAGAGAAAAGCTGTATGAGATTTCATTAAAACTTGTCTCTATTCCTAGCTCAATGGGCTAGTGAACGACCGGAAAGATCACCTCCTCTATCCCTTGCCTCTAATGTGTGTGGTATATAAACAATTCAAAAATGAGCATTTCTGCTATTCTTAAAATTCCATGATGTACCTTAGTAACCCAAATCTTTCTAAGACCGTACTTTCTACTCCGAAACAAATCTTTTTATCCAACTTAGTCAATCTTGTCCATTCTCATCTGGCACCTCTGTGCAAAGACCACTCATAGATTCAATACACATACAATGTCAACTATAAACTAGACCAAATAATCTAATTAAAAGTAATAGTTTTCTGGGTCTAGTTTTCCATTCTTATGATCACATTGATGGATCACTTTTAGATTTTTGTTTCCTGTTCTATTCTTCCAAAAATTGTGGATTAGAAGACTGTGTGTGGCCATGAGTTGACCTGAATACTGTTGGGCCAAACATATATTAATTGATTGCCTGTGTTCTAATTTTAGAATGAGCTGGAAAGATAGACCTTTTATTTTTAAGACATCATTAAGAAATTACCTCATCTAGTGTTTTAGGTATTGCCTTTTACCTGGGGATATGTATGAAAAAAAGATCAAGTTGCTGTTTTACTTAAAAATATTTATTGAGTGCCTATTATGTGCTAGGTACTGTTCTAGGGATTTGGGACATATTAGTCAACAAATGAAGAATCTCTGTCCTCTTGAAGCTTAGGTGAAAGGTATCTATGTGTCATATGCACTGCATGACATGGCCTTTTTCAGAATGTATTTATGGTCTGTTATAGTGTGGAATATCTGAAAAGTTTCTCAGCCTCACAAGCTGGGGAAATCAGGGAATGATGGGAAGTCCCATCTCCTGGCTCAGAAGAAAAGAAAACTAGGAATACACTTTCAAAAGAAATATTACATATGTGGTGGCTACTTGCATTCTGATACTTTGTGTGATT